>NC_045961.1:36267457-36598060 GCF_010909765.2 Amblyraja radiata
AGGATTAACTTTAGGAGTGCACTCTCGATCACTTACTTTTCAATATTCATTTGAACGGCTCCAGCACGAATTAAGGGATTTACATATAAACAACTTCATTTTGTCTTTTATTTTCACAAATTGTGCCTTAAACCATTTTTCAACTATAGAATTGTTGTAGTATAGAAGAAAACGGAGCACCCGGGTTCATTCCTAATTACGGGTGCTGTCTGTACAGAGTTTGCACATTCTCCCTGTAAGCACGTGGGTTTCTTCCAGGTGCTCCAGTTTCCTCCTATACTACAAAAATGTGCAGGTTTGTAGGTTAATTGGCTTTGGTAACTGTATTCCAAGGTCCAATTTCTAAATATCAGATTTGTTAAATCAAATCAACATATGAATTCAAATGTTTTAATTTAATTTCAGAGTCTGAATCTCATTTCTGCCGTAACTACTTCTCTTCCACTCTTAGAGTCATACAGCACAGAAACAGGCCATTCGGCCCAAATGGCCCCTGCCGACCAAGATGCCCATTCTCCACTAGTCCCACCTGCCCGTGTATGACCCAAATGACTCTAAACCATTCCTATCCATTAACCCATCCAACTGTTTTTTAAATGCTTTATTGTACCTGCCTCAACTACCTCCTCTGGCAGCTCGTTCCATACATCCACTACCCTCTATCGAAGATTTAGTTAATCTGACCCCAGTCATGTTCAGAGTCTTCCATGATTAGTTAACTCAGGAGGAACATAACCTGTTGACGAATATGGCTTTGTTATGGTTTACTAAAGACATTGCCAATCAATGCCACATTGAAGTGAAGTACTCTTGAAATATTTATTTCTTCAGCAATCCTCTGACAATTCTTACTGATCTCTCTGCTGCAGCATGCACTATATTGTTTCATGACTGAACAAAACTAAAAACTAAAAACTGTTATCTGTAAATTTGGTCATAAAGAAAAAGGAAGCATATGGATGTTTTACGAGAAGATACAGCGTGGAAACAGGTTAAGTTGACGCCGACCAGTGATTTCCGCACACTAACAGTATCTTACCCACACTAAGCACAATTTACAATTATACCAAGCCAATTAGCCTGCACACCTATATGCCTTTGGAGTGTGGGAGAAAACCGGAAATCTTGGAGAAAACACACACGGGTCATGGGGAGAACGTACAAACTCCATAGACAGCACCCATGGTCAGGATCGAACTCAGGTTTCTGACACGGTAAGGCAGCAACTCTACCATTGCACCAGTCCCTATAAAGCAGCAGCAAATAGAAATTTAATTGTTCCAGTCCTGGTGCAAATGGCAATTAAACTCTCTTGAACTTTTGAACATTGCTTTAAAAAGTTGCATCCACTTTCACTTTGATCAGTTGCAATCTATTTTCACCTTCATTCAGCCAAGCTAAACCACCATTTGTAACAACACATGCATCCTTCTTTTTAATTTATGTTTGCGTGGTCAATTGAGCACCATAAGAATTGACAAAAAGTTAACTCTGTTTCCCTTTCCACAGATACAAATTGTTCTGCTGAATGTTTCCTGCCACATAGACAGCATGACCTGCAATTCCTTTTCATTTTAGATTCCTGCCATCTGTAGCATTTTTAGGTTTTCATTTATTTGTCGGTTAAGTTATCACTTTCACTTCTCTGTCATGAATGCTAGACTTGAGGAAGTATTCTTCTCCTCTCTTTTACCTTGTTCATTATCATCAATGGCTTCTCTTTCACTTCCAGTCCTTGATGAGATAATGGCTATGGTTTGTTGTCAACACCCAGGATCAGTGTCCACTTTAGACCCCACTATAATGGTTGTTAGTCAGTGATTCTGGCGTCTTCATTAGAATTCTATTTTGTTCCAGTTTATCTAACTCTTCTTTCACCTGAAGATAGACACAAAATGCTGGAGTAACTCAGTGTGACAGGCAGGATCTCCTGCAGATTCTACCATAGATGGGGCAAGAAGGAATGGGTGACGTTTCGGGTCAAGACCCGTCTTCAGATCTTTCACCTGGTTCTTCTGTTAATATGGAACATGTTAAGGTTCACAGCTTTACATGCGACTTTAGAAATAAGATAATTATGGTCTGTAATGCCTATGCATTACTGAATATTTCCATGTTCTTTCCCAATCAAACACAAGCATCTTCATGTTGAACATAACGTTCTAATCCAACTTCCATTATCTGAGTTAATCCTTGCTCACATTGCTCAATTAGTATAATCAGGGAGCGGGCAGGCCTAAATTGCCTTTCGAGGCCTGAAGAAGGGTCTCAGCTAATAAGGTCACCTGTCCATGTTCTCCAGAGATGCTGCTGGACCTGCTGAGTTACTCCAGCATTTTGTGTTCCACACTTTGTATGATCTTAATGGAAAGTATAAATAAATGTAACTCCCTACCTTTTCGGGCTTCTTTTAGGGAAACCATAACAAGTTGCCCATCAATGCAGCTGGAATTGACTACGTTAAAGTATAGATCTTCCCATTTTATACCAATGATCCTCGCAATGGGGTCAGACCAGCAGGTTAAGCTATAAATCCTTTAAGAATACAATACGATATGATACGATAGAACTGTATTTATCCCATGAGGGAAATTGGTCTGCCAACAACCCAATACATTGGCTTGTTATACATTAGGTTGTTGGCAAACTAATTAAAAATTCCCTTTCAAAATCCAAAGAAGATATAATCCCCTCATTTATACATTATTTTAAATTTTAACCAAGTAAAGATTTTAATTTTGTTAATTATTTTTAACTAGTTTAGTTTAATTTAGTGATACAGGGCAGAAACAGGCCATTCGGCCCACCGAGTCCACACTGACCAGCAATCCATGCACATTAACACTATCCTACACACTAGGGACAAATTTACATTCATACCAAGCCAATTAACCAACAAATCTGTACGTCTTTGGAATGTGGGAGGAAACTGAAGATCTCGAAGAAAACCCACGCAGTCACATGGACAGATTCCGTACAGACAAACTCCGTACAGACAGCACCCATAGTCAGGATCGAACCTGGGTCTCTGGAGCTTTAAAGGCAGCAACTCTACCACTGCCCCATTGTGCTGCCCGTTAACCTTTTTTTGAGCCAGTGTGTCGGCCCAGCTTCCGGTGAAGCGCTACAAGGAGCGATGAGCTTATTGCAACAATGAAAGAAAATGCAAGAATTAATTGTGCTGCAAATAATTGTAATATCCTGATTCACATGTGCAATTTACAAAAGTCAGCAGCACATCTGATCAGATCTGCAACCTTGTGTCTTGTCAGATGTTATGAATGATGGGCCAAACTGTTTAGCAGGTTGTCATAAAATATATTTTAGTATAAGGAGTGGGTAGCTGGTGGACCAGGAAAACTTGCTCATAAATTGATTCAAGGAGACTAACAAATTGAAATTCAGTGCTTTGTCCATAGCTGCCGGCACAGAAATTCCACAAAGTGTGTGAGAGTCCTATGGGAATACACAAACATTGATCTTTGGGCTTGTCTTTGTTTATTTATTGTCTGTGTGTCGGACAGAATAGATGACACTGCTCTGTGGCAAACTACTTTGCTGCATTTAGATGGATTAACCTTCCCCGCGAACATCACCGTCTCGGTTCCCCTCATCAGGTTGTCTTTTACCATTATGAAGATAAGGTTTCCACTGAAGCTTTTGATTTTTCCTGAAAGATTGCACAGACACACGATTTACATTTGTATTAATGGAGGGTGTGTTCTTTCAGCCACCTTCTGTGATTTGAAGGACACCTTGTATTTGCTGATGCATTTAATAGAACAGATCATATCTGCAGTGATACATTTGCGACACAAGTGATTTGTAGACTGATAGCCCAAAGCATTTCAGAGCAGGTAAAATGATAGTGAGAGAGATAACCTGAACCATCCTCATCTAATAAACTGTCAAGCTAATGCCCTCTATCTTGCCCTCTCTCAGATTTTGTGACAAAACGCTTCTACAATCGCTGCAAGAACTACAAATGGAATCCCTAATGTTACCAAATGTAGCAATTTATTCATTAAATACATTGGTTCTGTCAGCAAAAGATGGCTGGCGTGATCTACGATATGGATGTGGGAAGAAAAATAACACGCACTCTGTTACATCACTAACAGCAATTAGAAGTAACAGTACATGGACAGGAAGATATTTTCTACTTTAACTTAACATTTTTATAACCCAAATTGATTTTGCACAGAGCATCTATTTCTCATCTATCACCAAATTTCATGTCGTCAGAACACTTTTAATTGAGGGACGGCTACTCAAATTTTAACCCTCCAAGGCTCCATTTAGTCCGTTCTTCTTTTTAACCTTCCAGATATGTCTATTTACAGTCATCATATTCAAAGATCATTTGCTGTTAATGGTCAGTTATAGAAATATCCCATCATTAGGACGTATCTGTTTAGTTGAGTTGAGTTTAACACTTAGCCTGCCCAGCCTTTCCCTACAGCCCAGGCTCCAAAGTCTTGGCAACATCCTCGTAAATCGTCTCTGCACTCTTTCCAGCTTAATGGCATCTTTCCTATAGGAGGGTGACCAAAACTGAACACAATACTCCAGGTTTGCGACCCTCTGATTCTTACCATGAAGGCTCACCAACATCTTGTACAACTGTAACATAATATTCCAACTTCTGATCTCAATGCCCTGACTGATGAAGGCCAGCATGCCAAAAGCCTTCTTCGCATCCTATCCACCTACAGTGCTACTTTCCACTATGTATTTGTACTCCTAGATCCTTCTGCTCTATAACATTCACCAGGACCCCAACTTTCCCTGTAAATGTCCTGCCCTGGTTTGACTTCCAAAAATGCACACTTATCTGCGTTAAACTCCACGTGTCATTCCTCATCCCACTTGCCCAACTGTGTACGATACGATCTATTTTAGCATCATCTGCAAACTTATAACAATGCCTTGTACATTCACATCTAAATCATTGATATGGATAACAAACATCAATGGGTCCAGCGCTGATCCCTAAAGCACACCATGAATCATAGGCCTCCATTCCAAAAAAAACAAAACATTCCACCATCACCCTCTGCTTTCTACCTTAAAGTCAATTCGTATACATTTAGCTGGCACTCCCTCGATCCCATGCAATCTAACTTACCAGGGCAGTTTACCATATGGAATCTTAACAAAGGTCTATAGTCCATATAGACTACATTTACAACCCTGTCCTCAACAACCTTCTTCATTACTTCTTCAAAAACTCAAGTACATTTGTGAGGCACATTTGGTAGACTTATGGTCTATGGTTCCAAGGTTTTTCTTTGCAGCCCTTCTTTAAAGAGAGGCACCACACTAGCTACCCTGCATTCTTTTGGTGCCTCACCCATGTCCAACAATGATTTATGTATCTCAGCAATTTCCTCTCTGTTTTCCCACAGTGTTCTTGGATATATCTGATTAGTCCCGGCAGATTTATCTACCTTCATCACATCTTAGGCCATTCAGCACCTACTCCAT
Source organism: Amblyraja radiata (assembly GCF_010909765.2). Lineage (NCBI taxonomy): Eukaryota > Metazoa > Chordata > Chondrichthyes > Rajiformes > Rajidae > Amblyraja > Amblyraja radiata. The sequence continues at coordinate 36,272,945 of NC_045961.1, forward strand.
TGTAATATGGACTGTCCTCAAGATTTTCTAGTTAGCTTTCACAATTGCCTTAGCCTCAATGTCTTTCTCTGCGGTAAAACAGGAGAAATATGCATTGACAACCTTGCCCATCTCCCATGGCTGCACACATAGATGGCCACTTTGGTTTCAGACAAAACTATTTTCTCTCCAGTTAACTTCTTTCCCTTAATATATAAAACCTCTTTGTATTGGCCTTAATCTTATCTGTCAGAGCTGTCTCATGCCCGCCCTTTTCATCCTCCTTATTTCCTTCCTACACATGCTCCAATCCCTTAAGTCCCACGAAGAATACTCCTGACTGCCTTTGTTCACCTAAACAGGAACATTCATATCTAGAACTCTCACTAACGCACTTATAAAATAATCCCACTTTCCGGACATTCTCTTACCCATAAACAACCTCCTCCAACCAAATTTTGCAAGCTCCTGTTTAATACCATAAAAAAATAATATATATATTCAGATATGGCTTTTCATATATGGCAGATTGACACTGGGATTCATAGGATTGTGGGTGAGTTTTAAGCACAACAGAGGACTTCAAACACCACATAAAAGAGTGCACAATTTTGATGATTTGCATCACACCAGAGGGTGGAAGAATTCATTCTGGAATACATTGACAGACCCACCAGTAGTTCATCAAACCTTGAATAATACTTCCCAGATTTATTTCAAGAATGCTTTGAATTTGCTGAAAAGAAATTGCTGCTAAACTCATGGGAATCACCAGTTGAAGGATATTTGACCTGCCAAAGGGGCAAGAGATTTGAAACTTTTACTTGAAAGTGGTGCCACAGATAGATAGGATGTCAAGAGGGCTTTACGCACATTGGCCTTCAACAGTCAGAATGTTGAGTATAGAAGTTGGAGGTCATGTTATGGTTGCACAGGGGATTGGTGAGGCTACATTTTGAGGGTTGTGTTCAGTTTTGGGCACCATGTTAGAGGAAAGATATTGTTAAGCTGCAAAGGGTGCAGAGAAGATTGTGCAGAGGTATGAGGGGTGATCTTGTAGAGGTGTTTAAGATCAAGAGAGGAATAGATCAGGTAAACGCGCAAAGTCTCATGCTCAGAGTAAGGGAATCTAAAACCAGAGGACAGGTTTAAGGTGAGGGGGGAAAGATTTAATAGGAACCTGCAGGGCAACTTTTTTTACATAAAGAAATGAGCTGCCAGAGGAAATAGTTGGGGCAGATGCTATCACAACAATTAAAGGTTATACAGCGCAGAAACAGGTCCTTCAGCCCAACTTACCCAAGCTGTCCAACAATGAAAGGAAATTTGGACAGATACATCGATAGGATAAGTTGAAAGGGATATGGGCCAAATGCAGGGAGTTGGGACTAACCTAGTTGGGGCATGTTAGTCAGCGTGGGCAAGTTGGGCTGAAGGGCCTGTTTTCACTCTATATGACTCTGTGGCTCAATGAGGAGATATGTCCAGGCAATGCATCACCATGTTTAGAGCTTTCTTCTTCCTCTGTGCCTTCTCCATCAAGAATTCCAGCCCTTTGCTGAGAACCTGCGCATCTGCTATTTTGAAACCTGCCTCATGGACGTCAACCCTAATGGAAGTGAAAGCATGCAGATCACATACACTACCCACAAATATTGCTTCTCATTGGTTGGTTGCAAATCTCAGACATCTGTTTAAGTGTGTTCAATGAAATTAAAATTGTGATATTCAACAATTAAACAGAAGTTTCCTTGCTAAAACTACACCTCCAAACAGGCATGTCTTATTAACACAACACCCACTTGGAGTCTGTTGCCATTCTCTCACCAACATACACACACTCTCCAAATCACACAGTGTGAAACAGGAAATAAAGTCAACTTTAAACTATGTACCAAAAGAAAAGGCCAGAGTGGGTTTTCAACAGGGAACCACAGCCTGTACTGTACAACACCTTTAATATAGCAAAAATTCACAAGCTACTTAATGATAATTAATAACTTAATGCTTAGGTTTTTTCAAAGCCACATTAGGAAACACTAGAACCAATGCCAAAGCTTTATCAAGGGGCTTTTTGTGGTAAGAAGTGCAGAGAGATTGAGAGATCTAACAAAGCAGAATGGCACAGCATTCGTGCTTAAAATTTGTGTTTAATTTCCTGAAATTCTCTTTCTAATTCACTATGATAACATAGATGATAGCAATCAATATCTATATGCAAAATAAAGGAAAACTGACAGCGGTGTCAGGAGTGAGCACAAGTACTGTTAAATAGAGTCACCAAGCCATACAGCACGGAAACAGGCTTTTCGGCCCAACTTGCCCATGCTGACCAAGATGCCCCATCTACACTGGTGTGACCTGCTTGTGTTTGGTCCATACCATTTGCAAAATGGTCGCCGCGTCTATGCTTGGTCTTGTTGAAGTAGAGGTGGCCACATCGGGAACTCCAGATGCAGTAGATGAAGTACGGTACTCTTCTTTCTCTTCTCTCTTCTTGCCTATTATGCCTCCTGGCATGTAGGGCAGCAACGAAGGTCCTCCACTCAGTAGTGTTGATTCCTTCAGTTGCTGTTTCCGTAACATATTTGTTTTACAAGACAGGGTTGTTAGCCCTGTGCTCAACCTCCAACCTGGAGGACCAGTGGATTGCTCTTCGTCTTGCCTCTACCCTTCGACCTGTCCAGCATGGGAGACCCTAACAGGAGACGAATCTCCCGCTGGCACAGCTCTAGGGGTCACTGAGACACACAAGCTCCCCGACCACGACAAGGTTGCAATCCAACGGGGAGAAGTACGGTACAAGCTGTTATTATTAATGAATTTTCTTTTTATTATAGCAGTCAGTCATCAGAATGGATTCTGTTACATTTTTCAAAACATCTATGTTAACACATTTAATATTATAGCAGGGAAGCTATTTGGAATTACGATAGTTGCTTGGTTAGGTGATTCATTGAGAGTTTAATTCTATAGAGGCAGAATTCATATTTAAGTGTGGATTGAACTATCTTGGCAGTTGTGTGGTTCTTGGTTAAAGTTTAATATCTAAAGTCACATCTCAAAACTCTTGATGTTTGCCTTGAAACAATATTGATTTTTGAAATATCTTTCATCTGTACTGTTTCTCTTTTGCCAGATGCTGTCTAACTTGCTGAATATTGTTTATTTCAAATTTCCAGCATCTTCAGTAACTTACTTCCTGTTTGCTACCATTTGAAAAAGTGAATATATTTGAGGAAGAGAATGTTAGACTATAAATTGTACTAGGTAAAGTAATGCTGCATATTAGAAAGACAAATATGAGGAAAATATTTCAGGAAATTGAGGGCCTTCTTGGTTAAGGAAATCATAAATATGTTTTTTGGATTAAAGAGTGACATGGTGCACAGCGGTAGTTTTGCTGCCTAACAGCTCCAGAGACCCGGGTTCGATCCTCACTGCTGGTGTTCGTCTGTATGGAATTTGTATGTTCTCCCCATGACCTGTGTGGGTTTTCTCCGGTATCTCCGGTTTCCTCCCAGATTCCAAACACGTTTGGGTTTGTAGGTTAATTGGCTTGGTATAATTGTAAATTGTCCCTAGTGTGTAGGATCGTGCTAAGGGGCTGTCCCATTTGGGCGACCTAATCCACGAGTTCTGGCGAGTTTGCCCTTGACTCATATTCGCAGCATGGTCAACAAGAGGTCCTAGGAGGTCTTTGTAACTCTCCTTCATGCTCGAGAGTAGTCCCCATGTACTCGAGGCCTCAGCTAGGTCGCGGTGTATTTTTCAACGTTGAAAAATGCCCGCGAGTAAAAAAAGGTCGCCATGGAAAAAATCGAGACTTTTTTTACTCGTAGGTTTAGTCGTCGTAGGTCGTGGTAGGTCGGCATGTTAGTCGTAGGTAATCAAAGGTAGTCATAGATAGTCTTCATCATAGTCGAAGGGAGGTCAAAGGAGATCGAAGGAGGTTGTCTTTACTCTCCACTATTCGGTGTCCAATTTTCCCGAAGTTAGTCGTAGCTAGTCGAAGCTAGTCTTCAACATAGTCGAAGGAGGTCAAACGAGGTCTTCTACATAGTCGAAGGAGGTCTTCCACATGACATTTTTTCAAACTCTCCTAAACTCTTCTAAACTCGCCAATTAGGTCGCCCAAGTGGGACAGCACCTTTAGATTGCGGGGATCGCTGATCGACATGGACTTGGTGGGTCGAAGGGCCTGTTTCCATGCTGTAGCTCTAAATTAAACTAAACTAAACCTGTTTACTGTCAGACATAGTTGTAATTAACAGACTGTACACAGGAAAAGCAGCACAGGGTGATAAGATAATAGCAAATAATTGGAGACTAGTCGGGAGATGCCAGATCTGCCAGTTGCCAATGTATTTATTTTAGTTTAGGTGAGTATGAAGAATCAAAATATACAGGGAGAGAGTGAGAAAGCTTTGTTGAGACCAAAATTGAGTCAGTGATGACTTTATTGAATGGCAGAGCAGGCTTGAGGGATCGATTACCACATTCCTGCTCCAGCTTCTTAAATATAATTTCAATTTACAATCTCTGGATAGGTTTGCAGATTGTGTCATGTTTGCTGCTCCTTTTTATGATTTCACCTTGCTCCCTGAAATATTTTCAGATGTTTTTCTTTTCTTACATCAGTTGGAACCCAATATAATGGCTGGGTAAACATGGCTAAAAGAAATAACTTTAGCTGCAGATGCTCTCAGTGCAACTGGAACTATAGACTCTAGGGATACTGCTTGGAAACAAGTCCTTCAGCCCACCGAGTCTGTGCTGAACACCGTAAACTAACCTACATTCACGAGGGCCAATTTTACAATGTACCAAAGGCAATTAACCCACAAACCCGTATGTCTTTGTAGTGTGGGAGGAAACCGGAGCACCCGGTGAAAACCCAAGCGGTCACGGGAAGAATGTACAAACTCTGTACAGATTGTACCCATAGTCAGGATCAAATGCGAGTCTCTGGTGTGTAAGGCAGCAACTCTACCACTGTGCCTCCCAGTGTTAGCATTTGTACCTAATGTTTTTTAGTCTTTACTGAACCAACAAATAGTACCGGAGAGTTTAATATATTTTTCATTGTGTCCATTTGCAAAGCCCTCGCTGCTCATAATATATATCCATTCTGGTTCAATGAAATTAGAAAGGTTTTCTCATTGGACAGAACCATATCAAACCAACCTTTAAACTGATTTAAAAAAGAGTCCGGTTATTACTCTGGGTTTCAGTGTGCAGTAATTTGCCTGCAAATGAATGTTGCAATCCTGATGCCCAGCCAGACACATGTTTCCCTGATCTCCTTCTTTGTTCTTTTAGTAATCACAACCACATGACAAATCATCTGGTGATTTATGTCCTTGTTGTTTGTGGAGTCAAGTTGTAGGCAAACTTCCCTGCCATGCTTGTTCATGTAACAACAGTGATGACACTTCAATCATGATTAAATGGCTGTGAAAAGCTGTGAAAAATCATAAGCATATTAAAGGCAACATAAAATAAATACTTCCTTTCATTTGAAGTTAATGGAATCAATTCTCATTGCCGCTGCAGGCTGGAATGGGACGACTTCATTTTCTGCCCACCGAGTTGTATTAAAATCTTTAAAAGGGTGACCACAATCCACATATTTCACTGGAGTCTAGTTTAGTTTGGAGGAACAGCCCAGAAACAGGCCCTTCTGCCCTCTGAGTCCTTGCCAACCAGCGATCCCCACACATTAACACTATCCGACACGATAGGGAAAATTTACAATTTTACCAAAGTCAATTAGCCTACACACCTGTACATCTTTGGAGTGTGGGAGGAAACCGGAGCTCCTGGAGAAAACCCACGCAGGTCACGAAGATAATGTGCAAACTCTGTACAGACAGCACCCGTAGTTAGGATCGAACCTGGGTCTCTGGCACTGTAAGGAAGTAGCTCTACTGCTGCGCCACCGTTCCTGTAGGGTCCTATGGCAATTTTCATCTACTGATCAGAAGCTTATTGCTGTCCTGGCCTTTGCTGGGACCTCATATTAACCATCCCAACCCTCACATGCATTTGCCACACTTCTCTTTGCATTCTGTTTTCCATGGGATCAGACAGACTTCCAGCTTCTTTGGATTAGGAAGCTACCTGTTAGAGTTGGTTTAGAGTTCAGAGCATTCCACTTCAACATATAAGGTCCAACTACTGAAGAAGCTCAGCCTTTCCCCAAGGAGATATTATGGACATCCATCTACATGTGGGCTTAAGTTTAAATTTGACATAAATGACTTATGCTGGGAAAGGCCTGGACATTCAAGCAAATCTGAACCAATTAGTGGACTAAGAAAGGATAAAAGGAAAGAATTTGCCTCAAAAGGTAAATTATTCACTATATGCATCATATAGTATTATCGTCATGTAATATTATCATCAAAGGTGACAACATTTAGGAATGTTGAGATTAGGATTTTAATTTAAGAATTGATTTTTTAACAAGAATTGGGTTAAGAATTTATATTAAAAAAAGAGACCGGAGGATATTATATTCCATACATACAAAAAAGATGTCAGGGTTTGTTGGTATGGATGCAGGCAAACTACTTAATTTGAAATCCAGGTCTGATTCTATTCAGACAATCATGGGCAAAGTGTATCCTCAATGGTACAGGGGTAGGACGGCCACACCAAATTTTGTGTTGTTCCCTCACACCCCCACAAACTATCTGCGTTTCCTTCTCAGGGATAATGTACGATACTACCTTGTTACCAGCAAAATCCTGCAAGTAACAACTTCCAAAATAATTGCATTTCACCGTTAACAATCAAAGGGACTCTGTTACTTTAACGTGTCAACGAACCAATCTTTGAGGTGAGAGCAAGATGATCAAATAATTTTTTTGCAGAAATGCTTGCGATGAGAAAGACCTTTATTTTCCTGTGTGTTCTACTGTAGGAAGTGCAGCAAAGGGCAAGGAACCTAATAATATAACAGCTGGAAAAGAGAACAGTCAGCCTGCTGAACGAGAGCCTAACGATTTGAGAAAGTCTGTCTTTTCCTCACAGCTCTGCAAATTCCTTCTAAGTAAGTATGTAGTAAGCTCTCTTTTAAAAGGTCTTTCTGAATCTGCTTCCAGCATTCTTTCATGCAGGTTATTCCAGATAACCACAACCTGACATCTAAACAAAATGTTCTCATCTCCCCTCTGGTCTTTTTGACAATTCCCTGTTAAAAGGGCCCTCTGTTTACCGATGTACCTGTCAGTTTCCCTCACTGCATCTCATAATTCAGAGGATCATTACATCTCTTAACTTTCTCCACTCTAAACTTTGAAGACAAGAAAACAAGGGGGCAGAATTAAAATACAAATGGGATTAAGTTGGATGATTACATCATGAGATGTGACTATTTCTAGCAAAGCTACCATTCTTTATGCCACCCTGAACTGTCATGTACGAAGGGTGCAGTTAACAACCAATCATTTGGGGTGGTCACATGTAGTAAACACATCAGGTTTCCTTCCTGGATGGAAATCAATGGATCAAATGGGCTTTTACAACAATTTGGTGGTTTTATGGTTCCTAGTACCGAGAGTGAGTGAGCCGAGTGCTGAAAAACACCACATACACTAACCTACACACATGAGAACCAATTAACCTGCAAACCTGTATGTCCCTGGAGTGTGGGAGGAAATCGGGGCACCACCCTGGATGCCAGAGGTCTGTTGAGGCTGGGAGATCAAAGAGGGACCTGAAGTGGAGGGGGTGCCAAGAATGAAGAGGAACCATTGGGACTACATTGAATACATTGTTGGCGCACTAGACTCTTTGCATACTTTGTGTATGGCATGCAAAACAAAGAATTTCGCTGACATGTCACATGTGATAAAGTATCTTTCATTCATTCATTCATTCATTCATTCATTCATTCATTCATATATCCCTCAGTGCACATGTAACTGTATTATTATCCACGCTTCTGATTTGTTGCTGGGTTCGCTATTTAGTGACAAATCAGCTGACAATTCTGCTTGCGACACTTGGAAATTAAAAAAATCCTCCCACTGTATCACATCCTTTATGGAGATCTGCATGTTGGGCACAGACTGCTTGTAAATCACCCTGCATAAAAGTGAAGGAGCGGTATAAATTCTCCAGCAAGTAAGAGATCTCTCGTAGGGATAGCTTTATTGAAGATGTATTAGCCTGCAGTTGAGTCTTTGGAAGATGAATGAGGTTCATCTCATTCAAAGTGCCATCTGAATGCATTTTCTCAAGGCTGTACTTTCTGATATGATGTTTCTCAATATCGTTTTCATGCCTATCCGTTTTCTTTCTGGGAATTATTAAGGATATATATCTGCAATCGGCAAAGAATCATGCAATCTGATTACTGTTTACACAAGCAAATTTGGTTAAATCAGTTAACAATCTTGTGAGCAAGAATTGTCATTCATCTTCTCCCATTTCTTTAGATGAAAGTGTTTCACACAGCTCCGTATACTGTAACATTGAGGCATTTATTTGCTCACATCAGTACAGTCTGGGTAAGAAAATGTACCATTTTATGTAGATTGTCACTGCCTGGTGTTTTGCTAATTATGGAAAGGTACAGCACAAAGGAAGCTATTCAGTTCATTGCAGAGAACTATCTAATTAGTTTCACTCCTTTGGTGTGACCCAGAGCGCTGCAAAATGTCCCTATCAAGTATTTATTGAATTCCCCTTTAATAGTTGTTATTGAATTTATTTCCACAAACATTTTAAGCACTGCATTCCAGGAATCATTGATGACAAAATCCACTCCCAACAATACACACAAAGTGCTGGAGTAGCCCAGCGGGTCAGGCAGCAACTCTGGAGAAAATGGATGGGTGACGTTTCGGCTCTGAAGAAGGGTTCCGACCTAAAACATCACCCATCCCTTTTCTCCAGAAATGCTGCTTGACCCGCTGGGCTACTCCAGCACTTTGTGTCTGTCCCCTCTCAACACCCTGATTATTTTGTCAATCGCCTTGAATCCAGACCCCCTGATTCCTGATTGGAAACTGAGTCTCCTCACTTGATCTATCAAAATCTATTTTGAGCACATTTTTTCCCATTAACTTCATCTTAAACATTTCCATTCAAGGGGAAATAACCCTGGTTTCTTCAGTTTCCCCATGTAACCAAGTGTCTCGTCTCTGGCAGTAAATCTCTCCTGCATCCTCTCTAAGGTCGAATCTGTAATGGCCAGAGCTGCTGGAGCCAAAAAAATGTCACAAATATTTAAGTGGAGAAGCGTCTGGGAGAACATTTCCTACTAATTGTGGTCATCCTCTGCAGGTTTGATTCAATTGCTATCAGTCAAAAATAATTTGTGGAGGCACCCAATTGAATGTAACCGAAGGTCATGGTAACAAAGTCAAGAATTCCCAAATGTTTCTTAAGTTTATTTTTAAACTTTCTATTCCCGATACATCACTCCTCCCAACTCATCAACTATTGTATCCCCCTAAAATATTTTTATCCACTGTACAATGCCATCCTCATTCACACTGCCAAGATGCATCAGTTTGCTTTACTGCATTGCTGCATCTAGTCTAATTTAGTTTAGTTTATTGCCATGTCTACCGAGGAACAGTGAAAAGCTTTTGTTGCATGCTAACCAGTTAGTGGAAAGTCATTACATAATTGCAATCGAACCATCCACCGTGTACAGATACATGATAAAGGGAATAACGTGAATTCCATTTAGTGCAAGATGAAGTCCAGTAAAGTCCGATTAAAGATAGTCCGAAGGTCTCCAATGAGGTAAATAGCAGCTCAGGACTACCAACAATTAGAGAACAATCCTGAGCTACTATTTACCTCATTGGTGACCCACAGACATTGCTTAATCGGACTTTACTGTATTTTCTCTTGCACTAAATGTTATTCACGTTATTCCCTTTATCATGTAAGAAATATTTGTGGCATCTGTTAGTGTGCCCATGTCTTATTGGGATCTGTTGGTATTTGTCTTTATGTTTACTGCAGTGTTCATATTCGAGAGACGTAACTTCTTTGGGTTATGTATTAAATCAGAGCATAGAAGAATTAACGGTGATACAGAACATAGGGAGTAATTGATATTGGGATGGATGATGTGGGTGAAAAGGAAAGGAAAATAAATTCAACACTTCCAAACTTTTCAAGCAGCTTTTTTTTTTGTTTTGGAAAGCTGAAATTGAAATTAATGTGGATTAACAATGAAGATAGACACAAAATGCTGGAATAACTCAGCGGGACAGGAAACATCTCTGGAGAGAAGGAATGGGTGACCGTTTCGGGTTAAGACCCTTCTTGATAAAGCTTCAGCAATCAGAGCCTAAAATGGGCTAATTGAAATGTTGGAAGAGTTTAGGTAAGGAGTTTGCACAATGGAAAAACTCAGGAATCAAAACGCTGGGAGATCTTTATGAGAAGGGGATTTTCCTCTCGTTTGAAGAATTACAGGAGAAATATCATTTGAAAGCTAGTAATTTTTTTAGATATCTTCAAATCCGAGACTATGTGAAAACGCACACACAAGACTGCCATTCTATGGGCCCAGATATATTAGACAAATGCATGAATAGAAAGGCGGATACAAGTAAGTTAATATCCTACATTTACAATACCCTTTTAACTGCACACATCCCATCTTCTGAAATGCTTAGGCGAACATGGGAAGATGAATTGGGTTTACTAATCTCAAAGGATAGTTGGGAGGAAAGCCTTTTATACATACATTACTGCTCTCTTAATGTTAGGCACCCCCCGATACAATATAAAATACTGCACAGACTCTACTATTCAAAGTCCAAATTGAACATGATCTTCCCAAATGTTTCTCCTATTTGTGATAAATGTCTCCTCCAAGAAGTGACTACACCCATTATTTTGCTTCCTGTACAAAGTTACAAAACTTCTGGAGGGGAATATTTGATACCTTTTCCAAAATACTTAAAATTAAATTGGACCCAGATATAAAACTGATCATATTAGGTATGTCAGAGGCCTGCTATAAGCAAACGATATTTCAAAGATGTTTCCTCAATTACGGCCTAATAATGGCGAAAAAATTAATACTTACATTTTGGGAACAGACAACAGTCCCCACAGTGAAGATGTGGATTACAGATATGTCCGAGATACTACACTTGGAAAACATTAGGTTTGTCTTGGCGGAAAAACCAGATCAATTTCTTAAGACATGGATACCCTTTACTGAATTTTTACAACAACAGGATGGTTAAACACAAATTTAAATTTAAGGGGGGGGGGGGGAAGGTATATCTTCATCTTTTCTTTTCTTATTTCCTTTTCTTTCTTCTGCACTGCTTTGGTAGCTTAGGGGTCTTTTTCCTGCTCTTTTCTACTTTATCTGCATTCTTTTTTCTCTTCTTTCCTTGTTTTCCTATTTTTTTCTTTTTTCTTTTTTTAAAATTTAGGTTATAAAGTTAAAAATGAAGCTGTACAATAATTGTATAATTGTTATGCCATTCGTCTTATCCTTGTACAATTGCTTCTAATAGAAATAATTTGAAAAATAAAATGTTGGAAGACTGTCACTTTAGCATGCATTTTGGTGACAGTGGTTCAGTGTCATCTAAGATATGCATATCTAATGACTTACCTGATAATGTATCTGTAGGGATGAACACACTGGACAGGAACCCCCTGTGCATGACGGGCAGAGTCAGTGGGCCATCAGGGCCTCACACAGTGTAATCTGGTCACACATCCCAAAGACGTGATGCGGTGAGTAGAGCTGCTACCTCAAAGCGCTGGAAACACAATTTCGATTCCGCTCTTGGCCGCTAACTGTGGGGAGTTTGCACCTTCTCCCCGTGACCATGTGGGTTTCACCCAGAAGCTCCGGTTTCCTCCAACATCCCAAAGACATGCCAGTCGGTAGGTTAATTGGTTGCTATAATTGCCGCTCATGTGTGGATGAGGGGTTGAAGAAAATGCAGGGAGAATAAAAATGTTGGAATAGTATAGATGGGTGATTGGATGGATGGCACGGGTATAGATGAGGGTGAGGGTTGATAGGCAGATTGTTTAACAAAGGTCAGACTTGTAAAGTCAGAAGGTGTGAGACAAAAGGTTGTGAATATTGAAGCATGGGGAAGGAGTGTAGGGAGGAGTGGGGGCACAGGAGAAGAGAAATAGATGCAAGTCCAGGGAGGGCACAAGGGAGAGAGGAAGGGAAAAGGGGGAGGGGTGGGGGGGGTGGAGGGAGGAGGGAGGAGGGAGGGTTTGGTAGTTACCTAAAAATAATTCACTGTTCATACCTTTGGTTTGTAAACTACCACAGTGTGGCCTCTCTCTGGCAATAGAGGATCCCCAGGACTGAAATGTCAGTATGGGAAAGGGAAGGGGAGTTAAAATGGTCAGCATCGTGGACATTTGGTAGGCTTTGACGGCACAAGCACAAGTGTTTGGCGAAACAGTTGCCGAGTCTACGCTCGGTCTTGCCGATGTACAGGAGCCCACATCGGGAACACCGGATGCAGTTGATAAGGTTAGAGGAGGTACATGTGAACCACTGTGTCACCTGGAAGGATTGCTGGGGTCCCTAGATGGAAGTGAGGGAGGAGGTATAGGGACAGGCATTACATCTCCTGTGGTTGCAGGATAAAGTACCTGGGGAAGGGGTGGTTTGGGTGGGAAGGGATGAGTAAACCAAGGAGTTGCAGAGGGAGTGGTCTCTGCAGAAGGTGGAAAATGGTGGAGATGAGAAGATGTGACTGGTGGTGGGATCACGTTGGAGATGACAGAAATGCCAGTTTACAAATGCCAGCAATTCTCTGTGGAGCCCCAGGCAGAATCCATCAAAACTTGGGCTTACTGTATATTTCCTAATTCTTTTAAATGCAGTTTGTGGCACCTTAATTTGCACAAATTTGCTACAGTGATAAGGAACATGGAAGAATTTAACTAAAGGGCAAGACTAGTAATATGGGCACTTGTATCCGCTCTGTCAGGGAACAAGATCACAACTGGTCTGATTCATGGTCTCCACTTCTTAGCGAGGAGTTGCTGCTCTGTGGCTGAACATATGCAGAAGACAGCTTTCAGACGCTCTGCTGTGTTGTTATGCATCATCAACACTCTGTGGTCTACTTTAAAGTTATAGCCGCCACTAGGGATGCTCCAGCTCAGGCCCTCACAAGAGCAGAAGATATTTATCTTATTTGGTCATGTCCTTTTCCCAGGAACTTTTAAATATTCAAAGCTAAATAAAACTTGTGTCATAGTTCCATGAATTCTCCCACCCATAAGGGAAAGAACACAATTTAAATTTACAAAACCAGGCAATCTGTCGCCATCCGTGATGCCAGAAAACGAATAGTGTGATAATGAGCTTGAACAGAGTAGAACACGCTTGCTGTGGGCATAAAGACATTACAGCAAAATTTACATATTGATATCGTACTGTTACGAGTAGGCTTACACGACTAATTTTGCAAATTCATGTTGCCAATGTACTTCCTGATTCAATTTAATGGACAGAAAATCAGCCCTTGTCACAGTATGCTGGTAGGCAGGCAAAGCTCCACACTGTGGGAGTGGACATTCAAAACATTGACCCAAGGGAATAACGGAGCAGCTGTATGCTTGATGTTTTTTAGCTTAGTTTATTAGTTTTGAGATAGTGTGCGGAAATAGGCCCATCGGCCCACTGAGTCCCCGCCAACCAGCAATCCCCGCACACTAACACTATCCTACACACACTAGGGACAATTTACAATTATAGCAAGCCAATTGGCCGACAAACCTGAACATCTTTGGAGTGCAGGAGAAAACCGGTGATCCTGGAAAAAACCCACGCAAGTCACGGGGTGAACGTACAAACGCCTTACAAATTAATTCAATTGGACTGTTATGACTCCCGAATGCAAGTACTTCAGAGCCGCGTAACACAAGTCAAAAACCAGGTTCAGGTTCAAAAACAGTTTTAATTATTCATTGGAACACAAAACCCAAACCTGATTTAAACAACCCAGTCAGGGATATGGATAAACCGACAAACAATTTAACAATGCTCCAGCCAGCCACGCAATGGGCCGTCGAACCGGAGACTCCAAAACCTGCCCAAAGAGATACAACCCTGAAACCAAAATACACAAAAACTCTAAGGTCAGCCCTTATCCGTCCCAATTCAATATCTGTTAACAAGGAATGGTGAAAATACACAAAGTTCTATGCCATGTGGTCAGGCTTCCTCGGCCCACACCAGCAGTCTGCTCATCAGTCAGGGTCGACGAAGAAGAGAGAGAATCCTGGGAAGCTCTGGTATTTATACTTCAGATGAGTCACCCGTCACCTGACGCAGCTTGGCCAATCGGGTACAGGAGCCTTTAACCCCTCGATTCCAGACTCACAGCCACGAGGCCTGCACTTGGGAGAGAAACAGAGAAAGGTAAGTACATAGCATTCACCAGGAGGGGGAAGCGCCTAACACCCCCACCCAAAGATACTGAATAAGTTTCTGAAAATGAACTAAAAAACACCACCAAATTTCAGCAACTATTCAGTAGCACAGACATCACTGGCGCGACAATGCATCAGCCAATACATCATCCTTACCACGGATATGCCAGTCAAATGAGACAACCGCAAGGGAAGCGTCTCCAAAGCCTCAGAGTTACTCAGCTTTCCCTGCGTTACTGCCACAGACAACCGTGCCTCCCCCACATCACCACCCGTGTCAGGGGGCAGCACCACTGCAGCCAAAACAGACTTAGAAGGACATAGCTCCGACCCATCAACCTCCACAGGCTCCTGCTCATGGTACTGTTTCATCATGTTAACATGACAGAGCTGAGTCTTACGCCTCCGATCAGGGGTACCAATAACGTAATCCCTCTCACCAACCTTCTTAACCACCTGATAGGGACCGCTATACCGAGCCTGCAGACTGGAACCAGGAATAGGCAACAACACCAGGACCTTGTCACCTGGAGAAAAATTCCTACTAGAAGCCTTCCTGTCGAACCAGTCCTTCATCCTAGACTGAGCAGAGGCAAGATTACCCATTGCCAGTTCGCATGCCCTCCTCAGTCTAGAGCGAAAAGTACAGACGTGGTCTAAAATACTACGTTTTGTATCCTCCTGCAACCATTTCTCCTTCAGGACCCTCAACGGACCACGTACAGTATGCGCGAACACCAGGTCAGCAGGACTGAACCCTAAAGACTCCTGCACGACCTCACGCACCGCAAACATAACCAGATGAACTCCCTCATCCCAGTCTTTTTCAAACTCCAGGCAGTAAGTCCTCAACATAGATTTCAAAGTCTGGTGAAACCTCTCGAGAGCTCCCTGGCTCTCAGGATGATACGCACTGGAGTAACAATGCTTAATATCTAACAACTTCATTACCTGACCAAAAACCTTCGACATGAAGTTGGTACCTTGGTCACTCTGCACAACCTTGGGCAAACCGAACAACGAAAAAAACTTAGTGAGAGACTTAACAATTGCAGGTGCAGTAATTCTACGCAAAGGGACCACCTCCGGAAAGCGGGTAGTCGCACACATAATTGTTAATAAAAACTTGTTGCCCACCCTTGTCCGAGGTAGAGGGCCCACACAATCAACTAGAATCCGCTCAAACGGCTCACCGACCACAGGGATTGGATATAAAGGCGCAGGAACAATCGATTGGTTTGGCTTTCCTGCCACCTGGCAAATGTGACAACACCTGCAGTGCTGTTTCACGTCCTTTTTCAACCCTGGCCAAAAAAAATTCCGTAAGATGCGGTCATACGTCTTATTGACCCCCAAATGTCCACCCAGAGGACCATCATGAGCCAAACAGAGTATCTCGTCCCTATACCGACGAGGCATCACAATCTGATCAACCACGCTCCAATCATCATGCCCAGATATATCCAAGGGAGACCACTTTCGCATCAGTAAGCCATCCCTTAGAAAATACCCCTTTGCTGTGGAATCCATATCCCCCTCAGGCACTGCGCAGTCGAACAGATCAGATAAACCTGGATCACTCTTTTGCTCCTCAACCAGCCGGTCACGTGACAGTGACACCGGCACATTTCCAGACACTATCCCATCTTGAGATGGAGAAACACCCTTCACAACACAGGATCTATCATCCTGATCCCCAAAAATGCTCTCACTCAGGTCCACCACATCCTCAAACTTCGCCTGGCTCTTAGCCATAGCCCTCGTGACAGCACCAGCTGCGAAGACCTTTGGATGCTGCATAGCCAATCTATCAGGACTCTGCACCATCGGAACAGCCGTCACCTCAGGAGTGACTAAAACTCTACCTACTGCCAAGTCATTCCCCAAAATCACAGAAACTCCCCCAACGGGAAAACACGGCCGTAACCCAACAGTTACCCGGCCTGAAACCAACTCGGACTCGAGACGCACGGTATGCAAAGGCACTACCATGTCATCCATCCCGAATCCTACCACTGGGACACTTGACCCAACCGATGATTCCCCAGAAAACGGCAGTACACCATCCAATATAAAGGACTGAGTAGCACCAGTATCACGCAAGATGGATACTGGAACTCTATCACCCCCATCCTCTAGAGAAACAAAACCATTCATGATGAACGCAGAATAATTCCTACACTCATCAGACTCAGGCACCTCAGGTACGACAGGTGCCTTCTGTGCACCCACCAAAGCCACAGGCTTTGCATTTTTCTGCTTCAGAACGGGACACGACTTTAACATGTGCCCTCTCCTTCTACAATAGTAGCACACAGGACCTTCATTAGTCCTCACATTTCCGTCAACCTTATCCGCTCGGACCTCCCCCTGTATCAACGTGCTGCCATTTGCAGGCACAGAAACAGCTTTGACACTGCCACCGGCGACACCACCATGATCAACCGGCCGTGCACCAAAACTATAGGATCGCCCAACAAAATCAGATTTATGAGTCAATACATACTCATCTGCCAACACCGCAGCCTTAGACACCTCATTCACCTTCTGCTCATTAAGGTAAGTAGTAACCCTCTCAGGGAGACAGTTCTTAAATCTTCCATAATCATCAAGGCCCGCAGTAGCTCAAAATCCTTCACTCCTTGAGAAGCGCACCACCTGTCAAAAAGTGCCTCCTTCTCCCTAGCAAACTCCACATAAGTCTGACTATCAAACTTCCTAAAGCGCCGGAACTTCTGCCGGTACGCCTCTGGAACTAATTCATAAGCCCTTAATACTGTAGACTTCACACACTCATAGTCCAGACTGCTTTCAACAGATAAAGACGAGTACACCTCCCGTGCTTTACCCACAAGGACACACTGCAATAGCAAGGTCCACACGTCCCTAGGCCACTTCAAGGACAAAGCCACCCGTTCAAACACTGTGAAAAACTTGTCCACATCCTCCTCACAAAACGGGGGAACCAGGCGGATGTTCTTGCTCATATCAAACTCCCGTTCCCTAGAAGAAACCCGGGAATTATCTATTTCTTTTTCCCGCAGCCGAAATTCAGCCCTTTTGGTTTCCTCCTCAAGCCGTTTCATTTCAAGAACATGCATGAGCTCTTTCTCTTTTAACAAAGAGGCAATTCTCTGTGACTCAAGCTCCATCTCCTTCAGTTTAATGACGGCCTCCATGTTCTGAACTGGCTGAACAGAAGGTGGGGGACTGTCTGCACCACCAGGCAAAACTCCACCCTCCACCAACGCAGCCCACAACTCCGATTTAATGGAGTGTTTCTTTGAATGCTTGTCAATAGTAATGGCATAGTTATCAGCCAGTAAAATCAAATGCTCTTTCGTACATCTATCAAACAACTCCCGACTAGGAGCCTCAACAAATTCTTTCACCTTAAATTCCATTTCTAATGTAGCCCCAAACCACCAGCTAAAACTTGGGCACTAATGCTACCACAAACAGGGAAGAAAAAATTCCCTCACAACACACAGACTTCCTCAGTCCAGAAGCCTACCAAAACCCCCCCCTAAAAACGTCTAGGGTCCTCAAAACATAGGACGAGCCCCCATTTTGTTACGACTCCCGAATGCAAGTACTTCAGAGCCGCGTAACACAAGTCAAAAACCAGGTTCAGGTTCAAAAACAGTTTTAATTATTCATTGGAACACAAAACCCAAACCTGATTTAAACAACCCAGTCAGGGATATGGATAAACCGACAAACAATTTAACAATGCTCCAGCCAGCCACGCAATGGGCCGTCAAACCGGAGACTCCAAAACCTGCACAAAGAGATACAACCCTGAAACCAAAATACACAAAAACTCTAAGGTCAGCCCTTATCCGTCCCAATTCAATATCTGTTAACAAGGAATGGTGAAAATACACAAAGTTCTATGCCATGTGGTCAGGCTTCCTCGGCCCACACCAGCAGTCTGCTCATCAGTCAGGGTCGACGAAGAAGAGAGAGAATCCTGGGAAGCTCTGGTATTTATACTTCAGATGAGTCACCCGTCACCTGACGCAGCTTGGCCAATCGGGTACAGGAGCCTTTAACCCCTCGATTCCAGACTCACAGCCACGAGGCCTGCACTTGGGAGAGAAACAGAGAAAGGTAAGTACATAGCATTCACCAGGAGGGGGAAGCGCCTAACATGGACTTTAATTATATCATTTAGGCTTCTGGATATATTTTATATTGTGATTTTTTTTCTGTGTTGCTCTAAACAAAAGGATAGTAAATATGCAACTGGACCACGCCCTGTCGGTTCTAAAGATCTAAATAGACTTATTAAGAAAATAATTTTAAACAATGACATATATCATTTGATTGCAACTATTTGATCACAGAACATTAGAAGTAGGTAACACTCTTGATTCTAGTCCTAACATTCAGATTATATTCAGATTCAACTTTATTGTCATTGTGCAGTGTACAGTACAGAGACAACGAAATGCAGTAATATGAGTTAACTCTGTCAGGTGGTGCCTCATTAAATTGTACCTGACGCCTTCCAGAGAGATTCTATGGCCCATTCAGATGTCCCTAGTACCAGCAAGTACTATCACAACATTTAAGAACCATTTAAACAGGTGCATGGATAGGATAGGTTAGAGGGATATGGGCCAAATGCTGGCAGCTGGGACTATGTAGGTGGGGCATGTTAGTCAGTATGGGCAATTTGGGCTGAAGGGCCTCTTTCCATACTGTATGACTGTGACTATGATGGCTTTGAGTAGACTTCTCAACTGAATGAAAAGAGGCTAGGATTTGATTGTGAAATTTGGTAAATTTGGTAACTTTCTTCAGGTTATTTTTTTAATATGTTTGAGGGGGAAAGAGAGGGGGAGAGAGAGGGGGAGAGAGAGGGGGAGGGAGAGGGAGAGGGAGGGAGAGAGAGAGAGAGAGACTGTTTTCAGATTGCGGTCTCAGACATGAAAGGTCTTTTTGTTTAACAAAATCGTCTGAGAAAAAACCCCCAAGCGCAAAGAAGAAAAAGTTTTGATGTCTATGCATTAGTGTTAAGTCCCTTAAAGGCTACATCAAGGTTTCACTAAGAGGCACAAGATGTTTGAACCTCCTATGGATATATATGGGTCAGTTATGTACAAGAGGATAGAAAGATAATTTCAATTTTTCCTACAGGTTTGCCAGAAATATATTACTTGAAGAATCCATCACTAGTGCGCGCATCTGGGCAATTTAAATGTTGCCAACGTTTGAGGAACTGGCCTTGAGTGAGTTGCCAGCATTGTACACATGGTCTTGGCAGATATAACATAGTTTGGTACCTGTGCTGTCCAGGTCAGTGGACTGGGGCATGAATGGAGATGATGTGGGAAACATACTCAGGGGTCTTCACCTGGCCTGTAATTCTTTGAGGACGCAGATGAAATACTCATTTTCCTCTACCCCCAAGAACCAATTTTAAAAAAATCCTCAAAAGCATTCTTTAAATGCTTTTGCTTGAGCTATTCAGTTTTTGATATGGACACAGGGAATTGCAAATGCTGGTTTACAAAAACTGGCACAAAATGCTGGTGTAACTCAACGGGTCAAGCAGCATCTCTGGAGAGCATGGATAGATGACGTTTTTGGTCGAGACTGAAGAAGGGTCCCAACCTAAACATCTTCAAGAAATGCTGTCTGACCTACTGAGTTACTCCAACAGTTTGTGTCAGTATTTGATGCAGTTGAGTGGAATGCAAATGAATCATGCTCCACTGAACTGTAACTGAAAGTGCCTTCAGCATCTTGTAACAGAATAGAATTTCCATTTTCATATTTACTTTGTTTGAGGTCTAATAGTGTAAAATTAAAGCCAGATCATGAAAATAAACCATAATGATAATAATAGTTTCAGCAGTGATGATCAAGAACTTAAGGGCCTGACCCACTTAGGCGACCTTTACAGTCGACTGCCGGCACCCGTCATAGGTCGCCCAAATGTTAAATATGTTGAAAATTCAGCGGCGACCAGAAAGACGCTACGACTCATTGGAGACCTCTCAGGACCATAGGAGACCTCTCACGACCATACAGGCTGTATGGTCGTGAGAGGTCTCCTATGGTCGTGAGAGGTCACCCACGACATGTCGCCAGGGGTCGCCTGTATGGTTGTGAGAGGTCTCCTATGGTCTCGAGAGGTCTCTAAAGAGTCGTAGCGTCTTTCTGGTCGCCGCTGAATTTTCAACATGTTGAACATTTTGGCGACCTATGACGGGTGCCAGCAGTCGCCTGTAAAGGTCGCGTAAGTGGGACAGGCCCTTTACTGAATAGTCATAAAGAGTTCTCTGGACTATTAAATGTGTAGGAAAGAACTGCAGATGCTGGTTTACACCGAAAGTAGACACAAAATGCTGGATTAACTCAACGACATAGGTAGCAGTGTTTAAGAAGGAACTGCAGTTGCTGGAAAATCGAAGGTACAAAAAAATGCTGGAGAAACTCAGCGGGTGCAGCAGCATCTATGGCGCGAAGGAGATAGGCAACGTTTCGGGCTGAAACCCTTCTTCAGACTGATAGGGGGTGGGGGAGGTGGGGAGAAGAAAGGAAAAAGGAGGAGGAGGAGCCCGAGGGCTGAGGCAGGAAGGGGAGGAGACAGCAAGGGTTAACAGAATCGTGAGAAATCAATGTTCATGCCACCAGGATGCAGACTCCCCAAGCGGAATATGTGGTGCTGTTCCTCCAATTTCCGGTGTTGCTCACTCTGGCCGTGGAGGAGGCCCAGGACAGTGTGGTCGGATACGGAATGGGAGGGGGAGTTGAAGTGCTGAGCCACCGGGAGGTCAGGTTGTACAGAATGTGAGGGCATCTCTGGAGAGAAGGAATGGGTGACGTTTCGGGTCGAGACTTATTCAGTCTGAAGAAGGGTCTCGACCCAAAACTTCAGCCATTCATTCGCTCCAGAGATGCTACCTGTCCCGCTGAGTTACTCCATCATCTCTGGACTACTAATGTAATTGAGGGAAGAAAACTGTTGCTCAGTTTCCTATTTTATTCCAGGCATATGCAACAAAATGATTGAACCATTTCTGCCCTCTGAATTGAATAAGCCACTCAGTTCAAACGCACTAATGGGCAATTTGATCTCTGCCAGGGCAACCCATATCCTGAGAACAAATTGTAAAAAATGAATCGAGCTTAATGAGCTCCTCACCCACCTAAAATTACAATAGATAGGAGCTTTAAGGGGCTGTCCCACTTGGCGATTTTTTCGGAGACTGCCGGCATCATTGACTGATATATGAGGTCACCGAAAAAGTTGCGGGGTGACACGGCGTGAAGACCTATTGACGCACAGAGCGTCCTCAAGTGTCGCAACATTTTTTTTGTCGCCGCTGGATTTTGAAATGTTCAAAATCTTTTGGCAACCCTGGTATGATGCCGGCAGTTATCGAAAAAATCGGCAAGTAAGAAAAGCCCTTTAAGGTCTTGTGAGCTACAGTTGTCACCACAATGCTAGTCACCAATGCACATTGGGGCTATGCACATATCTGCAGTGGCAAGTCTAGACACTTTCCAGAGGAGGAATATCAGTGCCAGAATGATAGGTGGTTTATCAAAACAAGCCAAATGACTTTCAGTGAGGTTATTGAAGTTTTGACCATATGTGTATTGTGAAAGAAAGTAAGTAGTCACAGCCATGACAACTTATGAAGAAAACGGTTTCACTTTATTGTCAACAGGTAAATGTTTTAATTTATTCAAGTGAAGAATATAAAATTCATATACCAAATAAGACAGATGCCTTGAAAAATGATAATGGACAACTTCATCTATTAACTTCACGGCTGAACTCATGCCATTCACTGAGATGTTAAAAACTTTAATTTGAATGCAGCCAGCGCTTGCATTTTTATTTCTAGGTTGATACTCGAAGGTTGATATCTATTTGTCCCAAAGTTGATAGAAAGTCAACTTGTCACCCAATCCTTTTTATGTACTGAGTCCAAAGGAGTGCCATCACCTATC
The DNA here is from genome assembly GCF_010909765.2 of Amblyraja radiata. Classification (NCBI taxonomy): domain Eukaryota; kingdom Metazoa; phylum Chordata; class Chondrichthyes; order Rajiformes; family Rajidae; genus Amblyraja; species Amblyraja radiata. The sequence continues at coordinate 36,295,313 of NC_045961.1, forward strand.
CATGTCATTCAGACATGCTGCCTGACCCACTGAGTTACTTCAGCACTTTGTGTTTTATGCAAGATTCTAGCACCTGCATTTCCTTGTGTTTATGTTTTATATATATATCCATTGCCTCCATTATAATAATCTATAAGATCCTTCATCACTAGCTGTCCTGGGACATCCTGAGGTTACGGAAACCAGCAATCTTTCATTTACATTACATATAATGCGCACAGTGACAGAGTTAAGGCCCTGTCCCACTTACGTGTCTTTGGCACGCAAATTACATGATCTCTTCGTCGCATTGAGGCGCACGGCCATCGTGTGGCCTCGCGGGGCCAGTCCCACTGAGATGCGTGGAGGGGCATGGAGTTGTGCGCGGTATCGCGCGGCGCTCAGAAATTTTGCAGTGAACGAAATCTTCGCATGCCACCGGCCTGTCGCGTAACACACGGCCACAGTGGGACAGGCCCAAGACGCTGGCGCGATGCAACGTCTCACCCTCAACAGCAGCAGAAGCAGGCAAACGATCGCCGAGCTTGGCCTGGGGCTCACGGCCGTTGCGGTCCGGATCCGCCTCCATTTCTACTCCCAGAGCGGGGCGAAGAAAATTGAAGATAGACGCAAAATGCAGGAGTAACTCAGCGGGACCGGCAGCATCTCTGGAGAGAAGCAATAGGTGACGTTTCGGGTCAAGACCCTTCTTTCAGACTGAAGAAGAGTCTCAACCCGAAACATCGCCCATTGCTTCTCTCCAGAGATGCTGCCAGTCCCGCTGAGTTACTCCTGCATTTTGTGCCCATCTTCAAATAACGTCACGCGCTCCAGATGGCTGTGCGGGCGCATGAAGTCGCGAGCGACCTTTGCGGGACCGTTGCGCCTCAACGCAACCACGAGTTCACGCCTCAACGCGACCACGAGGTCGTGTAATTAGCATGCCAAGGACACATAAGTGGGACAGGGGCTTTACTGTCTCACAGCACTAGAGACCCAGGTTCGAACCTCACTATAGCTGCTGTCTTTACAGAGCTTGTATGTTCTCCCTGTGACCGCATAGGTTTTCTCTGGGTGCTCTAAATTTCTCCCATACTCCAAAGACGTACAGGTTTGTAGGTTAATTGGCTTCCATGAAAAATTGTAAATTGTCCCTGATCGCTGGTCAGCGTGGACTCTGTGGGCCTGTTTCCATGATGTATTTATAAAGTCTAAAGATCTCCATTTGTCATGGACGCATGGCAATTTCCAAGAGTTCAGTGTGGGTTTTTTATTCTTAATGGTTTACCAATAATAATTCACTGACATAAATTGTTACAACTTCCAAACATAAATGCGGATTTCTATTTGCTATTATTTCTTTTTTCTGTCGACTAATACTGGGTGAAAGTAGATAGAAAGTGAATGAATGGTTAGCTACTGCATAATTATATTTTTTTGCAGAGGACTGTACAGTGGTTTTAATGGGGCATTTTGACTATTTTGTGAAATGGGATAAGCAGTCTAGCTTATGTCAAGAAAAATTATGAATCTCTATTGAAAGAATATTGACCAAAAAAACAGCAGGGGAGCAGGTCGTATTAGATTTACTAATGAGCCATATTAGGTTGATGTTGTGATAGTACATAAACATTTATCTAATCGCAATCTTAATGTGATGGAGTTTGATGCAAAGTTCGGACAACAGAAATACAAAACAGGTTCTACAGTGGCATGAGGCTGACGTCAAATTGAAACAACAAATAATGTCTATGGTAGACAGAGCGGTGACATATGTTCAGAAAGATGGTTGATATAAAATCATTGTTTACTCTGAAAAATACTGCAAACGACTAAAGGGAAAGTGTGAAACTAAAAGGAAAAAAACTGTACAAGAAGAGAAAAAAATCATCAGGAATCGTGGTAACTGGGAGAGATGCAATGGAAACCAAAGATGGCAATATAGAAAAAGAATAAGAGCTATAGAATGGGTTTTAAATTGGGATTTACAAATATTAACAAAATCCACTTATTTGTACAATATTATTTGGAAAAATTAGATCAACTTCAAAACCAATAATGATTGTATTTTAAATGAAAATTATGAACTATCTTAACTAACAATATTAAATGACCATCTTAAATAACAATATCAAATGATTATAGTTAAGAGAATGAATAGTGTGCAAGAGATTACTGATAGTTATGGAGCAAGTGGATAATATGCCAGAGAAAGCTGATATTTCCAAGAATGGGGGATTTGGCAAACTCAAGGAAATAATAACAATTGAGAAAATAATTGTACAAAAATGTAACAGATTCCTAGGACCAAATGGTTTCTAGCCCAAGGATTTTAAAGAGTTGCCGATACTTCAAGGATTAATTAATGTTGACATATTGTCAGAGAATTACACTCAGAATCACTTTGACATTTCTCCCCCTCCCCTCCCACTCTCTTGGTAGATTGTGCTTCCCCCAACATTCTCACTAACATACTCCATCCTTACCTGGTAGCAGCAGTATAGCTCAACTCAGATTCAAGGAGCTCCTTGCTTGAGACTTTACCAACACTCAAATCATATAAGATAGCAGATCCACTTTACTTGAACTAACAATCTGTAGATAATTCCTTTAAATAGCAAATATGAAAGAGGAATTTTTATTTCTGCTGCTATACAATTGCATTTTACTTGCATTGATGCATCATTGAATTTGGTCAAGTGTTACTTGCCAGCTGATGTTACATTCTGAATACTCTGCATACCCCAGTGGGCTCTTCCAAATATAATGGCTAGCTCAACACATGGTAAAAAATGTTCACTCTGTCAAATTGACACCCATAGTTTTAAACTCTCCAACTGTTGGATAGGATAGGGTTAGAGGGATATGGCAAAATGCAGGCAGATGGGTCTAGTGTAGATAGGGCATGTTGGTTGGCGTGGGCAAGATGGGCCAAAAGGCCTGTTTCCATGCTGTATGAAATCTGACTATTGGCATATTTGTGTGGTGCAATGGATCGGACAAGTTTAGAGAGATATGGTCCAAACACAGACTAGTGTAGATGGAGCATATTGGTTGGTGTGGACAAGTTGGGCTGAAGGGCCTGTTTCCACACTGTATGACGCTATGATACTTATCCTGTCAAACTGACTCCATAAGAGAAATAATGATCTCATTATGTACCCCCCATGGGATCATAAGGGATGTTATGCTGAGGCTCTATACGGCGCTGATAAGGCTGCATTTGGAAAATTATGAGCAATTTTGGGCACGATATCTGAGGAAGGATGTGCTGGCTCTGGAGAGGGTCCAGAGGTGGTTTACAAGAATGATCCCAGGAATTAGCAGGTTAACCTATGATGAGCGTTTGTCGGCACTGGGCCTGTACTTGCTGGAGTATAGAAGAATGAGGGGGGACCTCATTGAAACATACAGTATAGTGGAAGGCTTGGATAGAGTAGATGTGGAGAGCTGTTTCCACTAGTGGGAGAGTCTAGGGCTAGAGGTCATAGCCTCAGAATTGAAAGACGTTCTTTTAGGAAGGAGATGAGGAGAAATGTATTTGTTCAGAGGGTGGTGAATCTGTGGAATTCTTTGCCACCAAATGCTGTGGAGGCCAAGTCAGCGGATATTTTTAAGGTAGAGATAGATAATTCTTGATTAGTACAGGTGTCAGAGGTTATAGGGAAAAGGCAGGAGAATGGGGTTAGGAGGGAGAGATAGATCACCCATGATAAAATGGCAGAGTAGACTTGATGGGCCGAATGGTCACCCTAGACCTTATGATCACCCTAGTTAGTTTTGCTTCTTTCCTGAATGTGTTGTAATAAATCATTTTAAATATAGAAATCTTTGATTATCTTCTGCAAGATATTTCAGAAATTTGTTCTGATTTACCTACCAATGTTTAATGCTACCCCCAGTCTTTACAATTTATGTATTTCCAGAAATATTAAAACATGTGGATCAATGTGAAAAAGCCAAGAAAGCTTGATCAGATTATCATCATATATTTAAGAAATGGTGAAATGTATTTACAGAATATAAAGGAAGCAACTTAAAGCAATATACTGCGTCTATGGAAATATCTTGTGAGATTAATAGCTTTAGGAAAAGAGACTCATCTGCTTTTACAAGAGCTCAAAGCATTCAGTAAAGTGTTCTGATCTGGAAAGGTGATACAATTCACTGTTTAAAATGGCTCAATTTATTCATTGGACATATTCCTTCAAACAAGTTGTCTAAGATTTAAGATGAGACTTGTATTCCAAGCCTTAAAGCATCAGACTTTGTTAGTGGGAATCTTGCAATATTTGGTACCCTCTTATCTGACAGATCAAATCACGATGATAGTTCAACGAAAATTATATAACTTACACGATCCAGGCATTATAAATCTGTGAAAGATACAGCATATTGGTTAGTTCTACATTGTTTTCACGATTGCTTTAAATCGTCTCGTAATGCTTGTATTTCCTGACCCGAGTCTATATTAACAATTAGCCTGGGACCATAATTTTAAATATTCCACTCCACATAATGATGACTATTTTTTCATGGGAAGATACTCCAACCCACAGCACCGCTTGGTCTACACAAAATTAAATCAACTCATAACAATGTAGCAGATAGATCCCAGTCTAAAACTGTAGTTAGCATGAAGAAGACCAGGCTTCAGTTTTAAACATAATCCAATCATTGTAAGTGACATTTGGAGAGAAGAAATTGCAGAAGAATAGCACAGTTTGGTTTATTTGATGTTTCTAGCCTTTCATTCTCAACATCAGATTGAGTTACAATGCATCATTTTCAGCTCCAGACTAATGGCGTTTTCTCCCATTATTGTTTGAAGCATGTTAATGGTTATTCAATTGACAGAACCTTTCCTCTCGGAAAGTGGATTGGTCAGCGACTTTTTCATGCGCAAATCATGTAAAGTGTCAATTTAACTGAGAGTAAATCACCCCAGTAATCATTTCAGGGTGAAGTAGCACCCTTGGGAAATTGTATTGAGCAATTCCACCCAATTATTGGCATTAGCTTGCTTAATGTCTTTCAACATTAGGCGCATGTCTTATTGCATCACTATTTGCTCACTGACCATTTCTGCACTTACTAACATAAAATAAGGCTTAGGGTGCAGCTGATAACAACCATTGACCAGTTAAAGGACCACTAGGAGTATGTGTAAGAAGGAACTGCAGATGCCGGTTTAAACCAAAGATTAACACAAAAAGATGGAGTAACTCAGTGGGACAGGCAGCATCTCTGGAGAGAAGGAATGGGTGACGTTTCGGGTTGAGACCCTTCTTGGACCCATCCTGACCACTAGGAGTACATTGCTATTCTGTTGCATTTAACAGGGTAGAGCTGCTGCCTCATAGCGTAGAGACCCAGGGTTCAATCCTGACCCCAGGTGCTGTCTGTGTGGAGTTTGCACCTTCTCCTTGTGACTGTGTGGGTGTGCAGGTTAATTGTTCTCTGGAACTTACCTCCAGTGTGTAGAGAGCTGATACGAGCTGATATGAAAGTGGGATAACGTGGAACTAGTGTGAACGGGTGATCGATGGTCAGCCTGGACTCGGTGGACCGAAACGTCTGTTGCCATGCTGTATCTCTAAACGCCAAACATATTTAAAGAACTCTACTGATATCAGAATACTTAACAAGCAGCTTGTGAAGTTAACATGGGTGGATCAACACCCGACAGAGCGCATAGACAGTACTACAATTAACATAATGGGCGGCACGGTGGCGCAGCGGTAGAGTTGCTACCTTATAGCACCAAATACCTGGGTTTGATCCTGACCACGATCCTCTCTGTATGGTGTTTTTACGTTCTCCCGGTGACTGTGTGGGTTTCCCCGGTTTGTTTTATGTATTGTAAATTATGTGAAGATGATATTGACACAGTGAGGTCATAGTGGCATCCGGGATCTTGGTAAATCATGGGAATTAGAACCTATCTCTATCATCTAAGAAATATAAAGCAGGTCATTTGGAGTGAAATAAAACAAGAAATAAAACAAGAGAGAAAGAGGGAAGAATGAGAAAGGAAGAGTAAATAAATACTGACATTATGTGGAGCTTGAAACGTGCAAGATCTCTCACCACAGTTTAAATTGTTCCTAAGATATATACAAAATGCTGGAGTAACTCAGCGGGTCAAGAAAATTATTCCTTTTTCTGCAACAATAAAAACATCCGATCATAAAAAAAATGTTTATAGATTCTTAAGCAGCAGGTATAACCTTCTTTAATGGGATTAATTGGAAATTAATGACTAGGAGCAGCAATTTCTTGAAACTCTATGGGAGGTTGAGTTTGGTTGCCATTTTCATGAGGTTAACTGAAGAATGACATTCATTGACCAGCATTTGTGAAAGGCAATTTATAAGATTTCTGTCTTTGCACATTGTTGATGGATATATACAGTGGTAATCGTGAACGCCGTTACATTTACATATATTTTCGCAACATAATCTGGATCATGGAGTTTATTTATCATTTTATTTTTAGAGATGGCATAATCTTTTTTATTTTCTAAATTATTTTCTAAATATTTTCATTAATTAAAAGAAATATATAAATGCTGGCAACCATAAATGCTGATACAAAAAGGGAATGCACTAGAAACATTCAGTCACTCTGTCGGCTTTTCTGACAATGTTACTATTGAGTGCACCCAAAAGATTTCCTATTTAATTCCTTTGACACCCCTCAATCCTTAAGGGCCTGTCCCACTTGGCGATTTTTTTTGGCGACTGCCGGCATCATTGACTGATGTATCATGTCACCGAAAAAGACATGGTGGTGACGTGGCGTGATGACGTATGACACGTGGTGTTTTTTCAAGTCTCGCAACCACTTTTTTGTCGCCGCTGGATTTTGAAATGTTCAAAATCTTTTGGCGACACTGATATGATGCTGGCAAAATCGGCAAGTGGGACAGGCCCTTTAACATGATCTGGTGAACAGTGAAACACAACACAAGCCTCATTTCTCCATTTTTTTTAACCAATTGATCTTCATCAACTTGAAATTTGCTGTCAACATTCATATCCACTCTGAGTCCATCCCACGTATAGAACACAAAGTGCTGGAGTAAATCAATGGGTCAGGCAACATCTCTGGAGGAAGTGGATAGGTGATGTTTCAGTTGGTAACTTTCTTCAGACTCTGGGTCAATCCCTTATTCTTTTACTGTCCCACTCTACCCCCTGAATCATTGACCCTCACCACCCAGCCGTTTCACTCCCTTGCACCATCATCCTCTTTTGTCATTTAACCTCGCCCAACTTGTACTGCGTTGAGTGATTGGATAACTTAATGAAAAACTGATTTTCTTTGTTACCTTTTCCTTGTGTTTATCGATTCTTTAATTGCATTGTAATCAAGCATTGCAAAGATTGACCACATGGACAATGTTAGACATGAATCATACCATTCAGCCAAAACATATTATTAATAAAAAATCTCAGCTTTGATTTCCAGTCAGAAGAAAATTTGAAATGACAGATATTGGAATACAGAAATAGCCATTTGTCACAAGTAGTCAATCACCCCAACAGCCTATCCAGTTTTCTTCCCAAGTCCTATCATAATCTTTCTCTTCAATCATTTAACTAATCTAATTTTAGATATTGTTATGGACTCTGCTTCATGACTTGTTCATTTCATGTGTAATTAAAAGTTTAAAAAATGTCTTGCTCTCTTCCCAATATTGCTCAAATCTTCTATCAATAACCGATCATCCTCTGTTGCTGGTCTGTTTTTGTCTGCTCTGTCCCACTTCTTTCAGGATTTTAAACAGACTATATTTGTTCACTATGCATCCTCTATCAGTTCATGATTGGACATGTTAAGGTGCTCAAAGAAAAAGTTCACTAATCCTGAACTCTCATCTAAGAGATGTGCATGGTGGAATTCGATGACAATATTGCAGCATCAATTCTTCGACCTGCATTTGATTCATTTGTAGCATCAGTAAGTTTATTGTATCATTTATCAAGGGGAAAAAAAAGCTTTCTCTATCATGATGAATGTGTGTGGCTGTATAACTTAACTATCATTTATCACTTTTTGGGGTGTGAATCAAGGTGAGTGAGGTGCTTATTGTGGAAATGAAGAGTTTCCATTTCAGGCATCTAATGTTGGTATCAAGCACTGCCAGGTGAATGAGTGGTAGAGTAAATTTTTGCTGCAACATCCTTGCAACGGTTAACCTCAAAAGGGCTTCAACTTCTGCTTCTGTGAAGCATTTTTCAACTTCCTACATCAGTCATCTTGCAATGACTAATTTAAGACCAGCTTTGCCCAGCCTGAAATTGATTGAAGTTACCAAAGTTTATTTCACACGGGAGTGTTAATCCAGCAGAGAGAGCATAGTCCCCATGATCTGAAAGCGAAATTCATTCTATCTCTTTGAATCACATTTGAAGAAGCCTACATGGGGCAGAGGTTACTAGCAAAATCATAGTAACAGCACATCTCCTGTAATTAGCCCTTTAATTGATGATTGACTAATTAATGGACTTGAAAATGGCCCCAAAACCAGTGACTCTGTATACTGTCTCAGTGTACCACTACTCTTTACTTATACTGTATCTGAGTGTTTATCTAAGGTGTATCTAAGTGCTTACGTATGGTGATTTTGTACTGAAATGTACACAAAATTGCTTTTCACTGTCTCAAAAGCCCCCACATTTGGCAATGGACAGCCAGGACTGCACACAATACATTAAAACATATTTCTTCTTATCTCCTTGTGCATATTTTTCATCAACTTAATGTACTCCATTCATCTTAGCAGTGACATCATTTTATAGCCAAACCCTTCAAGAATGGCAGCACGGTGGTGCAGCGGTAAAGCCGCTGCCTTACAGTGCCAGACACCTGTACAGCATATCCTTACGCCAGATACCTAAAGTTTATTAAATCAGCCAACAGGGCCCAGACATTACAAAAACATAATTCCTTTGTTTCATGTACAAAGATGCTTCTTTTAGGGGAGACACAAGGAACTGCAGATGCTGCTTTACAAAAAAAAGGCAAAGTGCTGGAGTAGCTCAACAGGCCAGACAGAATCTCTGGAAAACATAGATAGGTGACGTTTCAGCTTGGGACCCTTCCATCAATTTTCTCCCGAGATGCTGACTCATCCAATGAGTTATCCAGCACTTTGTGCCATTTTTTTGCTTCCTTTAGTGCTCAGCTTTACTAAATTGATTTTCAGGAAACAAAATGTAAAAGGTTTTTCTTGTAAAGAGTGTTATAGGGGGACAACTCAAATTAACCCATAGATATTGTCGCTTATACAGGTACATGTTTAAGAGGCACAAACTACACACATTGATGGGCAATAGTACTGACCTGACGTCTGATTGTGAGGCCAGACTATTTTCAGTTGTTGATAGCAATCTTCAAAAACTTAAACCGTCCCTTATATTGTCTAATTTGAGGTTGTGAGTACATTAGGAATCCTCTAGTAAACTGAGGATTAAGGATCTTGCTCGCTGCTACTCTGCTTTTGCTGGTGTTTGTAGTCTATCAAAGAGCTCCCACCCAAGATGTAAGGAATGTTTTTAGATACTTTAAATGGTGTTGTGCAGAAAGGTGAATTTCTCTTGACTCCACGTGAATTAAGGTTCCCTACAATGAAACCATTTCCACACCACCAGCACATGCCCTCTGCCATGGCACTTGCTGTGGTCAATGTGTGTTGATGCGTCGAATGGATTACAGACACAAGAAAGTACCTAGAATCTTGCCACACACAATGACCACAGCAATTATTAACAAGTAGATAGACACAAAAATCTGGAGTAACTCAGGAAGCATCTTTGGAGAAAAGGTCAGTCTGAAGAAGGGTCTCGACCTGAAACGTCGACCATTCCTTCTCTCCAGAGATGCTGTCTCACCTGCTAAGTTACTCCAGCATTTGTGTCTACCTTTGGAGAAAAGGAATAGATGACATTTTGTGTCGAGAACCTTCTTCAGACCTAACTTCAGACCAGTCTGAAGAAGGGTCTCAACCCGAAACGTCACGTATTCCCTTTCTCCAAAGATGCTGCCCGACCCGCTGATTTACTCCAGCTTTTTGTGTCTATCTTCGGTGTAAACCAGCATCTGCAGTTCCTTCCTACTAATAATTAAATGTTTCTTGTCACAATATAGCTTCATGTGCAGCTTTCTTTCCCATAAATCATTCTCACCCACTCAAAGAAACTGCATAATCAGAAGGTTCTTCTTATTCCAAATTAATAGTTTTGATATTCACATTATAGTTGGCAGCTAATTAACTTATCAGCATTCACCACATGACTCCATGCCTTGTTATACTCTAGCTGCTCTTTGAAGGAAGCTGTATTCTATATCTTAATTGCAACAGGGAAGTAAAGTATTACTGATGAAAGAAATGACTTCACCCACCCCCCAAAGTTCCCAAATCTTTTTTTTCACCATTTCTTGTGTTCAATTGGCAATGCTTGACACTCAAATCTTCAGCAACACTAAAGTATTAGACCCCTCTTCATAAAGCATATTTGACTCAGCTTGAAGCTTAACCCTTTGTTCTTGCAGAATGGTGACATAGATTCTCACGTGTGAAGAATGTTTTCCTACCTACACATGACTTGAACTTGTTCCCCGATCACGCAACTCATTGAACCAATACAGTTTGAAATATCATGGGTTCCTTTGAATTTTAAAACCCTTTATCTGCAGTATTAACCAGCATCTGCAGTTCCTTTCTACATACATTTTTGCCAAGTTGTTTATATATTTATCACAAACAACAGGGATTCCGGCATGTTCTGGGTATTGGTAAAGGGAAAGAACCCACTTTTGTGATTCAAAAGATCAATCAGTAATTTTTTTTCCAATTGGCGATAAATAATGGCAAACCAGCTCAATACAGTCATTAGTTTATTAATCCACCCTGATTCACATCAATTAACAAGAAATTGTGATTCCTGTTGTAGGAGAGGAATAATTTGAAAGGGATTGGACGCATGAGCCTGTTTTGCACCAAACTTGAACACCTACCCTAATATCTTGTCAAACAACACCATTTACATCCTACTGTAACGAAGGACAAAAATGAGAATTAAAATGTGTTCTTTTCACTTATTTTAATCTCTTATTCACAGAAATTATATTTCTTGATAAAGATAAATGTTAATGTGTGATCTCTGAGTGTTGCTTAATCTTCTGACATTGTTTGATCAAGTACACGAAACAGCAATTATTAAGTCCCTGAAAGAGAATCACAATATTGCAATCGATGTGCAATGAGCTAAAGCGATAGCAGAACCTGCATGCATGATGCTTTACCACTTTATCACTGACACCTAAAGACTGAGAGTAAATTTCAACCTCAAATTATTCACTTCTATTGAATAACACATTACACTTAATAGCTTACACATTTTAGATGGATTATTGTCACATGCTTTTCTTTGCAGTATACGATACTTATTACAAAAACTGCATGTTTATTAAATCCCAAGAAGAACCACATTCAAATACAGACAAGGAAGGTAGTTTTAGTTGGAGAAACAAGGGACTGCAGATGCTGGTTTGTAAAAAAGACCCAATGTGCTGGAGTAACTCAGCTGGTCAAGCAGGACCACTGGAAAACATGGATAGGTAATGTTTCAGCTCAGGACCCTTCTTCAAACTGATTATGGCAGTGGGGGTGTGGGGGGGAAGCTGGAAGAGTGTAAGGTTAGGACAATGACTGGCAAGTAATAGGTGGATACAGGGGATGGGGTGTTTGATAGGCAGATGGATGGACAAAGACCAGAGATGAAAAAACAGAAGGTATGAGACAAAAGGATTACGGAGTTGTGAATTGTGAATCTAGAGGAAAGAATTAAGGTGGAAGGGGTGGGGGTGGGGGAAAATCCAGGTGGGGCACAGATCAGAAATAAAGTGTAAGAGCGGTAAAGTTGGGGAGGGAGGGTGGTTCTGGTAGTAACCTAACATTTGAAAATTCTATGTCCATACCATTGGGATGAATTGCGCAAAGGAAAGTAGGTGGAAGGGGACAGGGAGGGGAGAAAGAGGTGCAAATACTGGTGGGGTTTTGGGAAGAGAGAGGGAGGAAAAGAGCGGGGGTGACCTAAAATTGGAAAATCCAATGTTCATACCTTTGGGTTGTAAGCTATGAGGTGCTATTCCTCCAGTTTGCATGTGGCCTCACTCTGACAATGGAGGAGGAAGTTATTTTGCTACTGCTCTGCAGAAGAAATCCAGAATTACCCCATTGCCCCCATTTTTACACCTTAGCTTCAAATCTGTCTTTGCTTCACATTCACATTCTTATTTGTTTTCTTCCTTGAAGTAGACAATAATCCCAGTCTCATCTGTTATCTGACAACTCTGTGTAAGATATTGGAGACATGGACTTTGTATAAATGTCACAAAGAAAACATACAAAACGAGACATTAATGTATGCATCATTTTAGCTCAAATTGACTTTAAATGTATGTTTAGTTTTTGGAGGCTCAGTGTTTCAATAACAAGGAGGACCAGGTATTTTGGGAAGCTGTTTTTAAAGTTTTCATTCCACATATTGCAATACGCAGAATTAATTAGTAATTAAGCTCTATAGAAGTAAAGAGCATTTTTATTATAGTAATATTGCTTCCATCATTAAAACTAAAGAAAGCATTTTATTAGTTAACCGACTTTTTCACCTGCTGTTCTATGTTAAATTGTTTTAATATTTCTAACTATTTTCCTCAAATTAATATTAACTAATTACATATCAGCCCAGGAACAACTGGAGAAGAGGTGTCCAGACAGAAATGTCTGAGAGTGGGCTCAACTGGGAAAATCTCGAAAGAACTGCCAACAACCGAGTGAGGTGGAGGACATTTGTCAATGGCCCATGCTTCCTAGAGGAGCAACGGGCTTAAGAAGAAGTAAGAAGAATTACATACTGCATTTCCTGTATCTTGCTTTTCCCATGAGCTATTTGATAGATAAGCTACATCTTGAAAAATTGCCTTCTGATTGTTTGAAAAAGGGCACTATTTTACTTGAGTAAAAGGATCAAGTTCATTCCAAAATGGACCCAGAGAACTTTGTGGTTTAACTAGTAGCAAATTGGATGCATGCCACAACTTCAAGTTTGTCTTGTAATTCAGAATATTTCATGTTTGTGCTAAATAAGTCACAGTCATTAACTTTTTGATAGCAACTTCATCATGTATCAACCTAATGGAATTCACTGTTTATTACCACCTGTCCAGGTGGCTCATGAGAACTGAAGGCATATTAGAGTAATGATAAATACATTTTAACTCTTTGGAAAAATGTGATTTAATTATCTTCTTTGAGGCTTTATTTTGTCTGTTTAGGTGCCACTGGGGATGTTAACTGTGAGGTTTCATTTATCTGTTATACTAGACCAAGTGGGACCCGTTGGGTCCCGTCCCCTCAACATGCAGTTGCGGGGGGGGGGGGGGGGGGTGGCCTGCGGAGTCACACACACACACACACAAACCAACCTCCTACATATTATATTAATACTAGACTAAGTGGGACCCGTTTGGTCCCAGTCACACAGGAGGCCTTGCCCCCCAATGCAACCCATTCCCCAACGCAATATTCCACCACTCACCCATAGTCCCTAACTGTGCAGGCGCGGCTCATTCCCCCTCATTGCCCAGCACAAGAAGGGGAGCTCCTCTTCATGTGCGAGAGAAGAGGAGGGGGAGGGGGTTAGGAGGGAGGGGGGAGGAGGGAGGGACGGAGGGTGTGTGGAAAGGGGTGGGAGGGGAGGAGGGGAAGGGGTGTGTGTGTGTGGGTGGTGGAGTGTAGGAGGGTGAGAGGGTGGTGTGGGGGGAGGGGGTGAGTGGGGGGTGTGGGGGTGGGAAGGGGCCGTGGGGGTGGGAAGGGGTCATGGGGGTGGGGAGGGATTGTGGGGGTAGGGAGGGATTGTGGGGGAGGGGTTGTGGGGGAGGAGTTGTGGGATTTGGAGAGGGGGGTTTATGGGTGGGAGGGTTTGTGGGGGTAAGGTTTGGGGGGTTGTGGTGTGAGGGGTTGTGGGGGGGGAGCAGTTGTGGGGGAGAGGGGTTGTGTGGAGGGGAGGGTTTGTGTGGGGGGAGGGGTTGTGTGGGGGGCTTTTGTGCTGGGCAGCTGGGCGGCTCTCAGGCTAGGCTGCTCTCGGGCTGGGCGGTTCTCGGGATGGGAGGCTGGGCGGTTCTTGGGCCGGCAGTTGGGCGGCTCTCGGGTTGGCCGGTTCTCGGGCTGGGGGACTGGGCTCACTCACGGCTTCTGGACTCTCACTCACGGACTCTGGACGCTCTCATTCATGGACTCGACTCAGCCTCACCTCCGGGGTTTTATTCTCCTTGATTGACAGTAGGTGCCAGAAGGGGCATTACCTTCATGGTGAGTGACAGGCGAGAAGACCAATCTGCTGATCTCATGATTTTTAAACCTTCATAACTTGTGTAATATTCCACCAATCGGAACAAACCTTGGTGCGCTTGGAGCAGAGGAGAACGGTGAGTAAGGTGGTGAAAAAATCCTAGCGATATAGGGTACCGTTTTAGCGCAAATTTAAAAAAAACGGAAGAGGACAAGATGAGAGTTTTTGTAATAGTATTGAAGATGAGTATCACCGTAATAACTGATTGACAAAAAATAAGATGCTTGGGAATAGCTTCTTTTCCTCAGTAGTCAGACATCTGAATGGTCTTTGCATAAGCCAGAATACAGACCGATTCTCCTCTACCCCATTGCAGACATCGACCTTTGTCTCTGGAAATGTTGCGAGATAATGCTGAGAACCATATTCTGCGCTCTGTATCTTTCCCTTCGCACTACCTTTGTGTAAACAAGTGTACAGAAACTGTCTGGTGTTTAAGTCAGCTTTAATCATCAGTCATAATGGCACAGTACAATACATGTTAGTTCCACTCTACCACCAGTGCGACTACGTAATATAGGAAGTGAGTGTTAATATGAAGTGTTCAATAGGGTGGAGTTAGTAGTAATACATTACTCTGATTGGTTCACATGCAATAACCAATCTACATCCTTCCCCGTAGAGGAAAGAGTTGTTAATCAATTGTTAGAATACATGCGGTTAAACATACTCGCCGTATCTGTCCGGCGGTCTACTAACCCGACCCGAGCGCGTACTGACAAACCCCTCCCCCTCCGTTCATGAAGAGTTAGTAGGGCTGGGTGGTGGAGAACCCGAGAAAGACCGCAGCCAGGAAACCTGGAGATGAAGGGCGGGCCGAGCATACAGGTCCAGGGGCACTGGGGAGTGGGGGAACCGAACGTCATGGGGAATGCATGCTGGGGTCAGGGGGTCGGGGATGGACAAAAGCAGCAGGCATCTTGTAAACCAACGGCGGGGCATGAGGACTGCGAGGAGCTGGTCGCGGCTCAGTCACGGGCAGAAAGTGTTGACGACTGCGTCGGTGCAGAGCACCATCAACGTTGACAAGGTAGGAACGAGGTTCCTTGGATGGTTGCTCAACGAAACTCACATGGGTATGTCCAACTGCCGTCTGTAGGCAAACCACTTCACCTTGCAGCAACAGTTTAAGTGGTTTGCTCGACTTGTCATAGGAGCGTTTCTGGACATCATGTTTTTCCTGTATGCGCTTCTGGACTGGTTTGAGCACCTGTGACTTCAGCTGTTCCTGAGCAAAGGGGAGCTGGGGCCACGTCGTGCGAGACATCAGGCGCTGGGCGGGAGAGCCCAGGACACAATCCCTGGAGATGTTTCTAAGGTTTAACAGATCGAGGTAGACATTGGATTTGGCAAGATGTGAATATTCCATTAGCTGCTTTGCGCTTCTGACAGCACGCTCAGCGAGGCCATTGGATTGAGGGTATTCGGGGCTGCTGGTGACATGCTGAAAGTTCCATTGTCTTGCAAAGTACTTAAATGCTTGGCTGGTGAATTGTCTTCCGTTGTCAGTTTGCAATCAACCGGTACACCGAATACAGAAAAATGTCTCTGAAGCTTTTGTATCACCACCTCAGACGTAATGGTAGGTAGCAGATCAAGTTGAAACCAATTGGAATATGAATCGACTAGAACTAGGTAGCGCTTGCCGTGCCATTCGAAAATGTCCACAGCGAGGGAAGTCCAGGGTAGTGCTGGAGCGGGTTGTTGCAGGAGAGGCTGTTTCTGTTGGTGGGGCGCCAAGCTGTTGCAAGTGGAGCAGGATGCTGTTTTGTCACGTATGTATTTGACCATTCCTGGCCAATAAAACATGCTTTGGGCACAGGCGAGCATGGCCTCAGTAGCCGGGTGACCGTTGTGGACGTCTTTGTAGTATTCCTCTTGCAGGGATGAGGGAATCACAACTTTGTGGCCCTTGATAATGATCCCGTCTTGTATCACCAGTTCATTGCGAGCTAAGAAGAATGGTGTGCTGGATTGTTTCGTAAGCCAGCCCCTTTTGATAATGGAGGAGAGCAGCTGCAGCGTTCTGTCAGCAGCTGTGTGCTCCGCAAGGCGAAGCAGGTGTTTCGTTGGGACGAAATCGACTTTAAGCACGGCGAGCTCGTCTCACTCAAAGGGGTGTTGTTCACAGGACGCCCGTGGCGCTCAAGAGAGAGTGTCATCGATGAGCATATCTTTGCCCTTTTTGTACACAATCTGGAAATCAAAGCGCTGGAGCTGCATCATCATGCGCTGCAATCGTGCATGAGCTGCGTGAATAGGCTTATTCAGCATGGTGACCAGGGGTTGGTGGTCGGTTTCAATTGTAAAAGTTTTCCCGAAGATAAAGTCTCAGAACTTGGAACATGCAAAAACGACCCCTAGCAGCTCCTTTTCAATCTGGGCATATTGCTGCTCAGTCTCTGTCATGGTTCGAGAAGTGTACAATAAGGGTAGCACGGTACCGTCGGTTGTTGTTTGCAGGCAGGCTGCGCCTAAACCGTATTGTGAGGCATCACAGGTGATAGTAACCGGCCGCAAGAGGTCGAAATACGTAGCCAGCTGCAGTTTTAATGAATCAAACACTTGCTGGTGTTGCTGGTACCAGGACCATGTAGTGTCCATGTGAGTGAGTTGGCTCAGTGGCGAGACTAGTTCGCTGAAATTGGGTATGAACTTCCCCAGATAGTTAACCATACCCAGAAAACGCTGAAGGCTGTTCACGTCAGTGGGTGCAGGCAGTTCGTTGATGGCTGCAGTCTTTTTGGGGTCTGGTTTTAACCCTTCGCTGGTGAACACGTGTCCGACATAGGTAACCTCCGAGACATGGAACTTGCACTTCTTTGGGTTGAACTTTAGGTTGATTTCACGTGCCCGGTCTCGAATCATTTTTAAGTTTGAGTCGTGCTCTGCTAGATCGCGGCCATACACTAGAATGGTGTCAACGATGATGGCACATGGGTAACCTGTGAACAGCTGTTCCATAGCTCTCTGGAAAACCTCACTGGCTGAGTTAATTCCAAAAGGCATCCTGAGGAACCTGAATCTGCCGAATGATGTGGCAAATGTGGTAAGTTTTGAGGATGCATCAACCAGAGGAATCTGCCAAAACGAGCTTTTGGCGTCTAGTACTGAGAACACTGTTGCACGACCAATTTGGGAGGAACATACTAACTCTATACAGACAGCACCCGTAGTCAGGATCAAAGCTGGGTCTCAGGCGCTGTAAGGCAGCAACTCCATTTGGCCTATTGTACCCGAGTTTGCCTTGATTGTATTTATGTATAACATTATCCGGTTTGATTGGATAGTATGCAAAACAATTTTTTTCACTGTGACAATAAACTTAAGCATAAACCTAAGAGGTATTGCATATCTTTAACTTATGTATGTAGTGTGTACTCATTCAATTTAAAATGATTCAATAGTATAAAAAGCTATCTCTCCATATGCACAAAACATTCCACCCAATTCAGCATAAGCAGTTTTGTGTGACAGATGCGACTAATAAACCTGATGTGAAGAACAGCTGCATGGTGAATAAAAGGTTCAGTGACCATTCAAAGATGAATCGGTAACAGCTGTTTTTTTCCACAACGTGCAGGCTTTCTGATAGTTTCCCTTTTTTGCGTTCGTAGTTAGATGAATCTTAGTTTGGACTGATGAAGACAGACGGTTTCTTCACTCATACAGCAGATGGATATGCAGTTCCCATGGACAAAATGGAAATGGCTGCTCATCTATATAATTTGGTCGCATCACAAGACAGTGTTCGGGGATCGCTGGTCGGCGTGGGCCCGGTGGGCCAAAGGGCCTGTTTCTGCACTGTATCTCTAAACTAAACTAAATATCAGTAAACAAGATATCAGTATTTTTTTTATGATTCTGCCACAGATAATAGAAAATAGGTGCAGGAGGAGGCCATTTGGCCCTTCGAGCCAGCACCGCCATTCATTGTGATCATGGCTGATCATCCACAACCATGTTTCTATGTTCTATGTTTCTATGTTTCTAACCAGTAACCCTTGCCTGCCTTCTCCCTATATCCCTTTATTTCACTAGCCCCTGGAGCTCTAGCTAACTCTCTTTTAAATTCAACCAGTGAATTTGCCTCTACTGCCTTCTGTGGCAGAGAATTTCCACAAATTCACCCACTACTCTCTGGGTGAAAAAGTGTTTTCTCATCTCAGTTTTAAATGGCCTCCCCTTTATTCTTAGACTGTGGCCCCTGGTTCTGGACCCCCAACATTGGGAACATTTTTTGTGCATCTAGCTTGTTCAGTGCTTTTATAATTTTATATTTGTCCTAGATATCCTCTCATCCTTCTAAATTCCAGTGAATAAAAGCCCAGTCTTTCCAAGCTTTCCTCATATGACAGTCCCGCCATCCTGGGGATCAATCTCGTGAACCTACGCTGCACTGCCTCAATCACAAGGATGTCCTTCCTCAAATTAGGAGACCAAAACTGCACACAATACTGCAGATGTGGTCTCACTGGTTAATGTGAAGGAACGTTTTCATCAATTATTCATTTACAAATGATTTCCCATGTTTTATTTACATGTTTGTATTGTTTTTGCATTAACACGAACAGTCAGTAAAATTCTGATTTTGTTCCATTTAGGTGATTATCTCCAGCACGTCTCACATTTCATGTCAGTATAACTGTTCCTTCCTAAAATGTGCTATATAACTAAACGCGTGAAATATAAATCCTCCTTCTGCTATGTTTTTCTTATCCATTCAGTGATTTACATGTTTTTTTTTCACTTTTAAAGCTACTCTCTGGTTTTCCTTTATTGGAAGATTATATTATTTTTTGGAGAAATCCTTAATGTCCTTATAAAAAACTTATGTAAGTGAAATCACCAACTCTTACAACTTTAAATTTGTGCCTTAGAATGATTAATGCACTTGGTGAGTAGTTGCAGTTCTTGGGCAATGGATATCCATCAATATCAACCTGGCAAGACATGAACCATTGTTTCATGGTCAGCTGGATGTGAAAGCTAAAATGAGTTCAAGTTTACCATTGCAGTCTCCTCTAGCTATCCAATACTGCATATACTCTCCACTCTCCTGATAATCCTTATTATTTTCCCTACAGTCTACGGTTGTTGGTCCTCCCTTCAATAATTCTATTCCCATTTTCTAAAACTCCCTTCCTCAGTCACTCCACCAAACTTTCAGTTTTCCCCGTAACCTGCTCTTGCCTAGATGCTTATCATCTTCAAATCAACTGCACCTTCAAATGGCAATAAACCAATCAACCAACAGATCTTTGGTGATAGACACAAAATGCTGGAATTACTCAGCGGGTCAGGCAGCATCTCTGGAGAGAAGGAATGGGCGACATTTCGGGTCAAGATAAAATCACCCATTCCTTCTCTCCAGAGATGCTGCCTGCCCCATTGATTTGTTGATTCTGTGTCTATCTTCAATGTAAACCAGCATCTGCAGTTCCTTCCTGCACAGATCTTTGGAGTATGGGATGAATCGAGAACATCCAAGGAATGTCACAAGGATGACATGAAAATTGTGCACAGACATCACTGGAGGACAGGATTGAACCCAAGCTGCTGGAGCTGTGAAGTAGCAGTTCTAACTGTTGTGCCACCGTGTTGTCTGTTTTCATGTGAAATAATTCCTTTCTGGGTATTACATTCAGTGATTCATGAGTACCTCTCATAAGTCATGTGATAGGAGTAGAATTAGGCCATTCCACCCATCAAGTCTACCCCGCCATTCAATCATGGCTGATCTATCTCTCGCACCATTCTCCTACTTTCTTCCCATAACCTCTTACACCTGTAACAATCAATAATCTATGTATATACGCCTTAAAAATATCCACTGAATATCCATCCTCAAAATGCTATTCTCACTCATCTGGGATCTCTGCCATTCTTCTGCCATCAAGAAAATGATGTAGATCCCTGAATCTGTAACGTACATAGAAAGGAACACCTTCTTCTCTAAAGCCATCAGCAAATGAAACACTACAATCTCCAATTAAGCTCTGAACTACAGACTTGGGGGCATTGGTTTTTTCTTTTGGCACTATTACTGTGTGTGTGAGTGTGCGTGTGTGTATATCTATATAACTAAAAGTCTCATCTTGACCACTTCCTCTCTGCGCTGTATATTGATTTTAGAAAAGACGCTACCCTATATCACCATGAGTTTTGGCCATCTTACTCACAGTCCTCCTCCGCTGGGGCAGCCCCGAGGAATTTTCCGATTGATGAAAAATAGAAAAGTTAAGAGTGTTTAAAATATTTTGAGATCAGCTGATTGGTCCTCTCGCCTGTCAATCACCATGATGAAGGTAACACCCCTTTTTGGGGGGGGGGGATGGGGGACGGGACAGGACTATAAAATCTTGGATGCCTGGACACGAGTCAGTCACTCTGGAAGATCGTGAGGGAGAAGCCACAACTGCCATTCTAAGCTGTGAATCAACTGAACAGTGAGTCTGCAATGTACTTGCAATAAATGATTTGTTAGCCCTTAATGACAAGGCAATGAGTTGTTTGGCAATTTGGTGGGCTGCACTCTGCCTGAAATGCCATGAAATTGAATGTGGTGGCCTGCACTCTGCCTGAAATGCCATGAAATTGAATGTGGTGGCCTGCACTCTGCCTGAAATGCTACAAAATTGAATGTGGTGGCCTGCACTCTGCTTGAAATGAAATGAAATTGAATGTGGTAGCCTGCACTCTGCCTGAAATGCTATGAAATTGAATGTGGTGGCCTGCACTCTGCCTGAAATGCTATGAAATTGAATGTGGTGGCATGCACTCTGCCTGAAATGCTATGAAATTGAATGTGGTGGCCTGCACTCTGCCTGAAATGCTATGAAATTGAACATGGTGGCTTGCACTCTGCTTGAAATGGAATTTCAAGGAATAGCCTTGAGTGAACTGCCAGCCCACCAGCCCTGTGTGGCTGATCTGCCAGCCCACCAGCCCTGAGTGACTGAACTGCCAGCCCACTTGCCCTGAGTGACTGAGCTGCCAGCCCACCAGTCCTGAGTGACTGAGCTGCCAGCCCACCAGCCCTGTGTGACTGAGCTGCCAGCCCACCAGCTCTGAGTGACTGATCTGCCAGCCCACCAGCCGTTAGGTCCCTGTCACACGGAGGGCCTGGTCCCCCAACGAAACCCATTCCCCAATGCAAAAATCCACCACTCACCCATTCCCCAATGCAATAATCCACCACTCACCCATTTCCCCAACACAATATTCCGCCACTCATGCCTATCCGCCCCCTCCAATTGAATCTACCCCCCCCTCCCTGTCCCCCTCGCCCTCTACCCCCTCCCCATCCCATCTTGCCCATCACTCTGGACCCCTTCTATCCCTCTCCTTAACTCCCTTTACCCCACTCTTTCCCCCCCTCTCTCTCCCCTCCCTCCCTGATCCCTCTTGAATGGCTCTGGCTCGAAGGGCCAAATGGCCTGCTCCTGCACCTATTGTCTATTGTCTATTGTCTCTCCCTCCCATCGCTCCCTCATCCCTCTCTCCTATCTCCCTCCCCTCAGAGTATTACATGTTTCAATCAAGTCCTGCTTCTCTCTTCTGAACTTCAGTGGATACATGTCTGGCTTGTCCAACCTGCCCTTTTCAGGAATTACTCCAGTAAATCTTTTCAGAACTGTTTCCAATGAATTAACTATCTTCCCTAAATAAGGAGACCAATACAATACTGAACCAGAGGTGGTCTCACCAATGCCCACTGATGCATAACCTCCCCATCTTTGCACTCAACTCCCTAGTAATAAACAATAATATTCTCTCAGCTCTCCTAATTACTTGCTCTGATTCAGCATTGAATCGTACTAGAGGGCTTCCAGATTCCCCTGCATCTCAGAGCTGTACAATCTCACACTGTTTTGGTAAAATTATTTCCTCATTTTACCTGCCAACATGGAACACTTCACACGTTCCCATTTTCGCATATTATACACCATTCGCCAGTCCTTTCCCCACTCACTTCAACTATCAGTGTTGTTTTGCATCCTCTTTAAGTCCTCTTCACAGCACGGGGGACATGCATGTGGGAGTCCTGCTGTTTCTCTGGCCCAGTTCTCATAACACTTGCAATTCTCGTTCAGAGTTTTATCAAGCTGCATGCCTTCGTATTGGTTTGTTATTGTCAGGCGGATTGAGATACAATAAAAAACATTATTTTCCAGGCAAACCATATCATACGAGTAGTTTCTTCACCAATAGCTTTGCTTGTGGCAGATCCCTCCTTCTTAGAAGTTTAAAGAGATTCAGCAAGTGACTGAATTATCTAACAAACTTCTCCAGATGCACTGCAGAAAATATCTTGACTGGTGGCATCTGGCCTGTTTATGGCAGTTCCAATACTCAGGAATGCAGGAAGCTGCAAACAGAGGTGGACTCAGCCCAGTCTATTCGAGTCACAGCCCATTCCACCATCGAAGCAACTACATGAGGCAACTACATTGAGAATTCCCCACTATCTGGGCCATGCCCTCTTCTCCCTGCTATCGTCACGCAGGAGGTACAGAAGCCTGAAGTCCCAAACCATTCAATACAAACTTAAAGTGCTGGAGTAACTCAGCGGGTCAGGCATCTTCTCTGGAGAAAAAGAATAGGTGACGTTTTGGGTCCAGACCCATCTTCAAACTTCACAGTAGAGTAAGCTAAATGTAGAAAAAAAGAAGCCAAAAGAACAAAAACCACCAGGTTCAGGAGCAGCTGTCTTTCTACAACCATCAGTTTCTTAAACCAACCTGCACAATCCTTATCCTACCTCAGCAACAGAATACTACAAACCACCTCTTGCACTGCCATTGACTTGTTTTCATTAATGTCTTGCTTTTGATTGATCTTTTTCTTTCCATCTCTTGTATAATTTGTGTTTTGTGTTGTGCACACATCTAGGTGTCTGTTATTCTGCAGAAAGCAAGATTTTCATTGTTCCTGTACCCCACTGTAATTGTGCATATGACAATAAACTTGCCAATCTATGATCTTAGACTGCTATGTTGAGACGGTATATCAGAATGCAGAATGCAGAGGGGCAAAATATCACTGAGTGGCCCTGCCACTGCCGTGACCACCCAGTCGTTCCCATTGCTCTTGCTTTAAAATTACCTTCCTGCATTTCAAATTGTTATAACCCTCCTGATCTTCTTTCCCACTCCAGTAAGATGCAGATGAGATATCAGCCTGTACCCCCTGCTGCAATGTAACAATGAACCTCTCTCAGACCCATGATACTGGTTCAGATAATAACTCCTGCACCAACATGCATTTCTATCCAATTCTCCCCCTCAAAATATCAGGAAAATATAGCATCAACAGATAATCTATATTACTAAAAGTCTGATCTTGACCACTTCCTGTTGTTCTGTATATTGATTTTAGAAAAAAAACGCTGCCACTTACGGCTGCGATTTTTGGCCATCTTACTCAGAGTCCCCCTCCGCTGCGCAGGACAAGTAGATTTTTCCCATAGATGAAAAATAAAAGTTATTAGTGTTTAAAATATGTCGAGATTCTCTCTCCTAAGGCCACGCCCCTTCCGGAGGGAATATAAAACCTGGAAGTGTTGAGTGCCTCAGTCTCTGCAAGATGGGGGAGCGAGAGAACGTCTCTCAATCTGAGCTGTGAATAACACTGAACACATGTCTACTAAACTGTGATTGGTTTTACTGACCTGTCAGTGCCCTTAATGTGGTTTGAAAATATAGTTTGGAAATGTTAAAGCTGTGTTGCCTTTTGTTTGGAGATGCTAAAGCTGTGTTCCCTTTGTTTGGAAATGCTAAAGCTGTGTTGCCTAATTAAAGTTGCCTTGCCTAATTAAAGTTGCCTTGCCTAATTAATGTTGCCTTGCCTAATTAAAGTTACCTTGCCTAATTGAAAAGTTGATTTGAGAATGCCTTGCCTAATTGAAAAGTTGGTTTATGAATGCTAAAGTTGCCTTGCCTAATTGAAAAGTTGGTTTGAGAATGCTAAAGTTGCCTTGCCTAATTGAAAAGTTGGCTTGAGAATACTAAAGTTACCTTGCCTAATTGAAAAGTTGGTTTGAGAATGCTAAAGTTGCCTTGCCAAATTGAAAAGTTGATTTGAGAATGCCTTGCCTAATTGAAAAGTTGGTTTGAGAATGCTAAAGTTGCCTTGCCTAATTGAAATGTTGGTTTGAAAATGCTAAAGTTGCCTTGCCGTCTATATAATTAAAAGTCTAATCTTGACCACTTCCTGTTTGCGCTGTATATTGATTTTAGGAAAACGCAACCACGAACGGCTATGATTTTTGGCCATCTTACTCAGAGTCCCCCTCCACTCATTAGGTGTCGAGGATTTTTCTCATCGATGAAAAATAAAAGAGTTATTAGTGTTTAAAAAATGTTGAGATTCTCTCTCCTGTCAATCATGCCATGAAGGCCATGCCCCTTCTGGTGGGAGGGGGGAGGGTCTATAAAACCCAGAAGTGTGGGCGTGGCTCAGTCTCTGCAAGATGGAGAAGGGAGAGGTCACAACTCGCTGTCTTTAGTGGCCTTGCCCCCTGCTTGAAGTGGTAAGAATCTGCACTTGACGTTGGAGGCCTTGCACCCTACTTGAAATGGAATTTCAAGGAATAGTCGTGAGTCAACTGCTAGCCCGCCAGCTGTGAGTGAGTGAGCTGTCAGCACAACTGACTTGAGTGACTGAGCCGCCAGCCCAAGAATCCATTCGGCCCACAATGTCCACACTATCCCTCTGGAAACCAGTCCCTTCAGCCCACAACACCCATACTAGCGCTCCAGAAAACGCTGCCTCATAAAACTAATATAAAGCAATTTAAAATTGGTCCATCCTTTACACATTCACACATCCAAATCTGTCTTTTAAATAGTGCTGTACTAGCAGTTTCAATTTGCCAGTCCAAATAGTGACAATCTAACTAGAATGAAAATCAAAATATTTTACTTCAATTGCCTGCAGATTTCACCTTGGGGAAAGTAAATATCAAACAACCCTTTGCAAAATGACACATAAGAAAGAAATGAGTCATTATGTGTGTTGAATATTACTACAACTGCAACCAACTTGCTACTAAGATTTATATCGAAAAGCAGCAAATAGATTTGGTAGAGGATACATCACTATATAATGTTTCACTCTTCACAGATGCAGCCTCACTTGCTGATTGATTTTGATACATGTTTTTATATTTAAGGTTTCAAACATCTGCAGTATTATACATTTCCAAATCTTGATCCACCAATGTGCAGTCATTGCATTGCAGGGATATTTACACCAGAGGGGCAGTGCAATTTCAATTAGATAGCTCACCACCACCTTCTCATGGGGAATTCAGAAGGATGAAACGGGTAACAAGAAATGTCTGCTCTGCCAGCATCCTGAAAGATTAATGATCTTTAAAAAGTCAGCATTTGTCCATTTGACAGGTAACAATGAGCAGTCCAGCATGAAATGTAGCACATCTTATTATTGAAACATAAAAATAGGATATTATGAAAATTGGCCAAAATATTGGTCTTGGAAGATTAGAAATAAATAAAAATTTGTAAAAGCTAAGCAGTGAAGCGTGTTATCTTCGTTAACAAGCTATGAAGGGGATTAAAATATGCTTGACCTTTTACAAGCAGTGTTTGCTTAGTGGCAATGCAGCAAAATGACTTCAATGTACATTAAGCAGACTTAGTCAGATTCTCATACTGATGCATAACAACCAGACTGTTTTGCATAACTTGTTGCAGCTCAAGCCAATTCCTTCAAATTTATACTGATTGGGCTCTAACTCACCTGGGGCTTAGAGCCTGGGAAAGCGCTTTTGGAACAAACTGCTTGCACCCTGTGCCCTCTCATTTAGACTGTAAAGATACAGCGCGGAAACAGGCCCTTCGGCCAACCGAGTGGGCACTGTCCAGTGATCACCTCGTACACCAGCACTATCCTACACACTAGGGACAATTTACATTTACAGAAGCCAATTAACCTACAAACCTGTACATATTTGTGGGAGGAAACTGGAGCACCTGGAGAAAACCCACACGGTCACAGGAAGAACATACAGACTGCGCAAAATGTACAGACCCCACAGTCAGGATCAAACCGGGGTCTCTGGTGCAATAAGGCAGCAATTTTACTGCTGCTCCAGTAGATATATGGAAAAATAGATTTTTTGCCTCCAAATCTATATTTTTCCTCTGCAAACACATCCTTTCTCATCACATCAACCTTTCCATCCTCTTGATGATATTTTCTTTGTTTTTAACTCCTCATTGGTTTCAACTTATACCATAATATAATTTGCTGCATTCTGAATTCTTCTTTCGAGCAGCATAAAAAGGGTGAATGCACCAAATCCTTTTCCCAGGGTAGGGGTATTAAGAACTAGAAGTCAAATGTTTAAGGTGAGAGGGGAAACAAATTAACAGGAACTTTTTCACATGGAGGATGGTGATTGTATATGGAATGAGCTGCCAGATGAAGTAGCCGATGTAGGTACAATAACATTTTAGGACTTAAAGGCCTGAGCTATAGGGAGAGGCTGGGCAGGATAGGACATTTTCCTTGGAACACAGGAAGCTAAGTGGTGACCTTACAGAGGTGTATAAGATCATGAGGGAATAGGTAAGGTGAATGCACACTTACCCAGTGTAGGAGAATCAAGAATCAGAAGACAGGTTTAAGGTGAGAGGAGAAAGTTTTAATAGCAACTTGAAGGGCAACTCTTTCATACAGATGGTGGTAGGTATATGGAATGTGCTGCCAGAAGAGATAGTGTGGGCAGGTACTGTAACAACATTTACAAGACATTTGGACAGGTACCTGAATCAGCAAAGTTTAGAGGAAAATGGGTGAAACGTGCAGGTGGGTTTAGTGTAGATGGGGCATCTTGCTTGGCATGGACAAATTGGGCTAATGAGCCCGTTTCCATGGTGTACAACTCTGTGATTCTCTCAATGACTATGACTCTATAACTTCAGCACCTGCAGTCTCTTTTCTACAACAGGAATCCAATTCCAGCTGCGTATTAGCTCACATTCTTAAATTATCTTTCTTTTACGACCTTGCACTGTGTAGGAGAAACAGAAGGAATTTTCCCATTTGACATAGCTGGAGGATACAGTTACTTTGATCCATGCTGTGAGATGAGAAAATAGCTAGATGGAGCAATGAAATATTTAGAATGATTTCATCCAAGGCGAATACCTGAGTCTCATTAGGAATCAATCATTTGTGCAAAGATAAATAGCCGAAGAGAATGGAAGATGACGGGTGTAAATTTCCAAGTTTTCCAAACTGGTGAATTTTATCCTAATTTATTAAAAAAATAAATAGAAAGGACATTATACTTTTTACGATCTCAGGATATAGTTTGTTATGTTACAACTTTTCCAACACTAAGACATAAAATGCTTCTTGGTAAATTTCTAATGCTATGCCTCTATGAAATATTTTTAGATATTATTTTGAGAATTCTATTTGAGAGGCATGTGATGAACTATTTGAGCCTCTTTATATTAAAGGCATTTCCTATTTTCTTGCTGTAACTGAAAATAAAAAAATAATTACAATTGAAGAGGAAGCTATTTTGTATAATGTGGCACGTGAGTAGTGAAAGTATAGCAAAAATTAAAAACGAATAATTAAAAGGTGGGGAAGTGAGATTTAAAGAGTCAAGAAATAAATAGTGTGACAACATTTGACAGTTCGATTGCTTGATCATCACGATGATTCTGACAGTCAATGTATACCACAGACATAAAACCATTACTACATGGAAATCATTTCCAAGAACGCATTTTTATTATTTTGCTTCCTGAAGTCCTTTCTGCCGAGATGATTGGACAACATAATATAATTCCATCTGTATTGAGGAATATTGTATTCTTAATATTATAGATTGAAATATTACAACAGATGTGCATTCATGGAAAAAATGATCTGTGTGTGTACACATAGAAATATAAAATATCATACATCAGCTTCCTACTCACTTCAGGAAATGACTAAAAGCAACACTAAGCATCGACATACCCGAGTCAGTGTGACCCGAAACGTCACCTATCCATGTTCTCCACGGATGCTGCCTGACCCACTGAGTTACTCCAGCACTTTATACAGTATGTGTTTTTTTGTGTGTAAACCAGCACCTGCAGTTCCTTGTTTCTAAATCTGTGATCAGGGTTGACATACCTCTGCCTCCCACTTCCCTTCCCTGAACCAAGATATTAATGGTGTCAACCTAATGAAGGTTACTGGACCCTACTTCAGAATGATGGAACTGTGGAGTGAAAGTTGGAAAACAGAGATGGGTGTTGGGCAATCCTGACAATTGATAGATGGATACACATGAGAAGGTGGAGGGAGAGGGCGTGATATGTAGATGGGTGAAGAGAGTGACAAAGGCTGGCGGGTCAGAGGGATAGGGGGTGAGAGCTGGGGGTGGATTAATAGGTGAGTTGGAATTGGATAATTCAATGTTCATACCTTTGGGTTATAGGTTTCCCAAGCGGAACACGAGGTGCTGTTCTTTCTGTTTGCACGTAATCTCACTCTGGCAGCGGAGGGGGCCAAGGACAAAAAATGTCAAAATGGGAATAAGAAGGGGTGTTCTAATAGTCAGTACCCAGGAGCTGTAGTCAGCCTTGGCAGACAGAGGAGTGCTCGGTCCATGCACACTGTTCTGGCTCCAGTCCCTGATGCCTGGGGTGGCTGCATAATACCCCTCCGGCTGAACAGGGCTCTTTTATCTCTCTTGCTGACCAAGACGGGTGACAGAGTAGGAACCTTTAAGGTGAAATGGAGTGCAGCAGGCATGATGAGCACAATGACACAGAAAGGGGGAGATCACAGTGTTTATTCTGTTTTAAATATCTACTATTTTTGTCCTTCCCTCGTCTTTTGTTTAAGATGGGCATTAGTATGCAAGTGTTTGTGGGAGAGGTTAATCCCTGCCATGGCACCTGTTGAGGTCGGACAATGGCAGATGCCCCTCCATCCAGCCCTTGATACTGATCACTACCATTCATAAACCCTTCAAACCCAGGGAGAAGCAAATCATTCTGTCTGAACTGCCCTCGCTTAGAGTTGCTTGTGGGAATGCAGATTTTTTGTGCAACTGAGAAGAAATTACTGAAATTCAACAGATGCACTGCAAAGTGTTAGTTAAAGCTAAATTTCCAAGGAAGATGTGGGACAGAATGGCTCAGGGGATGAAGGATTGCACATGGGCATCTCGTGGGAGTGCCAGTAATGAGGACATTGCACCTTTAAGGGGGAAGTAAAGTAATGACTCAGAGTACACACTAGGGACAGTTTACATCCTTTACCAAAGCCAATTAAGCTACAAGCCTATATGTCTTTGGGGTGTGTGCGGAAACCGGAGCACGGTTACAGGGAGAACGCACAAACTCCATACAGACAGCAGCCATAGTCAGGGTTAAACCTGGGTGTCTGGTGCTGTAAGGCCAGACACCCGGTAGTGTGTTACCGTGCCTGCCAATGGATTATGCAGAGAGTAAATCCCATATCAATTATTTGAATGAGGACATGCACGCAAGAAAAGCAAGTTTGCAGATGATACAAAAGTGGATAGTTTTGCAGATAGTGAAGATGGTTGTGAAAAATTGCAGTAGGATCTTGATCGATTGACCAGGTGGGCTGAGAAATGGTTGAGGGAATCTAATGCAGAGAAATGTTATGAGAATGTTGCCAGGACTAGAGGATGTGAGCTATAGGGAAACGTTGGGTAGGCTGGGACTCTATTCCTTAGAGTGCAGAAGGATGAGGGGTGATCTGAGAGCGGTGTATAAGATCATGAGGGGAATAGATTGGGTAGATGCATACTCTTGTCCACAGTAGATGAATCGAGGACCTGAGGACATAGGTTTAAGGTGAAGGGAAAATGATTTAATAGGAATCTGAGGAGTAACTTTTTCACACAAAGTGGATGTATGGACCAAGCTGCCAGAGGAGGTAATTGAGCCAGGGATTATAGCAACATTTAAGAAACAGTTAGACAGGTACATGCATAGGACAGGTTTCGGGACAAGTGTTGCAGGGACATGTTGGCCGGTATGAGCAGGTTGGGCCAAAGGGCCTGTTTCCACGCTGTTTCACTCTATGACAGGCAAATGAAGAATACTCGGATGCAGACAATCCTGTTGGGATGATCCAAACTTCCTGAAAATGCTGAAGGAAGGGCTGAGCTCGGCCCACCCGTAAGTAGGAATAGGTGTGGGATCTAGCTAGTATCATAGGAAAGGGAGATAGCCAGAAGAGAGATCACAAGTTAGTGGAAGTGTATGTAGCTGCGATGAGGAGAAAGTGGACACGCTGTGGGTGCCAGCAACTAGGACACTGCTGCTGCACTAGGCATAGAAGGATAACAGAGATGTGTCCTCCCAGTCCATGGTCCATTACTCACTGTGTTCCTCCAGTGCTTTGCTTTTGCTCAAGATTCCAGCATCTGCAATCTCGCGCTTTCAATAAAAATTGTGTTCAGATGTGAGACTGCGGGTTTGACATTGTCTTGTTGGAAATAGGTTATGGTTATTCTCTGTCATTTATGCTACCTATAACTTCACCTCAAAGCTGCATAGTTCTCGGATGACTTTTGTAACCTGTAATTCTAAAAAGAGCATAACACTATAAAACCCTCAGCAAACTACCCTAATCAGATATTTTGATGGAGAATGGATAGTATATACAACAAATGATGAAGATGAGGCAAGGTGGTACACCTATGATGAAAAACCTGCCACAACCACTTTTTCTCGTACCTGCATAAGAGGGTTCTGTCTCTAAACCCAATTAATCACTCAAGCGAAACACATTAATCATAACAGTAATAATGTGAACTGCTTACAGAATATTCCTATAAGAAATAGTTATAATATGCATTGTAGAAAGGGAAATGTTGCAATTCTAGTGATAGTAGGAATTGCAGAGTGCATGGCTACAAAGAAATGATGTTGAATTGAAGTACATTGCAGGGATTGTTGGCAGATTGATTAGTAGGACTGGATGTTACAATCCCTAAGGTTTTTCACTAGAATTGACATTCTTGGGGGTGACCACTAGGTGATTTTGCTATCAATCAGACACATCTTCAGTTGTGTACCTCAACGTCACTGGGTGTTTCGGCCTTTTATCACAAGACATCCTCAGTCGAGGCAGGCCCACCGCAGGGTGATCAGACCTGGGTGTGTGTCTTATGGTTAGCCTCTAGATGGTCACGTGGCAGCCCAGACAGCTTCTTTCCTCTTCAGCCACAGCCAGTGACTGCTCCGTTCGACGGCATTGGCAAGTTCTTTTATTGCCCTCCTTTGTGCCTGCCCTCTGGCTCCTACTTCCCTCAGGAGCCTTGCGGTGGAACTGGCTACAAAGCCCCTGCACCCCACCTCCACTGGACACACCCTTACACTCCAACCTCTCGCCTCTGCCTCTGCTGCAAGATTTGAATATCAAAGCTTTTTCCTTTCATAAGCCTCGTCCACAGCCTCCTCCCAGGGGACCGTCAGCTCAATGATGAAAACACGCCAACAGGAGTTGGACCAGAGAACGAGGTCTGGTCGCAGGTTGGTAGCTGCGATTTCAACTGGAAACGAAAGCATCTGGCCTAGGTCAACACGCATTTCCCAGTGCCTGGCTGCGTTCAGTGGGCATGAGTTGAGAGGCGAGCGGTTAGTCCTCCGTTTCTCTCCTTCCCGGATGAAGGATGGTATTTGCGGGAATGTTATCTGGGCATTGATAGGCATGGCATTGGTGGTAACTCTCTTGCACTCGAGTTCAGCTGCCAAACACCTCAGCACCTGGTTGTGTCGCCAGGTGTATCTGCCTTGTGTTAGGCTGGTCTTACAACCGACCAGGATGTGCTTGAGGTTTGCTGGAACTGCACACAGGGGGCAGGCTGGATCCTCTCTCAGCCAAAGATTTAGGTTTGTGGGAGAGGGAAGGACGCCATATGTGGCTCTAATAATGAAGCTCAACTTATTTGGCTCCATGGTCCACAGCTCTCTCCATGTGATCTTCCTCCTCTCAACGCCATCCCACGTCATCCAGCGGCCTTGTTTGGCTTGGGATATGGCTTTGGCACACCTGGCTGCTTCTTCCTGTTGGCGCACCTCCTCCACCACCAGGTGCCGACGTTCAGCTGGAGTAACCTTTTGCCAGGTAGGCTTCATTGCTCCCAGGCCCAAGCCCCCTCGGCCTTGTTGGACGTGGCCCACTATGTCCCGGTGTTGGAGGGCGGATTTTGCATCCAGTACCACAGCTGCTGGAGTCCATTTCTTCCCTGTTGCTAGGGTTGGAGCGATCCCTCTTATTATTGGGTCCCGGGATTCTGTTAGTGTCATGTCCAGCCTCACTTTGGCACATTTGTATTCCTCCACCAGGTTTGAGACTGACAGTGAGAGGGCTCCATTCCCATAGAGCCCTGTGCTGCTGAGGCATCTCGGTAGCCTAAGCCACTTCCTCACTTGTGAGTTCACCCGTCTCTGCATACCTCAAGGCTCTGCATCCTTGAGGTATGCGGTGTACCATCGCCCGAGGCTTTTGACAGGCTTCTCCAGGACAGTTGGTATTGTCTCGTTATTGATGCGGAACCTGACGATGGAAATACTGCAGGATTTGCTGGGTTTAATCTCCATTCGTGCCCATTTGATGTTTTTCCTGGAGTTTATCCAGCAGGCGTTTGGTGCATGCTTTTGTTGTTGTTATTGTGGTCATGTCATCCATGTACACCCTGATTGGAGGAAGACACAGCACACTCTTCGATCGTGATGCTTGAATGATGAGCTCCATTGCCACAGTGAAAATCCAGAGGAGAAATGGTACAGCCTGCCATTATGCCTACCTCAAGATGCTGCCAGGAAGTGGTGTTGTCCTGTGTTGTGACGCAGAACTGGAGGTCCTGGAAGTAAGCTTTTACCAGCAAATGAAGATAAGGAAAATATGCTGGTGTTAAATGACTGAAGGTCTAAGCAGAGGCGGAGGGTAGAAATTTAACCTTGACAACATTGGCGAAGGCATGTAACAAGCCTTTGATGAGGGTTTTGTAGTGCTCTTTTACATTCTTTACATTGCAACAATCCTTTACAGTACAACATGTCTAGTGTGCTGCTTCATGCTGTGAGCAGTTAAATGTATTTGGGAGATGTGTGCAAGTTTACTTCCAATGCTCCCACATTCCTACTCCCTCCCCAACTCCACTACCACGAGAAGCTCAGAACCAAAGAACAACACAGACTGCATGCTTGTTTCATGACATAGAGATTCAAACAATTCACATTCAGAATTCATATTGTGATTTTATTTTCCGTACATTAAAGGATAGGGTACTTAGAGCATATCAGTACAGCCGGCGTCAATGTTAATTATTTTTTGTACAATTATTTACGATACGAGCGAGGAACATGAATAACAGTGATCAGCGCATTATTTATTCAGCCGGGTTGCCTATTGAAAAATGGTGATTGAAAGCAGCTGGTGGCAGTTTGTCTGAGCTGCAGCAAGACAAATATCCCCTTGGATCAATAGAAAATGAGAATACATTTCACTGATCGCTCTGATTTAGATTTATTCAACAGATGCTGTGTGATGTGTGTGTGAAATTAAGAAGAGATTTGAAATGTCGTAAAACTGATATGTATGTTTTGTAAAATTAGGCACGTTTATGCCATTTCAAATATGCTGTCAACACTTCAGTTCTTTTGCCTTTCAAGTCTGTTAACCAACTGAAAATGTGGCTCGACTTCCAACATGGTATTTGTTGTCCCCACCCCCAAGCGCAACCCATCCCCCTCAACCTCCAAATTGGAAGGTTAATTTATAAAGTTTTAAAATTAAATATGCATTCTTTAATGTCCCAAGCATTTGCCTGTTCCAGAGTCCACAGACGTCATAAACTCACCTCACCACTGATATTAAAGGCAGAGTACGAGTCTGATGAATGGATAGCCCCAACTTGGCCACTTTTGACTTAATTTGCCTTGCGTGGCATGATCAAAGATTCTTCTACTTTAATGGAAACTATAATGGGCAGAAAGCCACCAATGTCACTGGTGATAGGTGATACGTCTAGGTTGCTTAGGATCCTTTAAACCAGCATCTGCAGTTCCTTCTTACACTATTATTTTTGTATATATTTTATATACTTTTGACTTGTTTATTATGGTTTTTACAGAGTACTATAGTTACATATATCTGTTATGCTGCTGCAAATAAGAATTTCTGTTCAGTTCCAGGTCATATGGCAATATAAGCACTCTTGACTCTCTCTTGACTCTCGTCTTGGTCCAAACCCAAAACGCCTCCTCTACATATTCTTCAGGGATGCTGTCTGACCTACTGAGTTACACCAGCATTTTGTGCCCTTCTTTGTAAACCAGCATCTGCAGTTCCTTGTTTCTATGTCTAGCCCATTGTTCTCAGTGCTTGCCTATCCACTAATCCATACTTACCTTGATGGATGTTAGTGGGCCTGGTATCTCCCATGCCAACCTACATTTACAGTGGAAAATAAATGGAACTACAGCCAATTGCATAGAGTGATTTTTTGTAAAGGCAGAATTTTCTGTTAAACCCAGAATTCCATATTATGGAAAGTTAATGCTTGGACTGTAAGCATTACAAGAGTATAACATTATAAGATATTCTGGAGTATAAGTATAACAGCAGACACTGGGAAATCCTTTCACTTACTCTCCAGCCATTCTTGTTACGAGCTGTACCCCTGTGTACACCCACACTGTTTCAAGATTAATGGTCAATTCGCCATCAGTCCGATGCGGCCTGATTTCTGATGCCCGACCAAGACAATTGTGGAATCTTGGACTGTTGAGGTGGTGGGGGCTCTGATACTGAATTTATTCACAATGGTGAGTGGCAGATAATTTGAACATTAAGAAAATCCTGGGAGAAGGAGTTAGTGTAGGGATGTGATGTTGCATTGGAAGAATACCTCTGATGTACAGTAGTTGAATGGCAGAGCAGACAAGAGGGCTGAACAGACTAATTCTGCTGCTGTTTCTGAAGTTGTAATGTGCAAGTTCAGCAGTGACTTTAATCAGGGTAGTAAGGATCACATGACTGGTCACAAATCATGGAGCAAATGGAAATCAGGAGGTGAAATATTTTCCACTGGATCCTTCAAAATGAAAACCACGAAATGCTTACTATTTGACCATTCATAAAAAATGATTTTCCATTAAAAACATGATTAACCTATATATTTTTTAAACTGCATTATTGATCACAATCATGCTTGTCATTGTACTGTCATAATGCTAAATATATGAATGAACACAAAAAATGAAATTTTATTCTGGTATTGCCTTGGAATAAAATGGTCTATATTCTGTATGTTTTACATTCTTACACGATAACATTATTTTGTTATGGATGAAAGTTTACTTTTCCTGCTGCAATCAAATTTCTTATTCATTAGAAATTATTATTTTGATAGTGTATATTTGCTTAAAAAGGGATGCCTTGTGTTATATAATGTGAGAATAAACAGAAGTATATTGTTAAATGTAAACATATCATCTTAGTGCCACATTGCTCACTGTGGCACTGTATCCTGTATAAAGAGTCAATCATGTGTCTATCACAAAGCACATTTATAAATAAATTGTCACATATCAACTCTGCCTGGGGGTTGAAGAATAAATAAGCTTTTCAGGCACAGATCCAAGTCTGAAGGTTCCAATATTAAACAGTACTCTTACAAGCAAACAAACAGAAGATAAGGAAATGGAGAAGAGATGCGAGGGTTGATATTCAGGACAGAAAGCACTAACTTTTGGCAAATGTCTATGAAGGATGTCTATGATATCTGCACAATTCCAGCCCACAATGAAGCAGAAAGCCTATTATTCTGCAGATGTAATCAGTGGATGCAAACTAAATGCTGATTTATTTACTTACAATGAAGAATGGCACCTCATTCCCATCAGATATGAACTGGAAAAATGAAACACTTGCTTGTGCAGAAAGTAAGAAATTCATGGTTATGCTTCACATCCAATGCATATGCCAAGTAAACAGTCGTGACAAATCACTGCTGTGGACTTAAATTTTCATACTTCAGAAACTGCAGGATTTGAGTGCTTCAACAACAGACACGGCAATTAGGATCTCATTTGCAGAACAAGGGACTTATGCAGAGTGGATATGTGATAATTTATTTCTAAATGAGTTCAGAGTGTTTGCAGCGTGATACATCAATGTGTTCTCATCCCCATATTATTTGAGAAGGGAAGGGATTAAAGAGAAACATTTCCAACAATTAAGAAAACTTAAATAAAATGCACACATTTGCAGGCCTAAATCTTTCCCTGTTATCACTCTGGGCTTCAGGAGTAAATATCACCAGCAACTTATCCTGGATCAGCCATATCAAAGCAATGGCCAAGAAAACACTCCAATGCCTCTACTTCCTTAGAAGTTTCAAATCAAAATAGGACGTACATGGTAAATGGTAGCGAATTGAGGAATGACGTTGAACAGAGGGATCTAGGAATAATTGTGCATAGTTCCCTGAAGGTGGAATCTCATGTAGATAGGGTGGTAAAGAAAGCTTTTGGTGTGCTGGCCTTTATAAATCAGAGCATTGAGTATAGAAGTTGGGATGTAATGTTAAAATTGTACAAGGCATTGGTCAGGCCAATTCTGGAGTATGGTGTACAATTTTGGTCGCCTAATTATAGGAAGGATGTCAACAAAATAGAGAGCGTACAGAGGAGATTTACTAGAATGTTGCCTGGGTTTCAGCAACTAAGTTACAGAGAAAGGTTGAACAAGTTAGGTCTTTATTCTTTGGAGCACAGAAGGTTAAGGGGGGACTTGATAGAGGTCTTTAAAATGATGAGAGGGATTGACGTGGATAAGCTTTTCCCATTGAGAGTATGGAAGATTCAAACAAGGGGACATGACTTGAGAATTAAGGGACAGAAGTTTAGGGGTAACATGAGGGGGAACTTCTTTACTCAGAGAGTGGTAGCTGTGTGGAATGAGCTTCCAGTGGAAGTGGTGGAGGCAGGTTCGATTTTATCATTTAAAAATAAATTGGATAGGTATATGGACGGGAAAGGAATGGAGGGTTATGGTCTGAGTGCAGGTAGATGGGACTAGGGGAAAATAAGTGTTCAGCACGGACTTGAAGGGCCGAGATGGCCTGTTTCCGTGCTGCAATTGTTATATGGTTATATGGTTATAAGTTTGGCATGTCCCCAATGACTCTCACTAACATCTACAAATCCTCCGTTAAAAGCATTTTATTGGGATGCATCACAGCATGGTTTGGGAACAGCTCCATCAAGACCACAATAAATTGCAGAGAATTGTGGATGCAGCCCAGACCATCATGCAAACTAACCTCCCTTCCATTGACTCCATCTACACTTCACGCGGCCTCGGAAAGGCTGCCAGCATCATTAAGGATGGGTCTCATTCTGGTCACTCCCTCTTCTCTCCTCTCCCATCAAGCAAGAAATGTGAAAATGCATATCTCCAGATTCAGGGACAGTATCTTCCTTGCTGTTATCAGGCATCTGATTCATCCTATCACCAACTAGAGAGTTGTCCCAACTTACCATTTACCTCATTGGTGACACTTAGACTATCTATAATCAGACTTTACTGGACTTTATCTTGCACTAAACATTATTCCCCTGATCTTATATCTGTACACTATGGATGGCTCGATTGTAATCATGTATAGTCTTTCCGCTGACTGGATAGCATGTAACAAAACATTTTTCATTGTACACGTGAAAATAAACTAAACCACTGAGGCAGCCATAGAATGGTTACTGTTCGACTGAATGGCAGAGTGTCCATTAACCCCATGCTAAATCATTCATTTAAAAGCAAAAGAACTGCAGGCTCTGGATCATCCAAGTATAGGATACAGTAAAAGTATTTACGGGAATGCATGCTGTAGATGAATAAATAGAACAATATATTGTTCAGTGTAGAATACTATATTCCAGTTGTTGTACCATTAGGCATTATACACTACATATAAAGAGTACATCAACCCATTGAGCAAAAGCTTGAATCTAGAAGAATAAGCAAGTGTTGGAGCCACAGATATTGGACTGAAAGTTCAATTATCAAACAGTGCCTTGGACAACAAACAAGACATTAGCAGGTATAGAAGTGTTTCGACCCGAGACGTTGCCTATCTATGTTCTTTCAGAGATGCTGCCTGACCCGTTGAGTTACTCTAGCACTGCTTTTTGCTCAAAATTCCAGCATCTGCAGTTCATTATGTCTACATCTATATTCTGCAATGTTCTCTCTGGGTCTCCCAATTCCCCATCCATCACCCCCCACTACCAACAGAGATCTTATCACGGATTATTGGTTAGGTCACAAGTAAACGGCCATGCCAAACAATGAGGGCCACAATTGGTGTAGTTCAATTTCAGGTATGGCCACCGAACATGGGTTATGGTCTTGTACTTACTTAAGCATTGGCTGACAGGTGTACCACACTCCAAATATATGTACCTATTATTTAGATATATATGTTGGGTGATGCACTTCCATTTTGATTTTGGCATGGACACACTGCTTATTATGTTGAACACCAAGGAACCCATTTTATACAATGTGTTACACCATTGCTCATTTAGATACAAGATACAAGATACAAGAACCATTTCAGTGGCAAGAGGGATAATTTAAATAAGAAAACAGGCATGGAAAGGGATTAAAAACAGAGGATGCTGGAAATACTCAGCATGCCTTCCAACATCTGTTGAAAGAGATGCAGAGTTAATGTCTCCGGTCAATAATCTTTCATGGTGATGGAATTCTTCTAGAAATGTAGATGTTATCAGTCTGGACAGAATGTGATAACTGGATACCTGCTCAGCATAGGAGTATGAAGCAGATTGGGCACAATACAAAAGAATTGGGAAGGAATAGGTATGGTTCAATACACAATAGGTGCAGGAGTAGGCCGTTCGGCCCTTTGAGCCAGCACCGCCATTCAATGTGATCATGGCTGATCATCCCCAATCAGTACCCCGTTTCTGCCTTTTCCCAATATCCCCTGACTCCGCTATCTTTAAGAGCCCTATCTAGCTCTCTCTTGAAAGTATCCAGAGAACCGGTCTCCACGGCCCTCTGAGGCAGAGAATTCCACAGACTCACAACTCTTAAATGTGGGTTGTAGGTTTGGAGACTATAGTAGTCATCAGGGAAGGAGAGGACTTGGGTAGGCACAGACATTGGCAGCCAATGACTAGGAGACAGTTGGCAGCCATGTGTCTCTATAAAGTTCAGGAAATCTGCAACCTACCAAGATTTTGAGAGTAGAAGGCAAACCTGGAAAGGAATACAGGTATAAAGATAATTTAAAACATCTAATAATTTAACTTTCAAAAACAAATTGAATTGAACAGCAACCATAATGACAAAGGGAACGTTTATAATCTTGGACAAACAAAAACCTGGAAATACATTCTCAGTGCTGAATGATCTATATGAACTTTGATTCTGAACTTCATTAAATTAACTCCAGTTCTGGAGACAAGCTGGCGTGATTATTGTGCTAACCACCAGCAACCACAGATGAATTTCTGAGATCTACAAAAGGCAGCTGGATTTACGGATGCATTCTGGATATTTGATCCATAGAGTCACTTAGTGCCAATGCAGCAACTACAATATAATAGTTGATGTAGGCAAATTGATTAGAAACTCTGAGATATCATTTTAGAATAGGAAAGCAACGTGTGATCAAAGTTGTGATGATAACAAATAAGATTTCCAGGATTTAGGATCATATAATAAACAAGAAATAATAACAGAATGTCAGTAATAATTGACCTCTTCCAAAGTAGTATATTTAGGTACTGAAAATATTTTATAGCAATTTAATGTAATTATTTAGCTTTTTAATTAAAATTTCATGCAGCCATTTAGAATAGAACCAAAAATGTTTCAACAGTGTTTGATTTATTCCTAAAAGGCAATGGTGAAGAGCAGCAGATGGAATTATTTTCTAAGCTACTCATTTGATTTTTTTCTTCAGGATAGCAAGTCAAATTTGATGAACTTGAATATAATAGAAAAAAAATGTTAACCATGTAATTTCAAAACTGCCACATAAATACATCAAAGAATACCCATAGCTTCAAACTTGATGGAGTATTTTTAGGAGATGACAAAGGGCAGTGAATGTTGTCTACATGGACCATAGGAAGGCATTTGATAAAGTGCCTCATGTTCGGATGATCCAGAAGATTAAAATGAATGGTATCCATGATCACTTGGTCATTTGGAAGCATAACCACCTTATGCATAGAAGACAGGTTGTGGTGGAAAAGTGCTTTTCTGGCTGGAGATCTGTGACAAGTGGTCTTCTGGAGGCATCTGTGCTGGGACCTCTGTTACATTAATGACTTAATATAATAAATGAAATAAATGGAGATGGATTGGTTGGTAAGACACCAACATTTGAGAAGTTGCAGACAGTAAGGAAGGCTGTCAAAGTATACAGAGGGATATAGATCAGCTGCCGGAATGGGCAGATAAATTACTGATAGAGTTTAATCCAAGCAAGTGTGGGATGTTGCACTTTGGGAGGTCTAATGTAGGATGTAAATGTAGATGTTGCACTTTGGTAGGTCAGGATGTAAAGGATAAACAGTTAGTGGCAAGACCTCAATAGCATTGACATACAAAGGGATCTTGAGGTCCAAGTCAATTGTTTTCAACGCAAGTATATAGAGTGGTGGAGAAAGTATATGGTATGCTTGTCCTCTTTGGTTGGGGCAATGTAGAAGAATGAGGAAGTCATGTTACAGCTTTTATTACTCTGGTTTGACCGCATTTGTTGTATTGTGTGCAGTTCTGGTTGCCTCATTACAGGAAGGATGCGGAGACTGGAGAGGTTGCGGAAGAGGTTTACCAGAATTCTGTCTGGACTAGAGGGTATTAGCTATGTCAGATAAACTGGGATTGTTTTCTCTGGAATGTCAGAAATTGAGGGGATATGTGATAGAAGTATATGACCTTAAGAGAGGCATAGATAGGGTAGACAGTCAGGACCTTATTCCCAGGGTAGAAATGTCAGACTAAACATTAAGTTAAGGTGAGAGGGGGCAATGTTTAAAAGCGATGCGTAGGAAGGAACTGCAGATGCTGGCTTAAACCGTAGATAGACACAAAATGCTGGCGTAATTCAGCGGGACAGGTAGCATCTCTGGAGAGAAGTAATGGTTTCGGGTCGAGACCCTTCTTCAGATTCAAGAAGCGTTAGGCAACGTTTTTTTAGAGATAGCAGTGGGTTCCCAGAACACGCTGCCAGGTGTGGTGATGAGACAGATACGATAGAGGCATTTAAGAGGATTTTAGCTACGCACATGGTTATGCTGGGAATGAGCGATATGAATCATGTGAAGCCAGAGCATTATGTTTGACATGGACATTGTGGGCCGGAGAGCCTGCTCATTTACCTATTTTTCTATGTTCTATGTTCCGGTTAGATTGGTTTGCACCTTTACAGATAGCATTTCTAATTCAATTATAAACTCCCACAGTCAGTGCTAATTTAAGTTTAATTTAAGATGTACCTTGTTAAACAACAAAGATAACTTGTCTTTCCTGACACTCTTTGGCACAGGATAATTAATTAGATTTAAATTGGAATGTGTAAAAGTATAGTTTTAAATTACTAAACTTGGACGCTACAATTTCCGCATTGCTTTAATGTATTCTGAACTTGTGTTTTGGAAATGCTTACTTCAACTTACATGACAATATTTTATATCAACATTATATATGATGTAGGACCTTTAACCTTTACGTGTGAGAAATGATTTGATAGTCAAAACAGGTCACATCACTGAAGACAAGAGACAATGTAGTTTCTGTGGAATTGGGAGTAGAGACACTCTCAAAATGGAGGAAGAATGCCAGAAGTAATGTGACTGTCAGAAACTGTGAACCTCAGCAGAGTGCTCAGCAGAGAGTGAAGTTTAATAGTAAGATTAAACGAGAACTTACCAGTTTGAAGTTTGATCTGTATTTTATGAGGAGTTACGATGAGGGATTACGTGAAGAACCCCGCCACGACGCATGCGTGTCATTTTTCAAAGCAGCGGTGTGAAATCACAGATAACTGTAATGACTAAACATAGTAAGATTAGAGAAGAGATACCAGTTAAGTATATGATCAAGGGTGGGAGCGGAGGGCACGTAATCCCTCATCGTAACTCCTCATAAAATACAGATCAAACTTCAAACTGGTAAGTTCTCGTTTAATCTTACTATTTTACTTCGGAGTCACGTGAGTGACTACGTGAAGATTTTAAAGCTCTGTGATTTCATGCCGTGGAAACGAGTCCATGCATCACGTCTGCCTTGATGACTGTAGGAGGAATTGTGTTAACATAATTTGGACATGAATTCGACATTGAAATCATAAAATTTATGAACACAAATTTATAACCCCTTTTTATGGGTTTAAATTATTATACAGAACTTAAATTTGTTTCTGCAAACGTTCCAGGTTTCATTACTGGTTTATTGTAAAATAATTGGAATGTTTTTTCCCCCAGACCATCCTGCTGCCTTGAGGATTTGGTCCATTGGTACATCCAACTGTATCGCTGCCGATGTAGCTGCAGCCCTGGTGGAATGAGATTTTAAAATATTAGTATCCACCCCAGCCTGTGTTAGCACCTGTTTCAGCCATCTTGAGATGGTCTGGACCGTCACTCTTTGTGTGGTTGCTAGTGGCTGACCAAAAGTGCCTTCTCATTGCCTCTTAGGATTTTCGTTTTCTCCATGTATAACGACAGATGTCTTACTATACACAGACGGTCATCTGTTGGGTATGACCTAAATTGTATATTGAGGCCTGCTGATCCCTGTCTGTTCTGCTTACTAACTCATAGATATGAAACGTAATATTTTCTGTTGAGGAAGTCATGTTGTCCAGTCTTAGTTTATGCAGTGACTGTACCCTCTGTGCCGTGACCAATGCCATTAGCATGACTGTTTTTAATGTCAGTCTGTGTAGGGACAGAGCTGTTGCTGGAGACCAATTCCTGAGCATCTTCAGGATAATACTTACATCCCATATTTGGGAGTACCTGGCTCTTGGGGGATTAGTATTAAAAATTCCCCTCATAAGTTTTGTTACCAGTGGGTGAGTCCCAATAGAGTAACGCTCTGTCCCCTGCCATAGGTAAGTCGATAGGGCACTTCTGGCACAGTTGATGGCACTGTAACTGAGCCCCTCATCATAGTGGAGGCCTGCCAGATATTCCAGAACAGACGGGATGTTCATGTCTCTGTAGGTGATGTTGTTTTTATGGCAGTTCATCGCCCACTTACTGATATAGACCAGATACTGTTTTTTGGTTGACTGTCTTTGGGCCGCCGAGATCATGTTTACTGTTCGGTCCGTCAGTCCCAGTTGTAGTAGAGGTGTTTTTAAAACTCTACAAATTAATAAGTTCAAATGTTTATGGCATGGGTGGCTATCCCTTGTTACGGGATGTAGCAATAAATCTGGTCTATGTGGGATGGTGATACATGGTTCTAATACCATGTTTAATACCACTGGGAACCATGGTTGAGTAGGCCAATCGGGTACTACCAATACCAGACGCAGTCTTGTTGTATTTTCCTTAATACCTGACTGATGAGGCAGGAAGGAGGGAATGCGTAAATAAACAATTTCCCCCCCAATGCAACGAAAATGCATCTGTCGCCGCTGCCCCAGGGTCTGGTTCCCATGAAACATAATTTGATAACTGGTGGTTAAGTCTTGATGCGAATAGATCGATATCTGGTGTTCCATATTTTGTTGTAATATCAGCA
This sequence comes from Amblyraja radiata, assembly GCF_010909765.2. Taxonomy (NCBI): domain Eukaryota; kingdom Metazoa; phylum Chordata; class Chondrichthyes; order Rajiformes; family Rajidae; genus Amblyraja; species Amblyraja radiata. Next base: position 36,339,538 of record NC_045961.1, read on the forward strand.
AATACTTTTTTATTCAACATCCATTCGGTGTTTTCATTAAATTTGCGTGACCTGGTGTCTACCACTAAATTTAGTCTTCCTGGTAGGTAAGTGGCTGCTATCCAAATATCTCTCTGGAATACACCATTGCCAAATTGTATTAGCCAGATTGTCACATGATGTCGATTTGTTTCCACCCATGTGGTTAATGTATGCGACCACGGTGGTATTGTCTATCTGTAGTCTAACATGCTGGTGATATGACCCAGTACAATATGACTTTAGGCCATGGAATGCACCCAACATTTCCAGGTGGTTTATGCCCAGTGTGAGTAATAATGCTGCCTCCTGAGCAGTCCATCTATCTCCACAGTTGGTGATGGTATTGGTGGCTCCCCACCCAAGTGCACTGGCATCAGTTTGTAGTACCATGGAAGGGTTACTGACAATGATTGGATTGGAACAAAGCCAGATGTTATCTATCCACCATTTTATTTCATTTTAGGTTGATTGGTAGTTTCATAGGTCTGTCAAAGTGACCTGCATTAATTTAGAGTGCTAGTATTTTTGCTCTCTGTAAGTTTTGGTAATGTAGAGGTCTAAATTGTGTGGCTGGAAAGGCAGCCACCATTTGCCAATTACTTTTGCTACCAATCTGTTGGATGGTTTGCTGATGTCAATGAGGTTATGCAAGCCTCTATTAAATCTCTAGCCTTTCCCTTAGGCAGAGTCACCGACATGTGAACTGAGTCAATGGTGAAACCTCCAAATAGTCCATAGTAGTGGAAGGCGTTAGTTTAGATTTAACTGCATGGATAATAAATCCCAGTTTTTCAAATAACTGTTTTGTGGCTGTTACAGTTTGTTTGGCCAATTCCAAAGTTTTGCCCACAATGAGTATGTCATCTAAATATGCCATGACCATGTGTTTACGTTTCCGTAGAAACGTTAGGGCTGGTTTCAACATTTTTGTGAACAGCCTGGGGCTGATGACCCATTTGGTAGTGCTTTATACTGCCAGAGTTGCCCATCCAGTTGAATTTTAAGTAACATCTGTGGTCACCTCGTATAGGCACTGAATAGTAAGCATCTTTTAAATCAATGCTGGCCATGAAGTAACCTTTGGAATTAATTGTTTAGCAGTAACAAAGGTATCCATTTTGTCAGATCTATGGTGATGCGACAACCACCATCTTTTTTGTTTTTGATAAATATATTGGACACGAATTCTAATGGTTCGTGTTGAGTTTTTTCAATTACACCTTTTATGTAAAGCCGCTCCAGTTCAGCTTGCGCTTTTGATTTTCCTTTATCAGAAGGCACGAACATTCGGTTCGGTATATGTTGAACTGGAGGGCTGTACTTGTGTATAAACTCTATTGTATATCCCTGGATACTGCTTAAGATGTAAGTATCGGTTGTTAACATGCTCCATGCATTCAGAAGAGAGTGTAGTCTCCCCCCCCCAACCTCCATGCTCCCTGTATTTTGTAGGGAACAAGACCCACCTACCTCCATAGTTACCAGTGGCAGGTTTACTTCTTTTTGTAGGTTCTTCGCTGCTGTTGTTGCGTTGGTGTCTGGATTTTCGGTTTGGTTGGCGTTGGAGGTCCCCGCATCTTCCAAGAAGGCCGGCCTGGGCCATGGCCTAAAAAGACTCATGTTTTGAATACCGGGCCTTCGAGCTTTCACCAGTTCTGCTGGTGGGTGCGTAGGGTGCTGTCTTTGGCTGTAGTGTTTGTTGGAGTCAATTTTATTAGTCCAGTAGGTTCTCTTGTTCCTGCACCCCTTGCACACTTGTCTTTTCTTCTGCGGACCCCTCTTCCAGGTCAGCCCAGAACTGACCCGCAGTGCTCCCCTCTGATGAGGTAGAAGCACTGTGCAGCCCTTCAAGAGGTACTGCTGTGGGTTTATCATAGGGCCCACAGTGACCCGACTCCATCTCCCGGAGTCTGTCACATGGAGCAAATGCTCCACACACCGCTCCATCCGGCTCCAGCGCTCTCGGTCGCTGGCCGCCCGCGGTTGTTCAAAGTCGGACTCCTCTGAGTCCACGACCTTGTTTGTTTTTGTGTCTAGCCTTTCCGCCCGGCTGCGTGGATCTGGCCGGTGCGGAGGCGACATCGAGCACAGCTGATCCCACTATCGGTGATCCGAGTGCCGCTGGCTGCTGCTGGCTGCCCGCTGCTCCGCGGTCCTCCCTCACCAGCTTTGTCCTTACTGCCCTGCAGTGGATCTGGCCAGTGCGGAGGCGACATCGGGCACAGCTGATCCCATCTAGCCCACCAGCTTTGTCGCAGCCCGTTGGTTTCTCCACCTGTAATTAGCATGGAAAAACACAAAAAAGACCGCAGCTCTTACCTGCAGGTCCAGGTTAAAATTTGTCGCTACGGGGGAACGTCGTTCCACCCCGTCTCCTGCCGTTTTCGACTTGTCCAAAAAGTCGATGGCCCCATTTGAATAGTCTCCCGCCCGGCCGTGGTGTTCTGGCCGGCGCGGGACCAAAAGTCGACTCAGCTGATCCCTTACGGGGCTTGTGCCTTCAGCTGCTGCTGGCTCCCGCAACTTCGCGGTCCTCCCCAGCCAGCTTCACTCGCAGCACTTGTGGACACTTATTTTGTCCAGCTTCCCCCCCTGTGTAAAAACAGCGCGGGGACAAAAACTACCGCAGCGTAAATTTCTTACCTGCAGGTCGCGGTTTCAAACTTACCGCTGCGGGGGACACTCCACCCCGCCTGTCGTTTCGCAAGCGTGAAAGCGATATGACACGCATGCGTCGTTGCGGGGTTCTTCACGTAGTCACTCATGTGACTCCGAAGTAAAATTAGAAATGAACCTTGCCAGACCCTGTGTTCAAAAGGGAACTGCAGATGCTGGAATATCGAAGGTACTCAAAATTGCTGGGGAAACTCAGCGGGTGCAGCTGAGTCAGCGCAGTGCAGATCAGTCTGAAGAAGGGTTTCGGCCCGAAACGTCGCCTATTTCCTTCGCTCCATAGATGCTGCTGCACCCGCTGAGTTTCCCCAGCAATTTTGTGTACCTTGCCAGACCCTTCTGCTTTGATTTTAGCATTGATAAGACATGACAGCAATTTTGTCCACTCTGGGCAAAATTTATTGTAGATTAGAGCTGATCGTGGTGTGCATGTTGTAAAAAATAATCAGGCTGCAATAAGGCACTATAAAAAAGGGGACTAAAAAAGAAGTTACAATCATTGCTCCAAATGTCATAGCTTAACTGTGAACTGCTGTGGACTTACTGTCCTCTCAAAAGCAATAAAATATGCTAACGTTGTTCAATAAACATTTTTGAGGCTTGCTTCTAATCACCTTTCTGATGAAGGTAAGAATGTCACCCCTGTACACAGATTAACAAAAATTCCCACCATTTTAGTCTTTTCACTAAGGAATCATGGATCTTAACTTGTTACAAGTATCATGGTGCACCTTGGTGCAATGGGAAGTGAACAGATTTTCACTCCAATGTGCAGGTTGGCCATCCTTTGGAAATAACTGAATGGCAATATTTCTGAGATCAAAGTAAACCTGTGTGGTCAATTTTATCCAGGAAATCTAATCTTTCTGTGGCTCAGATCAAAACCGATATACTAACCACACAATTAATTTGATATAACTTTTTAAATGTGTTGTTAGATTTTAGCCTTCCTTGCTGATTATTGATTTCTTACAAAATGTTATCTACATTCTATATCCAATGGAGGAATAAGTCTTGAACTTAAAAGTACAAGGTGTGAGTCAAGCTACCATGGCCATAATGTAATAAGAAGGAACTGCAGATGCTGGTTTACACCAAAGATAGACACAAAATGCTGGAGTAACTCAACAGGTCAGGCAGCATCTCTGGAGTCCGGACTCGAAACATCACCTAGCCATTTTCTCCAGAGATGCTGCCTGTCCTGCTGAGTTACTCCAGCTCTCCAAGGTGGCAATTCTTCTGCTGTCTGGCCAATCAGCAATTTAGTGGAGGGAATGCTCTGATTGTTGCATGTCTTGGTTGCTGAGATACTTCTGCCAGGGGTCATGCACTGTATATTTGGGCTACCCTGCTCTTCCCAAGCAGTAGAAGTGTAACCCTTGGTTCAGATATAACAGATTGGACATTGAGAAGTCGGAGTAGGATGAAAGTATTGAAACTGCCATGGAGCACTCCATGCTTTACATATAAACACGCAATGTGTTGGAATAACTCAGAAGGTCAGGCAACATCTGTGGAAAACATGGATAGCCGACGTTTGGGGTAGCAACTCTTCCTTAGTCCAAACCACACTGCTTGCCTTTACACATCTTGTGCATATTGAGGAAATGAAATCCCTTATGCCCCTGTCCCACTTAGGAAACCTGAACGGAAACCTCTGGAGACTTTGCTCCCCACCCAAGGTTTCCGTGCGGTTCCCGGAGGTTGCAGGTGGTTGCAGGTAGTGGAAGCAGGTAGGGAGACTGACAAAAACCTCCAGGAACCTCCGGGAACCACATGGAAACCTTGGGTGGGGCACAAAGTCTCCAGAGGTTTCCGTTCAGGTTTCCTAAGTGGGCACAAGGGGCATTACTTTTTACATTAATGCACGACAATTTGGGTCAATTTATACAGGTAGTACTGCTCTAATGCTTTTGTTGTATTCCTGAAAGGCAGGAGCTCCGTGAAGGCTCCTGTCTTCAATGTGGTGCACAGGGAGGCTGCTGAATCACTCCCAAACCTTTTTGTGTGTTAAAAACTCAACAAATCCTGCAATTCATTCTACTATCAGTAATTGACAGATCTATATGCACCTTGGAAATCAATCAACCACCCACATCCCATCAAAATAATGACTCCTGACAGTTCTAGCAACATTCTCTTCAGGTTTCATCCTTCCCACAAACTTACAGCACCTTCACATATGCTGATGACTGTTCTGTGGGCAAGAACTGCTGTACACTGCTGTATATTATATTCCCTGAAAACCTACTTTGGAAACCGAAGGCTCCAAACAAATGCTGCCAGACTGTCATTTCAAACTTCCATCTAACAAACTTGAAAGCCTTAGACGAATCAAGTCCATTTCTGTGGCTGGCCACTTCCCTGGGACCCAGCACACCAAACAGTATCTCTCTTCACTGAATGTAACTTAGAAGGAACTGGTTTAGAACGTCAGTCAAAGACGGGACTAGAGCAAATCTGATGTAGAAACTGGTGGGAATCACCCAGGGCCACACTCAACATGCCAGACAAGGCCGTCTGCCCAACAGTAGAGTATTGCTGCTTAACCTGGCTCAAAGCAAGCAATGGTAGATCTTTGAGCAGCCATGAGGATTATCATAGGTGCACTGAGACCATGACAGTATCTCTCGTTTTTTATTGTTCACACAAAGGGTGGTGGATGTATAGAACGAATTGCTTGAGGCAGATAATGTTGCAACGTTTAAGAAACATTTGGACGGGTACATGAATAGGACAGGTATAGAAGGATATAGGTCAAACTCAAACTGGTGGGACTAGTGTAGATAGGGCATGTTGGCCATTGTGAGAAAGTTGGGCCGAAGGACCTGTTTGCATACTGTATGTCTCTATGACAGCTCATGGAGTTTTCTCTGATAATTCGCATTCCTGACATTGATGGGAAAATATCCTACTCTAAGAACCTCTCTGGCTGAAAGGCAATGGAGCAGTCCCACTGACAAATAGGTGTGGAGTCACTCCAAAGAACCTGTTTTCTCCACCTTCCCACACTTATCTGAAATTCTACAGGTTCCACCGTAACACACAAAACACTAATGGCTCCTCCACCTCTCAATTTACTAACTGACCAATATAGAGAAACCCCAGGCTTTAACATTTCAAGATAAACTTGAACAAATACTTGTTGGGCCAGCGAAAGTGTGACCACCTGCTGCCCTAATGGAGCATGAGGAACAAATGAAATGGTGGTTATGGCCATCCAGGTCAGACACAGACATAACCTGAGAGATTATTGCTGGTGGCATCAAAGCTATTCATACTGTTCCAACTTTGACATCCCCAGCCGTAGACGCAAGGGACCGTTAAAATGTTAAAATATTAAGCAAATTGTTTATTGTATCTTCCTACTAAATAAGTAAGGTATTAAGTTTAGAATTTGTTTAAAGCATTTGTAAACTCCCAATATCCCTAAGTTCTTTAGAACCAATGAAATCAATTTTTAAGCATAGTCAGCAAGTTCAACACACAAACTCTATCAAGCAGTAATAAAATTGGTAGCACAATTCTTTTTAAGTGTTGTTGGTTAAAGGATAAATATTGTCCAGGTCTCCAAGGAGAACCTCCAACTTTACAAAATAATATCCTTCTTCTTTTATGTCTAACTGGAGGGCAGATTAAAATCTCATCCAAGGAACAATCCTGCACTAAAGTGTCAACAGAGAACTGCTGTTCAAATCACTGACTAGGGACTGGAACTCACAGCTATTTGACTCAAAAGACTCACCAAACCAAAACCGACATCCTGATGTATTTAGTTTAGTTTAGAGATACAGCAGGGAAACAGTCCCTTCGGCCCACGGAGTCCGTACGGACCAGCAACCTCCGTACACTAACACTATCCTGCACACTAGGGACAATTTACAATATTTTGGGGGATAAAACTGGAGCACCAGGAGAAAACCCATGTGGTCACAGAGAGAACATACAAACTCCATACGGACAGCACCCATTGTCAGGATCGAACCTGGGTCTTTGGTGCTGTAAGACAGCAACTTTACCGCTGCAGCACCATGCCGCCCACAAATGTGGTTAAAAACCCCCCAACAAAATAGCAGACACTGGAAATGTGAAATAACAAGAGGATTTTTGTTTATTTTCAGCATCTGTGGAAAGGGAGCTAGAGTAATGTTTCAGGTCGAAGACCCCTCATCAAAATCAAGGTTCTGCCAGGACTCAAGGGCCTGAGATTTAGGGAGAAGTTGAGCAGGCTAGGACTTTATTTATTCGAGCGCAGGAGGATGAGGGGTGATCTTATAGAGGTGTACAAAATCATGAGAGATATAGATCAGGTCTATACCAAAACACAGAGTCTTCTGCCCAGCGTAGGGGAATCGAGAACCAAAGGTCAAAGGTTCAAGGTAAGAGAGGAAAGATGAAATAGGAACATGAGGGGTAACTTTTTCACACAAAGGGTAGTTGAGGCAAGTGCTATCGCAACATTTAGACAGGTACTGGATAGGACAAGTTTAGAGGACTATGGGCCAAAAGAACGGCAGGTAGGACTAGTATAGATGGGACAAGAAAAATGAATATCCTTCCTTACTTAATTTTGATTGTAATTGAACATGGTAACGAAATAATGTTTTCGATGTGACAATTGACAGCTCTCGCTTGACCAGGTGCAGAAGAGGTTGTGGGAATCGGCAAAGTAAGATGAGACATATTATCACTTGTCTGGGAATGTGTTGGAGATTGGATGGTAAATGTAAACATGAAATAGTAGAGGAGATAAGGAAGTTTGTTTTCCTCTGTGAGAAGTTACAGTAAATCACCCATGCCCCCTAATGCTAGAAGCGTAGATACGCTGCAGTAAATGGAAGGCTTATGATTGACTCAGAGATGGGATGGTGGCGCAGGCCACCTGAAAGGTGAGTTAGAATAATGTCAAGATGCGTTTGTATTGTGTTCGACTTGTATTAACCATCCGGTGTTTGAATAAGATTGACATAAGCGAAAAGTATGTTATGACTCATGAAATAATTGGTACCCATGAAGTAGATACTATATTTTCATATGGCTGCATCTAACAAAAAACAAAAGTTTTTTTACTGCACAGTAAACTGTTGGCTAATTCTGCTGTGATGTCAGAGAACTGGTGAGCAGTTTTCTGCCACCACCTCTCCATGATGTCATGCAATAAAGTCTCTTGAAGTAAACCTGCGAAGTGTGTAACTTTTAGTTTTTCCTTTTATTCCCCTCTAAATTAATTTCCACAGAATTTGGCGTAGCCGGCAGGATTTCAATTGTAACGGGATTCGAACAAATACAAGGGGAAATAAAAGGGAATGATAAAATAGTCCTAACTGAAAGGGGGATGGAAGGGCTTCCCAGAGAAGGGAGAACCCCCTGGCAACCGAGCTTATCCGGCTGGAGGCTCACCCTGAGCCAAGATTCCTATTAGGGTTGAGGCAAGATTGAGGTGAAGATAATTTACTCACACTGAGCCAAGAGGCCTGTGGGGTGAGGCAAGATGCGGAGAAGATAAATGGAAGCAGGTGCCGTATAAGCGCACTATAGAAATTGAAAGGTGACTTTGAGATTTGCAGATGGAGTAAAACCGGTACGCGCAAACTGTAAATAGAATATAATAAGAAAGTGTCCGCAGAAACCTACTTGATTTACAGGCTTGAGAGAAGAATATGGGAGGCAACACCAGTAGATCAGAGAAATCTGATCCTACTGATAGTGGGAGGCCTGAGGAAAAGAAACAGGTGGTCCAGGAGGGAAAGATGCAGATAATAAAGAACATTGCCAAGGTGATAAAAAAGACCAAAAGACTTGGGAAAAGGAAGGAGATCCCATTGTTCCACTGGGATTGCCAGCAGAGATTGCCAGCAGAGAATAAAAAAGAACGGAGATTGACAATGTCCGGTAAATTTTTGTGGTAATCTAGCTAATCGATCAAATGGAGATTGGCTGGAAGGGGAACATTATAAGCTATCTCTGTCCTTCTTATCTCTAAAAAAGAAATGTTTTGGCGAGATGGGAGCACAATTAATATTTGCAATGTTAATGCTATTGGTGATGGTTGGAGTGCTGTGAAGAACTTTAAAATTGATGGAAACTATAAGGAGATGGATGGGGATGGAGAAAATACAGCAGCCCCTAGAGGAAGAGAAAGGTGTTAAGCAGAAAGAGGGAATTGAGGGACCTGTGCCTATAATACCAGAGCAAGTGGCAGCAATATGATGATCAGCAGGCTCAGGGAAATGAGTCCCTCATTCACTGGTTGGCCCATAGAGGGAAGGAGGCTATAATGAGAGGAGCAAGAAAACATAGTGATATAGGTGAGGTGGTGCGATGTTTGGCAAACAAAGATGAGACGATCCTGGATTTTATAGCCCACTTTAAGAGTAAGTGGGAGGAACATGCCGGAGTGTCCCTAGTTGAAAATGGGCCTCTCACTGTTCAAACTTTAGTAAATTGTTTGCTGCCCTGACAGGCTCAAGTTTTTCAATTGGTTAATCTAGAATGGCAAAATAAGTCATGGGAAAATGTGATAACAGCGCTTGTGAACATGGAAAGGGAGGGTGGCTAGCCCCTTACAGATATTTTTATAATCTCACTAGATTAAGTGGGACCCGTTGGGTCCCTTGTTCACACGGGAGGGCTGGTCCACCAACGCAATATTCCACCTCTCCACCAATTCCAATATTGGTGTCCAGTGGGGTGGGAGGGGGGGGGGGGGGGGCTTTCTGGAGCGCTAGTATGGGTATTGTGGGCAGAAGGGACTGGTTTTCAGAGGGCTAGTATGGACATTGTGGGCCAAATGGATTCTTGGGGTGATGGTTCAGTCACTCAAGCCTGATGTGCTGGCAGCTCACTCACGGCTGGTGGGCTAGCAGTTGACTCAGAGCTATTCCTAGAAATTCCATTTCAAGCAGGGTGCAAGGCCACCGGATCCAAGTGCAGTTTCCTACCACTTCAAGCAGGGTGCAGGGCCACAAAACTAAAGTGCAGTTTCATGCCACTTCAAGCAGGGTGCAAGACCACCAAATGCGAGTGCTGTTTCATGCCATTTCAAGCAGGGTGCGAGCCACCAAATTCAAATGCAGTTTCATACCATTTCATGCAGGGTGCAAGGCCACCAAATTCAAATGCAGTTTCATACCATTTCATGCAGTGTGCAAGGCCACCAAAGTCAATTGCAGTTTCATACCACTTCAAGCAGGGTGCAAGGCCACCAAATTCAGGTGCAGTTTCCTACCACTTCAAGCAGGGTGCAAGGCTACCGAATTCAAGTGCAGTTTCCTACCATTTCAAGCAGGGTGCTAGGCCACCAAATTCAAGTGCAGTTTCCGACCACTTGAAGCAGGGTGCAAGGCCACCGGATTCAAGTGCAGTTTCCTACCACTTCAAGCAGGGTGCAGGGCCACCAAACTAAAGTGCTGTTTCATGCCACTTCAAGCAGGGTGCAAGACCACCAAATGCGAGTGCTGTTTCATGCCTTTTCAAGCAGGGTGCAAGCCACCAAATTCAAATGCAGTTTCATACCATTTCATGCAGGGTGCAAGGCCACCAAATTCAAATGCAGTTTCATACCATTTCATGCAGTGTGCAAGGCCACCACATTCAAATGCAGTTTCATACCTTTTCAAGCTGGGTGAAATCACCATAAAACCACACAAAACACCACATAAACACCACACAAAACATCACATAAACACCACATAAACACCACACTCACAGTTCAGCAGACATTCAGTGTGTTCAGGTGATTCACATCTCAGACAGAGTCGTGACCTCTCCCTCCCCCATGTTGCAGAGACTGAGCCACAACTACACTTCTGGGTTTTATAATCAATCCCCCCTCCCACCGGAAGGGGCGTGGCCTTCGTGGCTTGATTGACGAGAGAAATTCTCAACATTTTTTTTAAACACTATTAACACTTTTATTTTTCATTGATAGGAAGACTCCTCTGCACCTGATGAGTGGAGGGTGACTGAGAAAGATGGCCAAAAATCACAGCCGTAAGTGGTAGGGTTTTATCTAAAATCAATATTGTTGTAGATTGGTCAAGAATTGACTTTTAGTAATATAGATGAACAGCCCCACTCCCGTTGCTGGGAAGACAGGCTTTGTGCAAACTGGGAGCAGTCTTACACTGTACTGCAGACGGCATGTTTATGTAACTCCCTCAAATGCAGTCACATCAATTGCTAAATTTAATTAAGGAGGAAGAACAAGGGCAAAAGATGCCCACCCTATATTGTTGGCAATTAAGTAGCAATCCGTACAGTCAATTGGTTAATCAAATCCATTGTGCTCAGCAAAGAGTGCAGGATTCATAAGGCCAGTATTTACAGTATCTTGTTGAAACAAGCCAAGAACATAAGCAGACACATTGCACTGCATTATATACATGCCTCTAATCTCAGGTACCAGGAAACAGTCTCCCCCTGGTTGAATAAACACGAACAATTAACAGTGACCCTGTGGCGTCAGCTGATACACAGACCACTTATGGTCGAACCCTCGTCAGTAGCTACGAGGGCTGGCACGTGACATCACGGCCTAGGGGGAGTGTCCTGCTACTTAAGCTTATCTCACCTTGAGATGAGGCCAGTCAACATGTAGCTGAGCCTGAGAGAACAACCTCGCTCAGCTACAGCAGCAATGACAATTACGTTAGCGGACCAACTTATTCAGTATTCAGTATTTACTTTAATGTCATTTTAACTGAGTACTTACATACACAGATGAAATGAAAAAAATGTTTCTCAATCAGTTCCCGTCAGTGCAGTAAATAAAAACAGAATAAATACATATAGCTTTAAAAATTAAAATTGCCATATCTAAAATAGGCCTAATAATTTAAATAAAAACAAACATTCAGACTGAACAGTGGCTTTGCTTTGACAGGTGCCTAGCTGTCAAAGTATGGGCAAGGTTAGATGTGTTGGTGTATGATATATGGGGAGGGGACACAGTCCGTTAACCAGTCCTATTGCCTGTGGAAAGAAGCTGTGGAGCATCCTGCTGGTTTTGTAGCTGATGCTCCTGTACCTCTTCCCAGATGGCAGAATGGAGAAGATGTGGTGTGATGGATGATAGGGGTCCTTAATAATGGAGATGGCTCTACTGATGCTCCGCTTCTGATAGATCTCCAACAGGAAAGAGAGTGGGGCACCAACTTAACATGTAACACCTGAATAAAACTACTGTTTGAACCTGCCTGACGTCTGGCCTTATTCACCACATTTGGTGCCGCTACAACTCCTTATTTGTTCTTTGGGGTCCCAGGATTAGGAATCATGGTCCACCTCTCTCAAAACCAAAGGGATCGATTTGAGTCACACTTGACCATAACTACTAGACCTCCAGTAACAGCGAAGGAAATAGGAGAAATGATAAAAAGGCTGAAGGACAAACAGTCAATTCATGTTCTAAAGTTGCCAATGGCAAAAGGAGAGGTCCAGATGTACTTCTTTAATGACACGGAGGGAAAGATCACATGGGTCAGAAAGGAAAGGGACACTATTTTTGAAAAGCAAAAGCTACCTACTGAGGATCCGCCAAAGTTACCAATGGCTCTGGCCCAAGTACCTTCTGAACTATGGGCAAAGCATAAGAATCATGTGGAGCGAGTGCGTTCAGCCCCTGAACACAAAGTGATTTAAAAAAAAAAGGGTGCTGGGTGCCTTGCCATGTTTAAAACAGTATCAATTGATCCAGGAGGCTGAAGAAAAAATAGCTATGGTCAACGTATCTTTATTACAACAAGGAGTATTAATGAAAATGCAAAGTCTGTGTAATACTCCTATTCTGCCAATCCCAAAAGTGGAAAGACGTAATGAATGGCGTTTCGTCCAAGACCTGAGAGCTATTAACAAAATAGTGATCCCTATTGCTCCTTTAGTACCTGACACCAATATTATTTTGTCATTTATACCGGCGGAGGCTGACACCTTTACAGTATTTGACCTATGTTCGGCCTTTTTGTCCATACCCCTGTATAAAGACAGCCTGTTTGCTTTTACCTATAAGGATCAACAATACACCTAGACTAAGCTACCCTAGAGGTATACTTAAAGCCTGGCTGTATATATGCAGAAGCAGTGAAAAATGATCTAGTGGAATGTCAATTATCAGAGAGGTCTACTTGATTCAGTATGTGGATGACCTCTTGGTAGCTTCTGTGACAGGTCCTGATTGCTGCAACATCTGGCAGAAAGAGGGCATAAAGTATCCCTGGGGAAATTACAGTTCTGCCAGCCTAGTGTACAGTATCTGGGATTCCAGATGCAGGAAGGCAGAAGGAGACTTGGTAGAGACAGAATAAAATAAATAGAAAACATCCTGGTCCCGAAGACAAAGTATGACATTCTCTCCTTCTTAGGCATGGTGGTGGGTTACTGCAGACAATGGATTCATGACTACAGAGAACTAGGTGCAGCATTGCGTTCAGCAAACTTGCAGACTGAGCCCTCCACAGTAGTATGGACTGCGGAAAGAGACCAGGCGTTTAGAAATCTAAAGAACGCTATGGTTCCTGCTCCGGCGCTGGGATTGCCAAATTATAAAAAGCCCTTTCAACTCTGTAAATTAATCAAAGGGGTTTGCGACTGGGGTCCTGGCTCAAGAACATGGAGGTGGGAAAAACACCGGTAGCCTATTATTCCGTGGCTTTACCAGCTGTAGTAAATGGCATGCCAGCCTGCTTGTGAGCTGCAGCGGCGACGGCTACAATGACAGAAAAATCAATCCCCATCTTTCTTGATCACCCGTGTGTAGTGACTGTTCCACATGCCGTGATGTTATTATTGAACTCAGCAACGACACAGCATTTCACAGATGCTAGAAGAACAGGATATGAAGTTATCCTTTTATCACATCCGAATTATACTTATCAGCGATCACCTGCTATAAACCCAGCTACCTTTGTACCACTGCCAGAAGAAGATTGTGACCATGATTGTCTATTGCTTATAGAAGCCATTGCTACTCCCCGGCTGGACTTACAGAATCATCCGATTGATAATCCTGATCTGGTCCTATTTACTGTTGGTACTTCACTCCGACCTAGCGATGACAGATTAATAGCAGGATATGCAGTGGTCACAGCACACCAAGTGCTGGAGACATACATTTTACCATCCGGAACGTCTGCTCAGGCAGTGAGCTGTATGCCCTGACACGTGCCTGCATATTGACAAAAGATAAAAGTGCTAATATCTACACCGATTCTCGCTATGCGTTTGGTGTTGTACATGACTTTGGGCAGTTATGGAAAAATAGAGGATTCATCACATCAACAGGAAAGACTATTGAGCATGATAAACTGGTCTTACATTTATTGGATGCCATTCAATTGTCACAGCAAATTGCAGATAAATACGAAGCTCATACATCATCGGATGATGATATATCAAGGGGAAACAGTTCGGTTGATTTTGTAGCCAAACAGATTGCCCTGAGGCAAACCCCACAGTTACAAGCAGCTAAAATTAAGTCTGCAGCACAAAAAAAGCTCCCAGTTAGCATTGAAGTAGCCTAATTACACGATGCCCAGAGCCTAGCATCACTCCAGGAAAAGAATTCCTGGAGCAAAGCAGGGTGTTATCAAGACCCCATTGTCTGGGTCCACTCTGATGGTCGGGTAGTTTGCCCTAGGAACCTATTTTTGTCCCTGTCTTGCCTAGTCTATGGACAGGCTCACATGGGAAAAGGGGGGATGGCACACGCATTGTCCCAGTAATGGTATGCACCAGGTATATGAGTCATAATTGATAAAGTTGCAAGAACATGTCTGGTGTGTCAACAAAATGATAGAGGTAAGACACATGCAAAATTTGATCATCTATCACAACCTGAAATGCCTTTTGAGAATTTGCAAATTGATTTTGTACAAATGCCAGCAGCAATGGGTTTTAGTACATTCTTATTCATAGTTGATATATTCTCCAGATGAGTGGAAGCACACCCCACAAGGAGGGATAATGCAAGGACGGTAGTCAATATTTTAATGAAAGAAATAATACCTAGATTTGGGATACCCATGGGAATAAACAGTGACAGAGGAACTAATTTCACCAGTAAATTAGGTCAGAACTTGTTGAAGGCTCTTGGGTTCCAGTGGAAATTACACATGCCATATCAACCACTGTCCTCAGGGATGGTAGAAAGAGTAAATGGAGAGATAAAAGCTACTTTGGCCAAAGTATGCCAGCAAAATAGGTTGTTGTGGCCAGACGCCATGCCCATAGTGATGTTTGCCGTGAAAAACCAGAAAAATAGAAGTACAGGCCGAACACCTCACGAGATTTTGATTGGACGACCTATGACAATAGGAACCCAATCCCCGATGACTCCTGAGAAGGTAGCTCTAATTTGGAATGAAGAAAAATCCTTAAGATATGCTCTAGCCATGTATGAAACATTTGGTAAAATCTATGAGAAAGTTAAGCAGGCACAGGTCCCTCCAGTAGAAGGAAAAATGCACCCGTTTAAACCAGGAGATCAGGTTTATGTGTGAACAATGAATAAGGATTATTTCTCTCCTAGATGGAAAGGATCATATTTGGTGCTGCTAACAACACAGTGTAGTAGACAGTATATTTTCGTATGGCTGTATCCAATAAAAAACAAAAGTTGTTTACTGCACAGTATAACTGTCAGCTAATTCTGCTATGAAGTCTCTCCATGCTATCATGCAATAAAGACTCTTGAAGCAAACCTGCGAAGACTGTAACTTTTCGTCTTTCCTTTTATTCCCCTCTAAACTAATTTCTTCCACAATGGATGTTGCGGGCAAGTTGGCATGGATGGAATAGGGTTTAGATGTTGGTTGGTGTGGGCAGTTTGGGCCGGAGGGCCTGTTTCCATGCTGCAAGACTCTATGACTGGGAATGTTGGGAAAACCCTACAGTATCACCCACCTGGCAGATGCTGTTGTTTATCATCTTCTTGTCTCAGACCTTGTCAATCCCAGCAGAATACCGACAACATCAGCAACCATGCAGAACTATACAATCAGAAAATTTGCAATGATCAAAACAATCCAACGTCTACCTAGAATCTCAGCAAAATGAAATCCTAGCAAGAGACCTATTGTAACACAGTTTAGGAATAACTTAAATAACTACCATGAAGAAAACTGAGATATAGGTCCATAATCAAGATGAGGACGCTTGCTATAATATTTTAATAGGTTCTGTGCTCATAGAGTTATACAGCATGGAAACAGGCCCTTCGGCCCAAACTGCCCACACCGACCAACATCTAAACCCTATTCCATCCATGTACTTGTCCAAATGTTTTTTAAACGTTGTGATAGTACCTGCCTCAACTATCCCCTCCGACAGCTCGTTCAATATAGTTACCACCCTTTGTCTAAAATGTTGCTCCTCAGGTTTCTTTCCCCCTTCACCTTAAACCTATATCCTCTGGTTCTCAATTCCCCTACTCTGGGTAAAAGACTGTGCATTTACGCCATCTATCTGTGCTGTTAACTTGGTTAACTAGGTGACCTAGATGTCTTAGGATAGTCATACTTGGGCATCAACCATTAGCTTTCATGTGCTTCACTCATATCCTAACTTGAATTGAATTGAATTGAATCAATTTTACTAGCCAATTATGCATACATACAAGAAATTTGCCTTGGTGCTTTGCTCGCAAGGATAACAACACGATATACAGTAGACTATTAAAAATAAAACATTATAATTTAAACATGTGAAGAATAACTTGTTTGCACATTAAAGAAAACAGGCACCATCCTAACCTTGTACTCTTTTGATTCACATGTAATAATTCTATAAACCTATATTAGAAATTGCAGAAAATCTATTATTATTTAAAATACTCCTTCCTTCCTATGGTGCCCTTTTGAGATGAGTACAAGCTGGATATTAAAACCACTGATAGTCCATTTCTCCATTTTTACTTTAATGAGCTGGGTTTTAATATGTTTGGATTTAATTTTCATTATCAGACCAGTCATAAACACCTGATATATGTCTGGTGGCTATAATTTTCACGAGCATCAAAATTACAGTTTTATATCACTACAAGATGTAAATTAGTTCATAGAATTAATTTAAAAAAGCTACCTACCTTCACATAATTGAATGAATTTTATATATTCGCCCAAAAGCCATGGAGAGTATATCTTTTTTTTTAAAAATTATTATTTTTATTAGAAGTACGGTAAATTACAATAACACACAACACATATATCTTAATACATTTTTTGTACCGCTTCATTTTTTTTTTAAGCTTTAAGAAAAAGATAGAAGTAAGGAAAGTAAAGAAGGTGCGCAAGAGTCGTGAAGTGCAAGAGAGTGTTGGGAAAAGAAAGCCCCTTAGAAAAGAAGTGAGAGAAGGAAGTAAAGTAAGAAAGTAGACCCTAGAAAAGAAAGAAAAAGAAAGTAAGGACAATCGCTCTATTATAACATTAAACTCCGCAGAAAGACTACCAACCAAGTCTGTTTTTGTTGTTTTACCTCCCATTGCCAGGTCCTGATACCATTTATTTATTTATTTATTTTTAAAATTACTATTGCACCTCATGCTTGTAATAGGCCCATAAACGTAGACCACGTCTTTTGGAATTGGTTTGCTTTACCTGCTAAGAGGAATCTCATCTCTTCCAGATGTTTTAAATATCTTCAAATTTGTGATTATTTGAAAAAATACACAAAAGACTATCATAATATGCCTTCCGACTTACTGGATGAAGCAATGAAGACAAAGGCGGAATCAGCTAATTTAATATCGTACTTATATAATATCATTTTAAACATAGAAATACCCACAACAGATGGAATTAGAAGAGACTGGGAACAAGAATTAGCTATAAAAATTTCAAAAGAGAGCTGTGATAATCATTTACTACAGGTGCATAAATGCTCGATCAATGTACGACATACGCTTATCCAAATCAAAACATTACATAGACTATATTATTCAAAAACTAAATTAAATAAAATCTTTCCTAATGTTTCACCAATCTGTGATAAATGTCTGTGTCAAGAAGCTACCATAGCGCATTCTTTTGTTTTTTGTACAAAAATCCAAAAATTCTGGAATGGAATATTTGATATTTTTTCAAAATTAATTAAAATAAAACTGGTACCAAAACCAGAATGGATCATTTTTGGGATATCGGAAGGTATCCCTGAATTAAACGTGTATCAGAAGAATTTACTCAATTACGGGCTAATAATGGGAAAAAAGCTCATACAGGGTACTTAAATTCTGGAAAAATGCGCCCACACCAACAATAAAAATGTGGACATCAAATATGTTTGAAACATTACATCTGAGAGTATATCTTTAGTTTACTTTAGTTTATTGATATTGCACGGAAGCAAGCACTTCGTCCCACCGAATCTGCACCGACCAGCAACCCCACACACTGGCATGATCCTAGCCACACTAGGGCCATTTTACAACCTCTACGTCTTTGGAGTGTGGGAGGAAACCGGAGCACCCGGAGAATGTACAAACTCCGTACAGACAGCACCCGTGGTCAAGATCGAACCCAGGTCCCTGCTGCTGTAGGCCAACAACTCTACCACATGCATGTTATACTATGTAGTATATATGACAAGGATTTTAGTCATATGACTTTTGTAAGCTTAATCCAAAGCTTGACGTCAAAAAGTGTTGATAGCTTTGCAAGCTTACTAAAATGCTCAATACATATACAGCATATTATACAAAGATTGCAAATCTTGTTTTCACTGCAATAATGTACCTTTGTCTCTTTTGCACAACACATTTCATTTTTTTGTTGCATATGTTTTTTTCTGGTTGAGAATTTCCAAAGCACTCCAGCAATGAGCACAAATATACTTGTGTGCTTTATGTGCACTTATACTTGTGTGCACTATATGATTAACACTATTACATTTTAAACTGCTGCTATCATCTAAGAATAGGGTTCCTCACTGCATTACACAATTTTATACATCATTCATATCTTACATATTATTTTATCAGGTCCTTAGTCCATTTATGCACATAGAAATCTTGAGATGAATGTGCCATGTTTCAAGTACCAACATTTATATCACACATTATTTGTTTTAAGAATGCCAAACAGACTCCATTAGATTCTAAGTTAATATATTTCATTAGCCACAGAGTGATCTCATGATACATCTATTCATTACATATGGCAATTGCAACTTTGAAAGATGCAGCACTATGCATGGACAAAGCATCAGAATCTATATTACTAAAACTGATATTGACCGCTTTTGGCCCACTGTGCTGCGATTTCCGACAGACCGCCACTACCTACGGCCGTTATTTTGGCCACCTCGCTTAGAGCCCCACTCCGCCTTACGGGTGCGGAGGATTTTTCCAATCGATGACAAATCAGAGAGATTTTAATGTTTAAAAAGAAATTCACCATTCTCTCTGCTGCCACTGCCGGAGGGAGTGGGAGGGACTATAAAACCAAGAAGTGGTGTGCCTCACTTAGTCTCTGTAAGATTGGTGAAGCAAAGGGTCATGTCTCTCTGAGCTCTGAATAACACTGAACAAACGTCTACACAACTGTGAATCCCCTTAATGTGGTTTGAAAATGAAAATATGGTTTGTTTGAAGTAAAAAAAGGCACTTGAAAGGGACTACTTACTGCAAATGGTGGCTTGGGTGCTGTGGCTTGAAGTTGAAAGGCACTACCTACTGCAAATGGTGGCTTGGGTACTTTGGCTTTAAGTTGAAAGGCACTACTTACTGCAAATGGTGGCTTGGGTGCTTTGGCTTGAAGTTGAAAGGCACTACTTACTGCAAATGGTGGCTTGGGTGCTTTGGCTTGAAGTTGAAAGGCACTACTTACTGCAAACGGTGGCTTGGGTGTTTTGCTTGAAATTGAAAGGCACTACTTACAGCACATGGTGGCTTGGGTGCTGTGGCTTGAAGTTGAAAGGCATTACCTACTGCAAATGGTGGCTTGGGTACTTTGGCTTTAAGTTGAAAGGTACTACTTACTGCAAATGGTGGCTTGGGTACTTTGGCTTTAAGTTGAAAGGCACTACTTACTGCAAATGGTGGCTTGGGTGCTTTGGCTTGAAGTTGAAAGGCACTACTTACTGCAAATGGTGGCTTGGGTGCTTTGGCTTGAAGTTGAAAGGCACTACTTACTGCAAATGGTGGCTTGTGTTTTGGCTTGAGGTTGAAAGACACTACTTACTGCAAATGGTGGCTTGGGTGCTTTGCTTGAAGTTGAAAGGCAGTACTTACTGCAAATGGTGGTTTGGGTGCTTTGGCTTGAAGTTGAAAGGCACTACTTACTGCAAATGGTGGCTTGAGAGCTTTGGTTTGAAGTTGAAAGGCACTACTTACTGCATATTGTGGCTTGGGAGCTTTGGCTTGAAGTTGAAAGGCACTACTTACTGCAAATGGTGGCTTGGGTGCATTCTCTGCTGCCCCTGCTGGAGGGAACGGGATGGACTATAAAACCAGGAAGTGGTGTGCCTCATTCAGTCTCTGCAAGATGGATGAAGACAAGGGCCATGTCTCTCTGAGCTCTGAATAACACTGAACAAATGTCTACACAACTGAGTCCCCTTAATGTGGTTTGAAAATGAAAATATGGTTTGTTTGAAGTAAAAAAAGGCACTGCCTGCAAATGGTTGTTTGGGTGCTTTGGCTTGAAGTTGAACGGCACTACTTACTGTAAATGGTGGCTTGGGTGCTTTGGCTTGAAGTTGAAAGGCACTACTTACTGCAAATGGTGGCTTGGGTGCTTTGGCTTGAAGTTAAAATGCACTACTTACTACAAATGGTGGCTTGGGTGCTTTGGCTTGCAGTTGAAAGGCACTACTTACTGCAAATGGTGGCTTGGGTGCTTTGGCTTGAAGTTGAAAGGCACTACTTACTGCAAATGGTGGTGTGGGTGTATTGGCTTGAAATTGAAAGGCACTACTTACTGCAAATGGTGGCATGGGTGCTTTGGCTTGAAGCTGAAAGGCACTACTTCCTGCAAATGGTGGCTTGAGAGCTTTGGTTTGAAGGCGAAAGGCACTACTTACTGCATATATTTGTATCATCCAGGTTAGATATTTATTTGGCAAGGTTGGGATAAGGAAGGGATTTAGATGAGATGCAATTAGTTAAGAGCTTTGTCTGGATACTCTACTCATTATATGGTTGGTTGAAGTCAATGAACTAGCGGTCTGTCTTTCACTGTCTGTCAATTTATATGTTAGCAGTACTAATAATGCAGAGGAACGAAGGGGAGATCAACATGGAGAGGGTTGAATAGATTGATTAATCAGGCATCTTGAAATATCAGAAACCAATGAGTTCATTTTTTGAAATGCAGTTACTATTATGCAAGCAGAATTGCCGATCATTTTAGTACAAAGTGGTTTCCATAGATACCAATAAGGTGAATCAGCATTCAAGTGGTTTAAAAGATGTACAATTGGGTATCAGCCGAAATTCACTCTTTTCCAGTTTGGGATTTTTAGTCCTTAAATTTCACACAAATAAGTTCACATTTAAATATCTCACCTCAAAAGAATGCCATCAACATGTGGTACGGTGGCGCAGCGGAAGAGTTGCTGCCTTACAGCGCTTGCAGCGCCTGAGACCTGGGTTCGATCCCGACTACGGGTGCTGTCTGTACGGAGTTTGTACGTTCTTCCCGTGACCTGCGTGGGATTTCTCCGAGATTTTCGGTTTCCTCCCACATTCCAAAGACGTACAGGTTTGTAGGTTAATTTTTTTGGTAAATGTAAAAATTGCCCCTAGTGTGTAGGATAATGTTGATATGCTGGTCGACATGGACCCGGTGGGCCAAAGAGCCTGTTTCCGTGCTGTGTCTCTAAACAAAAACAATGCAGTACCCTTTCAATGTGACATTGCAATATTATTCTGCACATTTTAAATTTTGAATCTGTGCTCTTCCATGTTGCAAATAGAGGACGTAACCAAATAACGTTTTAAGATGTAAATTAATTAATTATGTTTTTAAGTATGCAGTGTATGGGGATAACACTCTGATAAATTTTATAGAATTTCAAGAGAACTCAATCAAATTAATTATTATCTATAAGATATTAGAATTAATAACATTGATTAAATGACAAATAGCTGGCAGAGTAGCAGAAGTAATTTGAAGAAACAAAGAACGGCAGATGCTGGTTTACACAAAGGACACACAGTAATGCAGTAATTCAGCGGGTCAGACAATATTTCTGGAGAACTTGCATCTTTGACTTTCGGGTCCCGACCTGAAACTATCCATGTTCTCCAGAGATTCTGCCAGACCCGCTGAGTTACTCCAGCACTTTATGTCCTAGAAATAATTTGAAATTGTGCCATGGGAAACCTCATAAATTGAAATTCAGTTTAACATCTCAGCTAAAAGAGGGACACACACAAATAGAAATGGAATGGAATCATATCCTGGATTCTTGAGCTCATCTTTAGAGTATAACATTAGCCTAACATATTTTAGAGTCAGGGGATATGTGGACTACCATCTCAATCACAGCTGACACAACTTAATAATAATAATAATAACTTTATTTGTGTAGCACTTTTCATACAATTGAATGCAACCCAAAGTGCTTTCTGCAAAAACACAGGTCTAAACAAAAATACGATTTAAAACAGTAAGTATATAGGCAGTCAAAGCACAGATTTATATAAAAATATAAAATATAAAATGTATAATTGAGAGTGTAAAAGGACAAAGGAAGTAGTCAGTTAAAAGCTTGATTAAAAGATAGGTTTTTAGCTGCCGTTTAAAAATGTCAACTGAGTGGGCGTTTCTCATAGCCCTGGGTAGGGTATTCCACAGCTTGGGGGCGTGATTGAAAAAGGCTGCTTCACCAATTTTCTTATTGCTGCAGCATTGAGTGGCTAACAGGCCGGCATCAGAAGACCTGAGTGCTCGAGTAGGGGCATAGGGAAGGAGGGACTGTAAAATATGCTGCTCCTAAGCCATTTAGGGCTTTATAGACAAGAAGGAGAACTTTATAGTCTATCCTGGATCTCACAGGGAGCCAATGAATGGAGTATAATACTGGGGTGATGTGTTTGTTCTCTTTTCTTGGTATTTGTTAAAAGCTGGGCTGCAGCATTTTGAATGAGCTGTAACATGTTGGTGGATTTTGAAGGTAAATAAGGCATTACAGTAATCAAGTCTGCTTGATATGAAAGCATTTATGAGTTTTTTACAGTCATGTTGGGTTAAGAAAGGCTGTACTTTAGCAATATTTCTGACGTGATAGAAAGCACACTTTGTTACCTACGTGAGATTTAAAATTAAGATCATTGTCAATTTTCACCCCCAGGCTTGTGTCTTCTTGTTTGTCAAATTTCCTAGTTATCGAGTAACATTTCACTTTTGGATTTTGATCTAAGTAATAACATTCCTGTCTTGTCATTATTGAGTTTAAGAAAGTTAGCATTCATCCATTTTTTAATGGAAAATAGGCAGGAGGTCAACGAACTGAAGGCATTTGCATCAGTGGGTTCGACAGAGAGGTCTAACTGAGTGCCATTGGCATAACTTTGAAAATTTACATTATGCTGTCTGATAACTCCTCCTAGCGGCAGCATATACAAGGAAAAAATAACGGGCCAAGGCCGCTACCTTGTGCTACACCAAAGAATATATCATGCAGCTGTGACACATAGTCCCCAAGGCTAACAAAGTACTTCCTTCCACTTATATATGATTGGAACCAACTTAGTACCTGATCTGACAGGTCGACCCAGTTTTCTACATGATCTGTAAGAGTACTGTGATCTATGGTGTCAAAAGCTGCTGTGAGGTCTAAGAGGATCAGCACTGAGTCTTTGTCCCCGTCAGTGCTAACTCTAAGGTCACTGACTATTTTTATCAGGGCAGTCTCAGTGCTGTAATTTGCTCTGAAACCAGATTGAAATTTCTCTAGAATGTCATTTTGATTCAGAAAGTGTTGTATTTGGTTGAATGCCACTTTCTCCAGTACCTTGCTGATAAAGGGTAGATTTGATATGGATCTGTAATTACTCACTAGCCCACTGTCTAAATTTGGTTTCTTTAACAGAGGCTTTACGACAGCGGTTTTATAATTATCTGGGAAAATTCCAGTCTCAAGGGAGATGCTTATAATTGTAAGAACAAAACTGGATAAACTGTTAAAAACATTCTTTAAAAACTTTGTAGGAATCGCGTCAAAATGACAGGTAGTTGCTTTGCTCTCAGCCACAATTTAACAAAGTTCTGAGGTAGAAATACTTATGAAACCTTTTTCAGTCACTTATCTCGACGAAGATGCAATTTTTCTCTTTTGCATCCCCCCCTCCCCCCCCCCCCCCACTTTGCGGCCTATAACGTGGAGTGGTGCGGCCTTTCCTGGAGACTGGTCCGGAGCTTCATGCCGCGGGTGCGGCGTGGACTTACTATCGCGGAGCCTGGGATCTTTAGCCGAGGATCGTCAGTGTTGGAGCTCCGACCGCGGGGCCTGTGGACTTTAACACCATAAAGCAGCGGTCTCCGATAAGAAGCGGCCGACTCAGGAGCTCCATGCCGCGGAGTGTCCCGATCCGTCCCGACATCGGAGTTTCGATCATCCCGACGAGAGGGCTTGAACAGCAGACCATAGGCAACGGCCCCGTTCAAAGACCCCGACCACGGGTGAACAAAGGAGGAAGATGACTGAACTTTATTGCCTTCCATCACAGTGAGGAATGTTGATTCCACTGTGGCGGATGTTTATGTTAAACTTTATTTTATGTGCTGTGTGTGTTTTTTTTACATAGTATAGCTGTATGGTAACTCAAATATCACCTGAATTTGTACATGTGACAATTAAATTGAATCTTGAATCTTGAAAATGCTCATTTTTGCCAGGGCTTTACTAGGTCAGTAGCAGAGGACAGTAGAATCTAAAGGGATATCAGCTCATTTTGGAAGTGTTGCTGAATTTACAGTATGCCTGTCTGTTTAAATGGATGCAAAAGAAGCCCTGGCTCGATTTGACTTCCTGGTCCTCTGGCTAGTGTTTATCTCTCAACCAACACCACCAAAACATTTGTTGAGTTGGTCTCTGAGGGGTCTTGTAGCATGAAAATTCAATGCTAGATTTGCCCATATGTAACTATACTCAATACAATGCAGAATTAGTTCATTATCTGCCTGCCCTTTGGGAAATTACAGAAGACATTATATTGTTTTACTATTATAAATCAATGTGATATTTTTCATTTCTCATTAAGATTTAACCATCTCTGTGGCTTGGTTTAGTGTCGCTAATAGATTCAACACAACATTTCTGGGCCTAATGCTTCTTAGAGGAATACAAGTTCTAAAACACAGAACAATTCCTGAGGCAGCTATCAATTACTGATAACTGAAAATGACTAGAAGTCCACTGAAATTTCTGATAAATGCCATGACCGGAAAATTATTCATTTGACCATTCATTTCAAAACTAAGCATAAACCTAATTTTTTATGAGCTGATGAATGCTAAGAGAGTAATCTATTGTTTTTCTGGTGCTTTAAAGATCTTAACTATTATTTTCTTGAAACATAAATTTTATGTTTATTGCAGCAGCCAACATAATCAAAGATTTATCCTCCCCTGGTTTATTCCTTTCTCTCCCCGCTCTGGAACTGCTTCTTCCCCTCTAGTTTCAGACATCTGAATGGATCTTCCATGTGCTAGGGTAATGACCCATTCAGCTCTACCCCATTGTGAACATTGGACTTTTTCTACAGAACTGGTGCACCACGATGCTGAAAATTATGTTCTGCACTCTGTGTATTTGCTCTACCTCGGGTGGCACGGTGGTGCAGAGGTAGATTTGCTGCCTTACAGTGCCAGAGACCAGAGTTTGATCTGACCATGGGTGCTTTACAGAGTTTGTATGTTCTCCCTGTGACCATGTTGGTTTTCTCCAGTTGTTCTGGTTTCCTTCCACATTCAAACACTTGTAGGTTAATTGGTCTTTGGAACTTGACCCTAGTGTGTAAGGATAGTTGGTCGTATGTGTGATCGTTGGTCAGCGTGGACTGTAAGGCCTGTTTCGTCATGGTCTCACTGAATTAAACTATTTGAATTTGACTTGAATGTATTTATGTAGAGTATTATTTGATTTAGAAACATAGAAACATAGAAAATAGGTGCAGGAGGAGGCCATTCGGTCCTTCGAGCCAGCACCGCCATTCATTGTGATCATGGCTGATTGTCCCCAATCAATAACCCGGGCCTGCCTTCTCCCCATATCCCTTGATTCCACTAGCCCCTAGACCTTTATCTAACTCTCTCTTAAATTCATCCAGTGATTTTGCCTCCATTGCCCTGTGTGGCAGGGAATTCCACAAATTCACAACTCTCTGGGTGAAAAAGTTTTTTCTCACCTCAGTCTTAAATGGCCTCCCCTTTATTCTAAGACTGTGACTCCTGGATCTGGACTCGTCCAACATTGGGAAAATTTTTCCTGCATCCAGCTTGTCCAGTCCTTTTAAAATTTTATATGTTTCTATAAGATCCCTCCTCATCCTTCTAAACTCCAGTGAATACAAGCCTAGTCTTTTCAATCTTTCCTCATATGACTGTCTCGCCATCCCAGAGATCAATCTTGTGAACCTACGCTGCACTGCCTCAATCACAAGGATGTCCTTCCTCAAATTAGGAGACCAAAACTGTACGCAATACTCCAGATGTGGTCTTACCAGAGCCCTATACAACTGCAGAAGAACCTCTCTACTCCTATACTGAAATCCTCTTGTTATGAAGGCCAACATTCCATTAGCTTTCTTCACTGCCTGCTGTACCTGCATGCCAACTTTCAGTGTCCGGTGTACAAGGACACCCAGGTTTCGCCCAGGTCTCCCCCTTACCTAACCTAACCCCATTGAGATAATAATCTGCCCCCTTGTTTTTGCCACCAAAGTGCATAACCTCACATTTATCTATATTATACTGCATCTGCCACGCATCTGCCCACTCACTCAACCTGTCCAGGTCACTCTGCAACCTCCTAACATCCTCTTCACAGTTCACACTGCTATCCAGCTTTGTGTCAGCTGCAAACCTGCTAGTGTTGCTCCTAATTCCCCCTTCCAAATCATTAATATATATGGTAAACAGTTGCGGCCCCAACACCGAGCCTTATGGCACTCCACTCGCCACTGCCTGCCATTCTGAAAAGGACTCGTTCACTCCTACTCTTTGCTTCCTGTCTGCCAACCAATTTTCTATCCACGTCAACACCCTACCCCCAATACCATGTGCTCTAATTTTAGTCACCAGTCTCCCATGTGGGACCTTATCAAAGGCTTTCTGAAAGTCTAGATACACTACATCCACTGCATCCGCATCAAAACCTTCCGAGTGTTTTCCAATCAGAAACCTTGAATGAACTTTGAGATCCGCACTCTTCTGAAGACCAGACACCGGGCACTCATGTCTGATGATACAGTGGTCTACAAGAAGTCCAGATACGACCTTGGTAAGGCCATCAAAAAGGCCAAAAGGGACTTCTGCTCCAAGCTGGAGGATGAGACAGATGTTTGGCAGCTGTGGCGGGGCCTGAATGCAATCACCTCCTACAAGACGAAACCAGGAGGCAGCTCGAATGTCGGCGAAACATCACTCCCTGATGAGCTCAATGAGTTTTACGCACGGTTTGATAGGGAGAACACCGATGTGCCTTCCCGAGCCCCCATTCGCTGTGATGGGATTTCAGTCTCAGTCACAGAGGCCGACGTCAGGAAATCCTTCAGAGGGGTGAACCCTCGAAAAGCGCCGGGACCTGATGGTATACCTGGTCGTGTTCTAAAAACCTGTGCGGACCAACTGGCTGGAGTTTATACGGACATTTTCAACCTTTCACTTCTGAGGTCTGAGGTTCCCACCTGGTTCAAAAGTGCATCAATTATACCAGTGCCCAAGAAGAGTAAGGTGACGTGCCTCAATGACTATCAATCTGTGGCACTAACGCCTGTGGTGATGAAGTGCTTTGAGAGGTTGATCATGGAGCAAATCAACTCCTACCTCGACAAAAACCTGGACCCACTGCAGTTCGCTTACCGCCACAACAGATCATAGAAACATAGAAAATAGGTGCAGGAGTAGGCCATTCGGCCCTTCGTGCCTGAACCGCCATTCAATATGATCATGGCTGATCATCCAACTCAGTATCCTGTACCTGCCTTCTCTCCATACCCCCTAATCCCTTTAGCCACAAGGGCCACATCTAACTCCCTCTTAAATATAGCCAATGAACTGGCCTCAACTACCTTCTGTGCCAGAGAATTCCAGAGATTCACCACTCTCTGTGTGAAAAATGTTTTCCTCATCTCGGTCCTAAAAGATTTCCCCCTTATCCTTAAACTGTGACCCCTTGTTCTGGACTTCCCCAACATCGGGAACAATCTTCCTGCATCTAGCCTGTCCAACCCCTTAAGAATTTTGTAAGTTTCAACGGTTCAAAGTTTCAAGTTTCGCATCAATGGTGGATGCGATCTCACTGGCCCTCCACTCCGCTCTGGACCACTTGGACAACAAAAACTCATATGTCAGGCTGTTGTTCATTGATTACAGCTCGGCATTTAACACAATCATCCCCTCCAAGCTGGTTACCAAACTCGCAGAACTGGGTATCTGCGCATCCCTCTGCAATTGGATCCTCGACTTCCTCATCCACAGACCACAGTCTGTTCGTATTGGTGAAAATGTGTCAGCCGCGATAACAATCAGCACGGGAGCACCTCAAGGCTGCGTGCTCAGCCCCTGCTGTACTCACTCTATACTCATGACTGCATAGCCGGTCATAGTGCGAACTCCATCATCAAGTTCGCTGACGACACCACTGTTGTGGGACGTATCACTGATGGGGATGAGTCAGAGTATAGAAGAGAGATCGAGCAACTGTCCATATGGTGCCAGCACAATAACCTGGCCCTCAACACCAGCAAAATCAAGGAACTGATTGTGGACTTTGGAAGGAGTAGGAGGGGAACCCACAGCCCCATTTATATAGATGGTTGAAAGGGTCAAGAGCTTCAAATTCCTGGGCGTGCACATCTCTGAAGATCTTTCCTGATCCGAGAACACTAATGCAATCATCAAGAAAGCACATCAGCGCCTCTACTTCCTGAGAAGATTACGGAGAGTGGGCTTGTCAAGGAGGACTCTCTCTAACTTCTACAGGTGCACAGTAGAGAGCATGCTGACCGGTTGCGTTGTGGCTTGGTTCGGCAACTTGAGCGCCCTGGAGAGGAAGAGACTACAAAAAGTAGTAAACACTGCCCAGTCCATCATCGGCTCTGAACTCCCTTCCATCGAGGGGATTTATCGCAGTCGCTGCCTCAAAAAGGCTGGCAGTATCATCAAAGACCCACACCATCCTGGCCACACACTCATCTCCCTGCTACCTTCAGGTAGAAGGTACAGGAGCCTGAAGACTGCAACGACCAGGTTCAGGAATAGCTACTTCCCCACAGCCATCAGGCTATTAAACCTGGTTCAGACAAATCTCTGAACATTAATAACCCATTATCTGTTATTTGCACTTTATCAGTTTATTTATTCATGTGTTTTGTAGTCAATGCCTATTATGTTCTGTTGTGCTGAAGCAAAGCAAGAATTTCATTGTCCTATCAGGGACACATGACAATAAACTCTCTTGACTTGACTTGACTCCCCTTTATCCATTTTACTTGTCACATCCTCAAAAATTCCAGAAGATTAGTCAAGCATGATTTTCCTTTCATAGATCCATGCTGACTTGGACTAATCCTTTTACTGCTATCCAAATGCCCCATTATTACCTCTTTAATAATTGACTCCAGTATCTTTCCCACCACCGAAGTCAGGCAACTAGTCTGTAATTCCCCGTTTTCTCTCTCGCTCCTTTCTTGAAAAGTGGGATAACATTAGCTATCCTCCAATCCACAGGAACTGATCCTGAATCTATTGAACATTGGAAAATGATCACCAATGCGTCCACTATTTCTAGAGCCACCTCCCTGAGGACCCTGGGATGCAGTCCATCATTGCCCCGGGGATTTATCATCCTTCAGTCCCATTAGCCTACCCAATACTATTTCTCGCCTAATGAAAATTTCTTTCAGTTCCTCGACCCCCTTAGATCCTCTGTCCTCCAGAACTTCTGGGAGATTGTTTGTGTCTTCCTTAGTGAAGACAGATCCGAAGTACCTGTTCAACTCTTCTGCCATTTCCTTGTTCCCCATAATAATTTCACCCGTGTCTGCCTACAAGGGACCCACATTTGACTTTCCTACTCTTTTTCCCTTAACATATATAAAGAAGCTTTTACTGTCCTTCTTTATATTCCTGGCCAGCTTCCCTTCGTACTTCATCTTTTCAGCCCGTATTGTTTCCTTCGGTTGTCCTATGAAAGTTTCCCAATCCTCTGGCTTCCGGCTACTCTTTGCTGTATTATACATCTTTTCTTTTAGTTTTATTCTATCCCTAACTTCTCTTGTCAGCCACGGTTGCCTCCTACTCCCCTTAGAATCTTTATTCCTTTTTGGAATGAAATGATCCTGTGTCTTCCGGATTATGCCCAGAAATTCCTGCCATTGCTGTTCCACCGTCATTCCTGCTAGTATCCCTTTCCAGTCTACCTCGGCCAGCTCCGCTCTCATGCCTTCATAATCCCCTTTGTTCAGCTGCATCACTGCCACTTCCGATTTAACCTTCTCCTTCTCAAATTGCATATTAAAACTAATCATATTATGATCACTACCTCCAAGCGGTTCCTTTACCTCGAGTTCTCTTATCAAATCTGGTTCATAGAAAGGGGTCTCTTTCTTGGGGTCCTGAACCAACCTGATTTTCCAAGTCGACCTGATTTCAATATCACTGTGGTGATATTGAAATCCCCCATCACCACAATCTCCACCTTTGTTACATGCCAGTTTTAACTCCTGCTGCAACTTACACACTACATCCGGGCTACTATTTTGGGGTCTGTAGATAACACCAATTAGTGTTTTCTTGCCTTTGCAATTCCTCAACTCAATCCACAGTGACTCTACCTCGTCAGTCCCTATGTCTTCCCTCGCAAGGGACTGAATTCCATTCCACACCAGAAGAGCTACCCCCACCCCCCACCCCTCCTCTGCCCACCTGCCTGTCCTTTCTATAGGATGTATAACCCTGAATATTAAGTTCCCAGACCCGATCCTCCTGCAGCCACGTCTCGGTAATCCCCACAATGTCACATCTACCAACCTCTATCTGAGCCTCAAGCTCATCTACTTTACTTCTTATACTTTACGCATTCATATACAATACTTTTAAATCCTTACGTATCTCACCATTCACATCGATCCCTACACTACACTTGGCCATACTCTCCTATCCCTTTGTGAGCTTTCTTTCCCGTTAATTCTGGAGTCATTAACTATCCCTTTACTCCCTTTCCCTTTAACTCCGTCCTTGACTATCCCATTTGACACCTCCCTCCCTTATTAAGTTTAAAACCACCTGTGTTGCAGTGGCAAACCTGCCTGCCAGAATGCCGGTCCCCCACCTGTTAAGGTGCAATCCGTCCCTTTTGTGCAGTTTCCCCTTACTCCAAAACAGATCCCAGTTGTCCAAAAATCTAAATCCCTGCCCCTTGCACCAATCCCCCAGCCACACATTCAGGTCCTGTATCATCACCCTGTTCCTGCTCTCGGCAACACGAGGAACTGGAAGCAAACCGGAGATAACCACCCTGGAGGTCCTGCTTTTCTGCACTTTTCCGAGCTCTCTAAAATCACGCTTCAGAATATTCATCCCCTTCTTTCCGACATCGTTTGTGCCAACATGCACTACAACTTCCGGCTGTTCACCTTTGCCCTTGAGGATTTTCTGCACTTTGTCCGTGACATCCTGGATCCTGGCACCCGGGAGGCAGCACACCATCCTCGAATCCCGTCTGTTGCCGCAGAAACCCCTGTCCGTACCTCTCACAATGGAGTCTCCAACCACCACTGCGTTGCCTGACGTCGGCCTCCTTGGTTTTGGCTCAACAGCCCTTTTTGCATCGCAAGCCAGTGCGCCGCTCAGTGCGTCAACGTCTTCTGTCCCGACAGCTTTTAAGTGGGTGAACCTGTTCACAAGAGGTACAACACCCGGGGACCTTGGCATTCCATGTTTACTTCCGTTTCTCACTGCACCCACCTTTCCTCTTCCAGTACCGTTAGTGTAACAATCTTGCTCTGGGACTCGTCGAGGAACGACTCAGCCTCTCTGATGAACCAGAGGTCATCCACTTGCTTCTCCAGTTCCCCAACACGGTCCTTCAGGAGCTGTACCTGGATGCACTTCTCAGACTTGTAGCAGCCAGAGGCACCAGCGGTGTCCTTGACCTCCCACATACTGCAAGCATCACACTGAATCAGCTTGCCTGACATCTCCTTCTTCCATCTCTCCCTCCAGCAATTTGCGTAGCCTCCTCCCCTCAACCTTCTTACTGAAGGCTCTCGAGCCAAAGACTCACACTTCCCTCACAAGGCTGCTTCCTCACTGCCTCTCCCTAAGAGCTGTCTTGCTTATATTGACTGGTAAATTGCCTAATTTACCAATTTACCAATTTACAAACCAAATTCCTCAGTTTTAGACTCACTTCTAACTCTCCTCCCACTCGGGCTAGAGCCAATCAGTGCTTATTTCTGCTTCTCTTTGCTGCTGTTTCTTCAAAATCCACAGAAGCTCTGAGTTAAGTCTGTCTGTGTTTTGCCTCTCTTTTTAAACTGTTTTCCCCCTCTGACTCACTTCTAACTCTCCTCCCACTTGGGCTAGAGCCAATCAGTGCTTTATCCTGCTTCTCTTTGCTGCTGTTTCTTCAAAATCCACGGAAGCTATGGGTTAAGTCTGTTTGTGTTTTGCCTCTCTTTTTAAACAGTTTTCCCCATCTGACTCACTTCTAACTCTCCTCCCACTCAGGCTAGAGCCAATCAGTGCTTATTTCTGCTCTTTGCTGCTGTTGCTTCAAAATCCACGGGAGCTCTGAGTTACATATGTCTGTGTTTTGTCGCTCTTTTTAAAACAGTTTTCCCCCTCTGACTCACTTCTAACTCCTCCCACTCGGGCTAGAGCCAATCAGTGCTTTTTCCTGCTTCTCTCTGTTGCTGTTTCTTCAAAATCCACGGACTCTCTGGGTAGCATGCAAAACAAACCGTTTCATTGTACCTCGGTACATGACATTAATAAAAATAACCCTAAAACTAACTGGGATACACCCTCAATACAATCTAGACATATGACACTTGAAGTGTTCCGTTACTTTAAAAACTTTTCAAAATTCCACAAAATATTACACAGTAGCACTAAAACAAACCCAATCTTGTTATGCATGGATGTGTCAACTTGACTGAAGTGATGAGGTTACATGAGTAGAGACACTCTCAATGCATAGGTTGTGCTCCTGTATCTCATTCCATGTGCTTTAGGTGATGTGTCATTGATATAGTAACAGGTGCCCCTTGCTAAGTAGCGTTGGACTGAACTTTATTTAATTTATTTTACTATCAACTTATTCTTACAATCAAAGAAATAGGTGAAACAATAAAATCGCTGAAAAATGGTAAGACACCAGGACCAGATGGTTTTAATAATGAATTTTATAAAAAATTTCAGGAGATAACAACCCCTTATTTATTTAATTTATACTCCCATGCTTTTAAAGAAAACAAACTACCTGAAACACTAACAGAATCAACTATTACGCTTATTCCAAAAAAAGATAAAGATTTAGAAGATCCGGGCTCGTACAGAGCTATATCACTTTTAAATACAGATCAGAAAATTTTAGCAAAGATTTTAGCAAGAAGATTAAGCAAATATATTAGTAAATTGATAAACCCTGATCAAACGGGGTTTATACCTAAAAGATACTCATTTAATAATCTGAGACGTCTGTTTAATACAATGTACTCGCATAAAGTAGAGGAAGAAGATATATCAATTATTTCTTTGGATGCAGAGAAAGCATTTGATCAGGTAGAGTGGCAATACTTATATAAAGTACTACAAAAATTTAATATGGGAGAGAATTTTATAAGATGGGTAAAATTATTATATGATAAACCGATGGCAAGAATTTTAACTAATAACATGTTATCTCAAAAATTTCAACTATCAAGGGGTAATAGGCAGGGATGTGCACTATCACCCCTGCTATTTGCCCTTATGATAGAACCCCTGGCTGAAAGTATAAGAATTCATCCGAATATTCAGGGCTATAATACCAGAGACTCAAAGAATAAAATCTCATTATATGCAGACGATATACTTTTATATATTACAAAGTCACAAACGAGCATACCAAATTTATTAAACTTAATAGAGGAATTTGGGTCTTTTTCTGGATATAGAATAAACTGGAATAAAAGTGAAATCATGACATTAAAACCTCAAGAACCTACACACTTACTGAAGTTTCCCTTTAAAATCGCAACAGAAAAATTTAAATATTTGGGTATTCAGATTACTAGAAAATATAAAGCATTATTCAATGCTAATTTCATGCCTTTATTAAATAAACTTAATACGTTGATTAAATTTTGGAAAACACTTCCCTTATCATTATTAGGTAGAATAAATGCAATAAAAATGATCTTCCTACCACAATTACTATACCTATTTCAATCTATACCGGTATATATACCAAAATACTTTAAAAAAAAATTAGACTCTAATATTACTAATTATATTTGGGACTATAGATCACATAGAATCACAAAAAAACACTTATGTAAACCAAAAGAGGTCGGGGGACTTTCACTTCCGAATTTTATGTATTATTACTGGGCAGTGCATATTAAGAATATGATTTATTGGTTGGATAGTTCTACCCAACAGACAGAATGGATAAAAATGGAGAAGGAGGATTGCCATCCTAGTAATATAGGAACGATCCTCTTCTCCCCAAAAAAACTGAATAACACAATATATAAGAAGAACCCAATTATATATGGTACAATAAGAATTTGGAAACAAATAAAATTATCTTTAAAATTAAGAAATCTATCACTGTTAATGCCAATAGCGAATAACCCTTTATTTAAACCATCTCTTATTGATAAGACATATAACCAATGGGAAAGTCTCGGAATTAGAAGGATCGGGGATATGTATGAAATGGGAAACTTACTATCATTCCAACAATTACAATTAAAATTTAAATTGAAAAACAACCAATATTTTAAATATCTTCAGATTTGCGATTTCGTGAAAAAATATATACAAGGATATCAAAAAGTAACTCCTGACTTATTGGAAGAGGCAATGAATATTGAAGCTGACTCACAAAAATTAATATCATATTTATATAATAGTATTCTAAATATAGACCTACCATCGGCAGAGGTACTTAGAGAAGAGTGGGAACGGGAACTAATGATAAAAATTACGAAGGTTAAATGGGAAAAATACCTGATATATATTCACAAATGTTCAATTAATGTAAGACATAATTTAATTCAATTTAAAATTGTACATAGATTATATTATTCAAAAACAAGATTGAACAAATTTTATCCAAATATATCCGCCACTTGTGATAAATGTCTAGCCCAAAAGGCAACTATAACACACTCCTTAGTCTCCTGCATAAAACTTTATAGATTTTGGAATGATATTTTTGAAATATTTACAAAATTATTCAAGACAAGAATGGAACCTAATACTGAAATGATTATATTTGGCGTAATGGAAGATGGGAATAAATTGAACACATCTCAAAATCTATTCCTTAACTATGGTTTAATAATAGCAAAAAAATTAATTCTTAAATTTTGGAAGGGTACATCAATACCAACGCTTAAAATGTGGATTGCAAGTATGTTGGACACCGCTCATCTTGAGGAAATGCGACTCCTCCTAATGGATAAATCAGACCAATTCATAACGAGTTGGTCTCCATTCGTCGTTTTTTTGGAATCATATGGTGCAACACAATTGTAAAAAATAACTGTTTCAGGACTGGACGAGGGTTGGTCAAGACTATAAATAATGATCTCCTCTTTTTTTCTTTTCTTTTCTCTATTCTCTCTCTCAACTTTCTTCATTTACTCGTTTTCCTTTTTCACACACTATATATTTCACATCTTTCTATCCTTTACTATCTAACTTCTTTTTCTTATTCTAATCTTTTTTCAGTGTAACAAAAAAAAAAAAAAAAGAAGTTGTACATAAAATGTATTATGAAAATATATATTAGGCACTTTGGTGCCATATGACTGTACTTACTTCTAATAAAATAAAATATTTAAAAAAAAAAAAAAAAAAAAAAACTTATTCTGCCAAGCATTCCATCCATGAGGTGAGAAAGCTTTGACATTATACAATAAAGATACAGTGTGGAAATAGACCCTTCAGCCCACGAAATCTATGCTGACCAGTGATCCCACTGTGCTAGCATTATCTGACACACTATCCCACACACTAGGGACAATTTACAAATTTATTGAAACCAATTAACTTACCAACCTGTACGTCTTTGCAGGGTGGGAGGAGACCAGAGCACCTAGAGAAAACCCACGTTGTCACAGGGAGAACGTACAAACTCGGTAAGGCCAGCACTCGTAGTCAGGATCAAACCCGGGTCTCTGGCACTGTAAGGGAGCAGCTCTATTGCTGCGTCACTGTGCCACCCTTATGCTTATCTTGCATTTAAAAAAATGAATGACGTGAACTTATTAGTAGAAGAGCATTCTTAGTTTTTGAATGTCACCTGGCTTTGTTTTTTGATTTCCAACAGTATTATGGAGTCTCTCAAGCTATTCCTGGTTCTGAAATAGATTTCTTCTCTGTAAAGACACTGGCATTTCAGTGAAATTCAATTGTAGGCGAATAATGTTTCTGGGCATATTTGCAATAGTATCAAACCAATACTTACAGCTACTTTTTATGATCAATTAATTTTATGACATTTTCTTTTTTGCACTACCCAAAATATTTGTCCCGATAATCAATTACAAATACAAGGAGAATATAGTGAAGGAAATATTGAGCAGACAATGATTTAACTACCACGGTAATATTAAAGTAGGTGCTGAGTATATTTAGAATTGTAGGCATTTTGTATTGTGGATGACTTTGTAGATAAAATAATACATTTTCATGGTTTGAAGAATTCATGTTTCATTAGATGTAAGCAGTGTTATGACACTGGGGTAATTAAAAAATTGTATGATTGTGAAATTGTTAATGACAATAGACAATAGACAATAGGTGCAGGAGTAGGCCATTCGGCCCTTCGAACCAATGTGATCTATTCAATGTGATCATGGCTGATCGTCCCCAATCAGTACCCCGTTCCTGCCTTCTCCCTATATCCCCTGACTCCGCTATCTTTAAGAGCCCGATCAAGCTCTCTCCTGAAAGTATCCAGAGAACCGGCCTCCACCGCCCTCTGAGGCAGAGAATTCCACTGACTCACAACTCTCTGTGAAAAAAGTGTTTCCTCGTCTCTGTTCTAAATAGCTTACCCCTTATTCTTAAACTGTGGCCCCTGGTTCTGGACTCCCCCCACATCGGGAACATATTTCCTGCCTCTATCATGTCCAAACCCTTAATAATCTTATATGTTTCAATAAGATGACAATTCATATCTGCCTATAAACCATATTGCCTGATTTATATTTGTGTTGGAGTCAATGATGATGTACAGTGGACTTAATCTCAGTCTTTTTACATCTATTTAAGACCTCCAAGCTAGGATGACATGAAACAGTGCTATAGGTAATGAAGGTCGGTATTATTGAATCCACAGCAGATCTTTGATACAGGAAGTCTTCTGATCATTTTTCGTGAGATAAATTGTAATGCTGAGATATGATCATCATTAGATAGCCATGAGTTTAGTTGCTTTTAAAGATTGCCCTTTTAAGGTTAAAAACTGTGCAAGAATAGCTGACGATTGCTTATTGATAGAAAGAGAAGAAAATCATTTGAGAGTTACTGGTGGCTCTGTGCAGGAGCACAAACAATGCCCAGAGAACAGAAATACCAGCAGGGATCAAATGAAGAGCAGTGCTTCCCAGCATACAGGCAGTGGAAATATATTTTAATTGGACCAGTATCTTTCAAACCAGAGGCAGCTGTAAGATATGTGAGGCAACTATTAGCAATCAGTGATGATAGACACAAAATGCTGGAGTAACTCAATGGGACAGGCAGCATCTCTGAAGAGAAAGGATAGGTGACTTTTCGGGTCGAGACTTTCTTCGGCGTAAACCAGCATCTGCAGTTCGTTCCTACACATATTATCAATTAGTAATTATATGATCAAAATATTGCAGAGTCTGGAAGTATGAGATAAAACAGAAAATATTGCAAATACTCTGCAGATCAGGTTACATCTGATGTGAGTGAATCAATTGATATTTCTTGTTAATTGCTATTTAAGAAGAGCAGCATAGACTAGCCAGGGAACTACAGAGCCTGACATCAGTGGTGGGAAAGTTGTTGGAGGGGTCTCTATCTATTAGGATTTGGATAGGCAGGGAATGATTAGAGATGGGAAGCTGTGTCTGGTAAACCTGATAATTTTTGAAAAGGTCACCAAGAAGATTGATGACAGCAAGGCAATGGACATTGTCTATATAGGCGTTAGTCAGGCCTTTCACATGGTCGCACATGGTAGGCTAGTCAGGAAGGATACAGCACATAGAATCTAAGGCGAGCTAGCCAATTGGACACAAAATTGGCTTGGCGGAAGGAATCAAAGTGTAGATGTGGAGAATTGTTTTTCTGATTGGAAGTCCGTGACTAATGGAATCCCTCACTTTTTCACTTAAAGGTTAGTCCATATCTGGAAAAAGCTGCCAGAGGAAGCTAGAGAAGTAGGTGCAATTAAGACTTTCAAAGGACATTTGGACAGAAATGTGGATAGGATCTAAAGATGGATATTGGCCAAATGCAGGCAAATGGGACTCACCCAGAATGTCAACTTGCTCGAAATGGATCAAAAGGCCTGTTTCCATGCTGCGTAGCACTATTACTCTCTGACCTTATAACGGGAAAGCTATGATTTGGTCTGATGAAAGGATCCAAGGTCATCGACTTGGGTAATACTTTCTGTCATTACTATTCAACCCTCAGAGATACGTTAATTTTAGACTGGGATGCAATAGAAAATACTTACGCAGCCTGATGGTGGTCGTGGAGCAAAGGATGTATCCAGATGGCATAATGTAATTGTATGCCCTCTTCATTAGACTAGGTGTTGCACCAAGATTAAATATTTAGTAAAATGCAGCTGGAGTTGAAAATAGAGCCTTCCACATCCAAAATATTTAATGCAGAGACAAAAAAAATGTACAAACCTTAAATCTGCCCAAAATAATGATCACTATTAAAATGCAGCTTCCCGTTCTAAACACGGGCAGAATAAGCAATCCCATCTGCCTGAGTAAGAACTTGTAAGCTAAGCAAATCTTCATTCTGAAAAATTTAGCAGGCTAAATGGGCCTCGGATTCATGTTGCAAAGCCAACATTTATGGAAGCTTCAATATGCACGGGTTTTAGAAAAGAAAGAGGAAAGGGAATTTTTAAGGAGATGGATAGTGACAACAGATTTGAAGGACATTTCATACCTGAGGACGGAGAACTGTTGACTGCAAGATGCTGGAGTCTTGAGCAAAATCAAACTCAACAGATTGGGCAGCATCAGTGGAAAGCAACATTTCAGGTCTCGAAACTGGAGCATCCAGAGGAAATCTACGTAATCACAGGGAGAACATATAAACTCCTTACAGATGGAACCCATAGTCAGGATCGAACCCGGGCTCTGGCGCTGTGAGGCAGCAACTTTACCACTGCATCACTGTGCCTTTGTGAGAGAACGTTTAATAGTATTAGATAATTAGAGGGCCTGCAAGTCGAGGAAGAAGATTAGGTAGTCTGAGGAAGGGTTTCGGCCCGAAACGTTGCTTATTTCCTTCGCTCCATAGATGCTGCTGCACCCGCTGAGTTTCTCCAGCATTTTTGTGTACCTTCGAT
Organism: Amblyraja radiata; assembly: GCF_010909765.2. Taxonomy (NCBI): domain Eukaryota; kingdom Metazoa; phylum Chordata; class Chondrichthyes; order Rajiformes; family Rajidae; genus Amblyraja; species Amblyraja radiata. The sequence goes on from NC_045961.1 coordinate 36,379,186, forward strand.
TTTCCAGCATCTGCAGTTCCTTCTTAAACAAGATTAGGTAGTCACTGGTTTGATGGGAATAGGATTGAGGGAGAATAAAGTTGGAGAAGGCTTGAGAGCAATGAGGAGAGAAATCAAAGAATGAATCAAGTCTGGGGGTGATGGAACAGAGATGTTTCTCCCAGTAGATCATGTGAAATTAGTGGAAGGTCTCAATCACAGTGACAAAGTAGTTGATGAGCTCCTCTTACTTGTTGTTAGATGTGTAGATTGAGGAGGGAGCATTAAGGATATAATTTGTAGTACTGGAAAGGAGCAAGGTTGTCAGTGCCTGAGAAAGCTTTTAGAGGAATGGCCAGATCTGATGGTGAATGACCAAGCAAACTTATCCTTCCAAATTTATGTGCAAGAGGTATCAAAGTGGAGATGAGTGACACAGCAGAGTGCAAACGGTGTGAAAGAGTAATGGTTTTAATGGAGTCAAACAGATTGGTGGCTGCAGAATGTAATGGTGATTGGAGGATCAATCAGATTTTGAAAGTTCAGAAATGAATCATCCCTCAGCTTCCCATTCTCCAGTTTTATAAAGCCCCAGCCTATCCAGTCTCCCCTGGAAATTTAAGCCCTCCAGTCTCAGTAATATCTTTGTGAATCTTTTCTGAAACCGTGTCAATTGAATTATCAATTTAATGACATCCTTCCTATACCTGGATGACCAGAACTGCACACATGACTAGCAAAATCACAAAACTGCACGGATCAAGAGAATGGAACTAGATACAAGTAGGGAGAAATTGATATGAGTAAATAATCAAGAATGTTTTATCGTCATATATCCCGAAATGGAACAATGAAATTCTTACTTGCAGCAGCATAACAAATATGTAAACATAGTATTCTGTAAACACCATAACCAAAAGGTTCTATCTAGATATATTTTTAATAGCCTAATGTTGAAGGGAAGAAGCTGCTCCTGAACCTGGACATTACAGTTTTCAGGCTCCTATCCCTTCTTTCCAATGGCAGAAGTGAAATGAGAGCGTGGTCAGAGTGATGTGGATCTCTGACGCTGCTGTGTGCTTTTTTGAGGCAGCGCCTCTTTGATAGTGGACTGGTCAGTACCCATGATGAACTGGGCCATGTTCACCACTCTTTGCAAACATCTTCATTCCTGGGCGTCCGAGTTGCTACACCAGGCCGTGATACAAGCAGTCAATGTGCAATCTACTGCACACCTGTAGAAGGACAAGGGAGTATTAGTTGACATGCTGAATCTCCTCAATTGTCTAAGGAATTGGCAACATAGATGGGCTTTCTCTACGATTGCATCAATGTGCTGGGTCCATGACAGATCTTCAGAGATATGCATACCCAGGAATTTGAGGTTTTTGACAAAAGATCAAAAGATGGAGTGAATGACGATGAAAGAACTGAGGATGGGAAGTCAGTCTACATGGAGACTGAGGGAGAGAAGCAGCAAAGATTCCTCCACAAGAACATGTCTATGTTTCATGAGTGTCAATAGAATGGCCTGATAAAAGAAAATAGGAGAAAGTGATATATTTAATGCAGTGATTGACAGGTTCTTGATTAGTAAGGGTGTCAGGGGTTGAGGGGAAAGCATGAGAATGGGGTTGAGAGGGAAATATAGATCAGCCATGATTGAATGGCAGAGTGGACTTGATGGGCTAAATAGCCCTATTCTGATCCTATAACTTATGAAATGGAAGGTAAACAAATTTCATTGATGCACTACGCTCTATAAATTACATGGAATAAAGCTGAAATAATTGTTGACAACTATTGTTGACATTGGTGAGTATTGGCTAAATAGACCTCAGTATCTCATGAGGAAAGACATGAACCTAATACATCTTGACCGATGACCTTCCATACAGACATAGGAGAAGAGACCACACTGGCATAATTGGGTAATTTTCTGAGGCCGTTTATACCAACAGAATTTTTGAATTATGTCAAGCAAAACCAAAGAATGTAACTGAAGCTCCTCACAGGTGCTATCATTGAAGGTCAAGTTATAAAGGAGGCAATTGGAATGGACATTTCTGTACCCAGTGAGGCATCAGCAAACCAACCATGTTGAATAATGGCAAAAAAATCCAGGACAAAGTAATTGAAGTGACATGTGAAAGAGAATTCAAGGTTAAACTTTCACACAGAACAGAAGTCATTCAAAGTGCATTTGAGTCATTCAGTTCACTGGAACTGGGATGGTTCAAAGCATGGGTGATGCAAATTAAATCAATGTCAGAGAGAATAAGAAATTAACCAAATATATGTTACTAAATAAACAGAAAAGTGTGGGTAAAAAGATTAAAAAATAAACACTAAAGACTGACAATTTATATTCCAACAAGCAAAAACCCACCGGCAAACTGAAAAGTCTTTTGGAATGAATAAAATATGCATAAACATTTAGGATATGTTCATGGTCAGCAAAGCAGGATACTAATGGGCCTGTCCCACTTAGGCACTTTTTCAAGCGACTGCTGGCGATTGTCAAGTTGCTAGCAGTTGCCTGAAAAACCGACAATTGGAATGGCGACTGTCAGAGTGGAACACACACACACACACACACACACACACACACACACACACACACACACACACACACACACACACACACACACACACACACACACACACACACACACACACACACACACACACACACACACACACATTGTTTCCTTCACCAGCCCGTTATGCAGGCAGGGGACAGGGCAAGCGGGGGGAGCGCTATCTGAGTAAAATTCACACAGTGCAAAGCAAATGTGATACAGACACACACCGCGATGAACAGGAAGGTTGCCGTTGTGATTAAGACAGCTAAGAACAGTGTACGGTAAGTCCTTTAAAAGAGGTGGGGGGAGGGGGGAGAAGGAGGTAGAAGGAGTGGAGACAACATTTAAGAAGCCAGAGATACACGGCTGTGAAGCTCGGCGGACATTAACATAACCGGTCGGTTATCCTTGGATCTGAAAACTACTGCTTACGTTTTTTTGTCCCAATGAGCCAATGAAATTCACCGGTCAGCACCGGCTACAACCTATGAGAACCTACGAGAACCTCCGACATCCTGGCAATCCACTAGGACCTCCTGGCGACCCACCTACGGCACGAGAATTCTCGCTACTCTCCTAGCGGCTACATTCTGGTCACCACTAATTTTTCAACATGTTGAAAAATTTGCGGCGACCATAATGAGGCCATGACTAGTTCCCAGAATGGGGAATTCCTCACGACCAAGAAGGTGAGTCCCCAGCAACCACCCGCGAACATGTGGCGACCGCAGTCTCCTGCAGTCGCCTAAAAAGTCGCCTAAGTGGGACAGGCCCATGAGTGAGGGAGAGATGAGAGAAACATACTTGAAATTTTAATAACAGATTTTCATTGCAAAAATCTTTTATTTGCTTGTTGTTTGAGAGATGGGTAGCAAATCCAAATTAATGGAGAAACAGGGGATTAGGAATGACATGGCAATTAGAGAATGAAATACATGAATATTCATAACGTGACAAATCCGATGGAATGCATCCAAGAATACTAAAAGGAACGAGGGGAGGCGGGACTGCAGCTGAATTTATTCACAGCTCATTAAAGGATCACAATATTGGACAACATTAAAACATTCCCTTTTGTAAACGGACAAAACTCCTAATCCCTGGCATGGAAAGGCTGGCAAAGACATTACAGTCTGTTATGAACAAAATAATCCAGGTGCAATAAAACCAAAAAGTATAGCTAGCCTAATAGATATAATGCTTAAATTTCCAAATATATTTCAAAACGAAGTGATTTGCGATATGTTTACAACCCAGAGATATTCATTTTCCTGCACATGGTATGTTTTACAGGATACAAGTTACCATTTGCACCTTGAAGGGCACTGCACACACTTTACTTTAAATTTTTCATGATATTTGAAAAGACAGAGGAAGAATGTTCACATAATAAAATAGCAATAGATGTCAGAATGCGGCTGGCAGTAGTCAGGCAGAACATACGGAGACCTGCAGGTCCAGTGCTTGATCTGGCACATTAAATATTGAACACCAAGATGAAGCCGAAGATAGTCAACCCACATAGTTAAGGATGAAACATTAAATTACAAGAGGTATGAAATTGACAAATATAATAGTGGTTTTTTTGAATCACTATTTTGAATATCAGTGGATATTTTTAAGGCAGAGATAAATAGATCCTTGATTAGTACAGGTGTCAGAGGTTATGGGGAGAAGGCAGGAAAATTAGGTTAGAAGGGAGAGATAGATCAGCCATGATTGAATAGCAGCATTGACTTGATCGGCCATGTGGCCTAATTCTACTCCTATTCCTTATGACCTTATGACCTTATGACCCTATAATTTGCAAACTCAAATGCAGAATTAGCTTGTGATAGTGGAGATAAAAAATGTCAGATCAGATTATCCAGAAGATAGACACAAAAAACTGGAGTACCTCAGCGGGACAGGCAGCAACTCTGGAGAGAAGGAATGGGTGATGTTTCAGGTCGAGACCCTTCTTCAGACTGGTTAGGGATAAGGGAAATGAGAGATATAGACAGTGATGTGGAGAGATAAAGAACAATGAATGAAAGATATGCAAAAAAGTAATGATGATAAAGGAAACAGGCCATTGTTAGCTGTTTGTAGGGTGAAAATGAAAAGCTAGTGCAACTTGGGTGGGGGAGGGATAGAGAGAGAGGGGCTACCTGAAGTAATATATCAATATTCATACCACCGGGCTGCAAGCTGCCCAAGTGAAATATGAGATGCAGTTCCTCCAAATATGGAGTTGGAGCTGGCGGAAATTTTAGAGGATTATGTGTTGATTATGGAGGGATATGGCCTAGTCAGTTACAGCAGGAAATGCAACCATAGATGAGCCATGCCCCTCTCCAAACAAGACAACAGCAAAGACATGGCATTATCTCTCAAAGATGGACAGATGCCAACAGGAGGGATATGGATCACAGGCAGGCCGAGGAAATAGTATATCTTGGGATAGTATTACTGGGCGTATTCACGCACTGACCTCTGTAGTCATGAAGACCCTTGAAAGGCTTGTGCTGGCCAAGCTGAAAAATATCATGAACCCTCTGCAGTTTGCATATTGGGCCAATAGATCTGTGGATGTCGCAGTCAAACTGGGCCTGCACTTCATCCTCCAGCACCTAGACCACCTGGGGACCTATGCAAGGATTTTGTTGGTTGATTTTAGCTCTGCATTCAACACCATTGTGCCAGAGCTACTACACTCCAAACTTTCCAAGGTTGACTGTGCCTGAACACCTCTTAGGAGAGCTCTTCTTCCCCTCACCCCACTCACCATCAACAACACCACAGACGCATCTGTGGAGTCTTTTAAGTTCCTGGGAACCACCATCTCCAAGGACCTTAAGGCCACCATCGACTCCACAGTCAAAAAGGCACAACAGAGGATGTATTTCCTGCGGTAGCTGAGGAAGCACAATCAGCCACAGGCAATGATGGGCCAATTCTATACGGCCATCACCTCACCTTTTCTCCATCATGGTCTGGTTTGGCTCAGCCACCAAGCACGACATCCGGAGGCTGCAGCGAATCGTCCGATCAGCTGACAAGATTACTGACTGCAACCTTCCCTCCATTGACGAACTGTACACAGCAAGGGCCAGGAAGCGTGCGGGTAAGATCATCTCTGACCCCTCTTACCCTGGCCACAAACTCTTTGACTTCCCTCTGGAAGGCGACTCCGGACTGTCAAAGCTGCCACAGCCAGACAGAAAAACATCTTTTTTTCCATGAGTAGTAGCTCTGCTCAATAATCAAAAATAGGTAGCCTCCTTTTGCTCTGATATTTTATTTAGTTCACATGTTTAATCGATAATGTTTTATTATTAATGTTTAATGTTTTATGTGTCATTCCTAACTGTCACTGCACGTGGAGCACCAAGGCAAATTCCTTGTATGTGAATACTTGGCCAATAAACTAATTCATTCATTCATTCATTGGTATCATGTTCGTGCATGGGAATTGTGGGCTGGAGGGCTTGTTGCTGTATTGTTCCATGTTCTTTGTGTGCTAAATATTGTGTCGTCTGTTGCACTGTAGAGAGTAGTTGATGCTGAAGGAAGTGGCGGCAGGAGCCCGGGTTCAAGAGATGGAGCCTGGAGAACGAAGCGCAAGAGAAAGGAGACAACTAAGAAAGGAGCAAACTAGCCAACCTGCAGATGCTGGTTGATACCGAAGTTATGGACTAAGTCAGCAGTTCAGGCAGCATCTCTGGAGGAAAAGGGTGGGTGACGTTTCGGGTCTGATGAAGGGTTCTGATCGGAGACCAATCTTAGGATTGTCCATGGTCAGCATTCCCCTACTGAATGGCGGATGCAGGGATTGCTTACTGGGGATATAAATAATTCCTTAACAGAAAGGCAATTTTTAGAAGGAGCTTTTAAAATAAAATACTTCAAAACAAACCAGTGACCTTTCCTAAACTATAGCACTTAACACCAAAATTACGCATGGATTATTAACTGGGTGAGGCCAAATGACGCATAAAATTCCTTCATATTTTGCTGTGCAACGCCACATAAACGAATGAATTTCTGCTTCAATGTTATTGACTCACTAAAATAATTCTGCATTTTCCTGGAAGCTTAAAAAACAGACCATATAAAAAAAGTATCTTCTGCATGAGGACCTCCACTCTATCTATGTGTAAACCTTAACATGTCTTGTGAGATCATAACACTTCTTTCTGCATTGTTCTGCTGTGCGGGCAATGTCATATATGTCGGAGATTATTCTAGCTACCTCATGTTAGCATGGTGGGCCGAGCAGATTGCCTGCTTTTGCTGATAAACCAATCCTTTCCCCCAGCAAGTACCTCACTGTCTGGGTCGTGTATGACCTCTTCAAATGATTATGGGAGCATGCTTCCTCTCCTTTTCAGCTTCTTTAGTTTAATTTGGAGATGCAGCATTGAAACAGACCCTTTGGCCCACTAGGTCCATGCCGCCCAGCGATCACCCAAGCACTATTTTGACCTACACACTAGGAATAATTTACAGAAGACCAACATACCTGTACGTCTTTGGAATGTGGGAGGAAATGGGAGCACCCAGAAGAAACTCACGTAGTCACAAAATCCAGGGTGGTGGGTGTATGGAACGAGCTGCCAGAGGAGGTAGTTGAGGCAGGGACTGTCCCAATGTTTAAGAAACAGTTAGGCAGGTATATGGATAGGACAGGTTTGGAGGGGTATGGAACAAATGCAGGCATGTGGGACTAGTGTAGCTGGGACATGTTGGCCTGTGTGAGCAAGTGGGCCTATGTGCCTGTTTGCACACTGTATCACTCTATGACTCTATATGATAATGGCATTTTTGCCACTTTTAGATAGGTACATGGATATAAAGGGAATTGAGAAATATGAATCATGTGCAGGCAGAGGAGATTAGTTTGATTTGGCATCGCGTTCAGCACAGACTGTGGCCCAAAGGCATATTCCTGTACTGTACTATTCTATGCTTTGTGTATATGTAACTTCCTACAACAGTACCAAGTAAATTAATATGTAGTTGCATCTGTATTTGTTATTCCTTATTCTGTTATTCATTTACACTCAGTAATGAAGGTTAAATTCTGTATTGCTTTCTAAATTAAGGATTACCTATTGGTAGGCAATGGGAAACAACCATTGCCAGCTTGCCAGCTATTGAAGTTATTTGTCTGTCTAAATTAAAATCTGAAACCAGAGTTTTCCCTCCCTACGAATAAAAAGCACTTATTTCTCTAAAATTGTTTAACGTGACTTGGATCGAGAAAGTCCAACACATTCTTGATTCATCATTGGCCACACAACAATTTCTGTCCTTGTCCTTCCATTAATGTTTAATGTCTTGGTACCATCCACGTGCCGCAGTGTTAGAGCTGCTGCCTCACTGTGTCAGAGACCCGGGTTCGATCCTAACCTCAGGTACAGTCTGTATGGAGTTTGCACATTCTCCCTGTGACCTCGTGGTTTTCCTCCAGGCGTTCTGGTTTCTTTCCACATTCCAAAGACGTGCGGATTTGTAGGTTAATTGGCTCCTGTAAATAACTCCTAGTGTGCAGGATGCAAAAGTAGGGGAGCATTGAACCAGTGTACGGGTGATCAATGGTCGGCGTGGACATGGTAGGCCGAAGGGCCTGTTTCCAAGCTGTAAACTAAACTAAACTAAACCAGCCTCCACAAATACATGCAGTGGAGTTGCTCAAACCGTTGCTATTGAACACTACACTCATCCCTTTCTTAGATTATGCCCAACGGGAAGCAACTGTACATCTTTGCAGAAGATGTACAGAAAATATCGCTGTTCAAATGCCTCCAAAATAAAACCGAGAACATGGAACCGCAAACAGTTTCCACTTTTGACTGAAAAATATACCCAGGCAAAACGTCTTTGCTGAAATGGAGGCCCAGATAACTGAGTGGACATATCATAGTCTGCATGTGTAGGAAGGAACTGCAGCTGCTGATTTACACCGAAGATAGACACAAAATGCTGGAGCAACTCAGTGGGACAAGCAACCTCTCTCATCATAATCATCATCGTTGAAAATATCAACGGGCACGGTGCCTTACAATGCTATGTATGACAGTGATCGCAACTTCTACTGAAGTGTCGATAGCCGTTGGCTCGCTAGAAGCTCACCTGCCCTTTGACAGGTCTTGTTTTTGATCCTGCTGGGGGTCTCCTCCTCTCCTGGCAAACCAGGTGGGGGAGACGGTTTAGTTGCTGCCTATTTGACCATGGAACAGGTAGCACGGGATTACATGGTACCCGTGGCGAGGGGAACGCCCCACGACCTGACCCATCATATTCGATATCAGGCATTTAATATGATCTTTCTGTGAATTCTCATTAATATTTTGAGAAACAAAATTTCATTCCACTCAGGCACAGACAAATCTCTCTGTGAAAAGTTTAGGTGCAGCCTCTCTGGAGAGGAGGAATTGGTGAAGCTTCAGGTCGAGAAGAAGGGTCGCGACCCGAAAAGTCACTCATGGTATGCATAAACTAACTCTCAGATAGCCCTCTATTTGGCCGGGATTATCATATTTCCCAATTGTAAGCTCATAAATATTTCAAAACTTTTTTTGTAAGGACTGATGAATCTAACAGTAAGCTGATAATTTAAATTTAAATCTAAATTGAAATTCCCTTTCATAGATTTCAGAGCAAAATAATTAATAGCACGGTCTGAATATAACGGAGCAAATGGAGACAAATCATTCACTCTGGAAGAACAGTCTAATACATAGCTTTTCTCATGAGATTTATTCATTGCATTTACATTCAGAAGACAGACCAAAGTAATTTCCATGTCAGTTCATCTTTACTGCATTAAATATGGGTCATAAACACTGCACCTAAACTTTTTGTAGAGAGATTTATCTGTGGCTGAGTGGAATTAAATTTTCTTTCTCAAAATATTAATGAGAGTTCACAGAAAGATCATCTTAAATGCCTGATATCGAATATAATTTGATCCACCAGGGGCAGGTTCAGCTCAAGAGGTAGCTGTTGAACCAGTCTGTTACCTCAGCCAAAACGTACGGTAATTTAGAAGCAACTTGACCTTTAAATGACGCAGTATGGCCTTGTGGATTGTTGAACAAGTTCCACATATTGAGCATAGATTTCTACTTAAGCCTGCTCGTTCGTGATTGTGTGCGCAGTGGGAGAAAGAGAGCAAGAAAAGGTGAGGTGGTGAGAAGCAAAAGAGAAAGAAAAAAATAACATATCGAGTATTGAACCTCACGGCTTGTAAGATAAAGTGGGTGTTTTACAAATGCCCGAGCTCATAAAATAGTTCCCTGGTGCTGAACATTATCCAAGTCCTAAAGAGTCAAGATTCTGAGCAGCAGTTTATTTTGAAACAACAGATTTTTATTAAAATATTTAAGCTTTGCACAATTCTATTCAGGTTTCTGGGGGAGTGGACAGTTAATGTCCCTAAGATAATTTACTCAGCCAGGAGACTGCGAAACTGTGGTAGTTACTTGCTTAACTCAGTGGAAGGCAAAGATCCTGGTTGTCAAAGATTACAGCAGGATCTTGATCAGTTGGGCAGGTGAGCTGAAGAATGGTTGATGGAATTTAATACGGGGAAATGTGAGGTTTTGCATTTTGGGAATTCTAACATGGGCAGAACTTACACAGTGAATGGTAGGACTTTGGGGAGTGTTGTAGAGCAGAGATTCTAGGAACGCACGTGCATAGTTCCTTGAAAGTGGCGCCACAGTTGGAAAGGGTTGTCAAGAAAGCTTTTAGCACATTGGCTTTCATCAGTCAGAGTATTCAGTATAGAAGTTGGAAGGTCATGTTACAATTATATAAGACATTGGTGAGGCCACATTTATAGTATTATGTTCAGTTTTGGGCACATATCATAGGAAACATGTTGTCAAGCTTGTAGGGGTTCAGAGAAGATTTACCAGGATGTTACTGCTCATGCAATTACTCTACTTTAGTTTAGTTTATTGTCACATGCACCAAGGTACAGTGAAAAGCTTTTGTTGTGTGCTACCTCAGTCAGCGGAAAGACAATACATGATTACAATCGAGTCATTCACAGTGATGAAGGGAATAATGTGAATAACGTTTAGTGCAAGATAAAGTCAATTAGCTTCCTTATCAGAGATAAGAAAGATTTAGGTTTGTGCTGCATCTTCCATCATCTTAGTATGTCCCAATGGGGTGGAAGATTGCAACCTTCATGTTTTGACAAATGCAATCAACCCAGCGTGCACAATCAAATAAGATAAAATAGAACAAGTTGTCCCACAACTTTAGGCTGTGCACGCCATACGCAAGAAGAAGTAGTATGAACCAATGTAGTAGCTTCATATCTGTAAAAGACTTCTGAAGTGGGATTATTGTGGTGATGCAAAAACCTCAAAAGCTGATTGCTGGAGGAGCTCCGCGGGTCAGGCAGCTTCTGCAGAGGGGATCGAAAGATGAGATTTTGGTATGGGACCGTTCTTCAGAATGATGGATGTGGGGGAGGGGTGGAGGAAGCTAAAAAATAAATATGGGGGTGTGCAGAGCCTGGCAAGTTATAGGTGGATACTGGTGAGGGGAGAGGGGGGTGATTGGTCGATGGGTGGAGTAAGTGACAATGGCTAGAGGTTGAAAGGCAATAAAAGATGTCAGATAAGGAAAGACGAGGAGGAGAGAAATGTAAAGACAGAGGGAATGATATGAGTGGAAGGTGAGAGGGAGAAAGAGGAGAAATAAGGGGTAAGTGTGAAATAGGGGATGGGAATAGTGGTAAATGAGCATGGAGGAAGAGAAAGGAGCAGAGTGATGGGGTTGGTGAGAGATAGTGGGATAAATGTGTGGCCTTGCTAGGGTGATGGGGTGGGAAAGCAGAGGAAAGGGGGAGAGGCTATTACTTGAAATTGGAGCAATTCAATGTTCATTCCATCCTTGGGGGCTATCCAAGGGGAATGTGAGGTGCTGTTCTTCCAGTCTGCATGTGGTCTCACTCTGGGAATAGTGGAGCCCGAGGATGAAAAGATTGGTATGTGAATGGGAAGTGGAGTTAAAATGGTGAGCAACTGGAATCTCCAGCAGGCCAGATTGCAAATGTTTGGTGAAATGGTCGCGTCGTCAATGCCTGGTCTTTCCAATGTAAAGGAGGCCACATCAGGAATTGAGGGCTAAATGATGACAGGGACAATGGGACAACCTTTATAATCTTAATGCCTTAGGGTCCATACGAAACACAATCAAACATCAATTGAATGCCAGTCATGAAAGAAAACATTGTGCTAGATCTAGCCTCTGTGCTAGATTTTTATTCTCTATGTGATGTGAATGTGTTTTCAACTCATAACTTTAGATTTAATGATAAGAGTAGGACTGACTAGACTCCAGTTGACATGCCTGATGGTCATTACGTGTGTCGCAAAATAATACTTTATCAGCCCAGGATTTGATTTTGTTCAGTTTTATTATGTACACCATCAATGCCGTCAAGAAAATTGAATTTGTTGATTATTTTCAACAATATGAACCCCCAAAATAGTAATCTCGTTCTCTGTGGAAACTACAGAATCTGGGCATATTTCACCAAATAAGCCCGTGCGGGGACACAACAAAAGTTTTCATGGCTGGAAGGAATCACAATGGGTAAGACACGAGAAGTTAGCTTACATCTCGGGTGAAATGCCACATATGGTATCCAAGAGCAATGTACTCTTCAGTCCATTGAGAGTTCAGTTACAATTTTCCAACAAGACTTACACCATGTTATTTTCATAGCACGCGAGTTCTGCAAAAGTCGGTACATGAAGTTATTTCAATCCAGAAACTAAGGATATTTTCTCACATCACTTGGGGCTCATACTATCCACTCACTCCTCCTAAACCTGGAAGCTAAAAGAAATTTGATCAGTAAATCATGCACATTGTAAAAGCAGCAAAGCTTCAGGGTACTGTACATTGCAAGACCTTAAATTCTGGAAGGTTTTATTTTGTATGTGGATATAATTTAAATAACCAGTTAAAAGCAGGGACTCCAAAATTGCTTCATCACAGAGACCTAAATTGGACTAAATGGTCAGTGCGTTCACAACTTTGATTATATTCAGCTGTCCTAAATGATTAACTATTTCTTCTTTGATTACTGACTGTGGCATCTCGCAATAATAGATATCGCAACACAAAGTGCTGGAGGAACTTAGCTGACCAGGCAGCATCAGTGGAGTCAATGGGCAGGCGATGTTTCTGGTCATAGAGTTATACAACACACAAACAGGCCATTTGGCCCAACTCGTCCATATTGACCAAGATTGCTTCCTTCCAAGCTAATCCCATTTGCCTGTGTTTGGGTCATATATCCATCTAAACCTTTCCTATCCATGTACCTGTCCAAGTGTATTTTAAATGATGTTATAGTACATGCCTCAATCACATCCTCTGGCAGCTCGTTCCACAAATCCACCACCTTCTGAATCGGTCTAAAGAAGGTTTCTGACCAGAAATGTAACCTGTCTGTTCCCTCCACTGATGCTGCCTAGCCTGCTGACCTCCTCCAGTATTTTGTGTTTTGCTCAAGATTCTAGCGTTTACAATACCTCGGGTCAACAATATATATCAAAATGATTGCCTGCAGCTACAGTCTTTGATCTCCTCTCTTTTTGAGCAAGGACATCACATTGGCTCTTTTCCAAACTGTTGGGATTCTCCCTGAATTTAGTTAAAATATTTAAATCATTTGATCCTTAACTCTGCAGCCACTTCCTTAAATACCCTTGGGTGCATGCCATAGGGTCCTGGTGATTTAATCATCTTAAGCCACTGAGTTTTCCTAGTACTTTAATCCCTTGTGATTGGGATTTTTACGATTTCCTCCTGTCGCTTGAAATTCGTTTCTCTTCTATTTTAAGGGTATTCTTATTGTCCTCCACTATGAAGACAATGCAAAATAACTGATTTAACATATCTGCCATGTCTTTGAATCCTGATATTAATTCATGAGCCTCGTTCTCGATAAAAACTATGTCAACCTAGTTAAGTTTAATTTAGTTTATTGTCATGTGTACCAAGGAGCAGTGAAAGGCATTTCTTGGTGCATGCTATCCAGTCAGCGGAAAGACTATACATGATTAAAATCGTGTTTACATAAAGTCCACAGCCATCATCCTTTTATTTAATATCCATAGAAGCTCTTATCCTTTCTGTGGATGTTACATGCATGTAATATCTCTCAAAATCAATTTGTGGCATTTGTTTACTGCCAGGTTGCCAGGCATTGAACCATACGATGCATTATGAACAGTCAAGGAGAAAATGGAATCCATTTTGTTTGCAGCACATCTCAGAAATGATGAGTGGAAGCTGCAAAGCTTTAAACCAGCAATAAGTAGGATTGTATACCATGGGTAAGCCTGGAATCCCCATGAAACTGGGGCGGCACAGTGGCGTAGCGGTAGAGATGCTACCTTATAATGCCAGAGACCCGGGTTTCATCCTGACTACGATTCTGTCTCTACGGACTTTGTACGTCCTTGCTGAGACCACGTGGGTTTTCTCCGGGTGCTCCTGTTTCCACCACACTCCAAGGAAGCACAGGTTTGTAGATTAATTGACTTTGGTAAAATTGTAACTTGTCCCTAGTGTGTAGGATAGTGTTAATGTACAGGGTGATCGCTGGTTGGCGCCGACTCGGTTGGCCAAAGGGGCTGTTTCAACACTGTATCTCTGAAGTCTAAAGTAAAGAAACCGTGAGGCCACTCTGCTGGCTGCTGCCTGCGGGCAAAAGAATGAAATGAGGTCAGATCGACTTGAAATAAATGTGTCTGAGACCTGCAGCAACTAAACATACTGATAAACAAGGTGCTGAATGTTGCAAATATCATCTTTACCACATGGAAAGTTTTTGACTCGTTAAGTCGAGGTCTCAGCAACCACTGACACTGTGGTTTTCATTCCACTTGAAGGCAGTTGCTGAAGCTTGGGTTGGCAGATTTCTGCAGAGGCAAAGAACATAGAACAGTACAGTATTGGAACTGGTCCTTTGGCCTGAAATGTCTGTGTTAAACTTCATGCCATGATAATCCAATCAACTTGTCCTGGACCACCCATATCGAAGCAATGGTCAAGAAGGCAAACCAATGCCTCTACTTCCTGAGAAGGCATAGGACATTTGGCATGTTCCCAATAACTCTCACCAACTACAGATGCGCCGTACAAAGCATTTTATCAGAATGCATCGCAGCATGGTTTGGCAACTGCTCCATGCAGAACCGTAAGAAATTGCAGAGAATTGTGGACGCAGCCCGGACCATCATGCAAACCAACCTTCCTTCCACTGACTCCCTTTACACTTCACGCTGCCTTGGCAAGGCAACCAGTATAATCAAGGACGAGTCTCACCCTGGTTACTCCCTCTTCACCCCTCTCCCATCATGCAAGAGGTACAGAAGTTTGAAAACGCACACCTCCATCTTCAAGGACAGTTTCTACCCAGTTGTTATCAGGCAACTGAACCATCATTTCAATAACTAGAGAGTAGTTCCAATCTAGTATCTACATCACTGGAGACTCTCAGATTATCTTTATTTGGACTTTACTGGACTTTATCCTGCACTAAACATTGTTCCCTTAATCATGTATCTGTACACTGTGGATGGCTCAATTGTAATCATGTATAGTCTTTCCGCTGACTGGTTAGCATGCAACAAAGGCTTTTTCCTGTACCTCGATATACGTGACAATAAACTAAACTAGACTTTTCTAAACTAAACTAAACATGATTCATGCCCTTTCATGTGCCTATTCATAAGCCCCTTAAACACCACTATTGTATCTGCCTCTCTCTGGACACCTACTACTCTCCATGTAAAAAAAGTTGTCCCGCACATTTCCCCTATTGCCTTAACACTGCACACTCTAGTCTTTGACATTTCCACCCTGGAAAAAATGTTCTGGCTGCTGATCCTACCTGTGCCTCTCCTAATTATATATACTTCTATCAGCTCTCGGTATTCTAGATGCAACAAAAACAATACAAGCTTGTCCAAAAGCTTGTCTCCTGGTAGCTAATAACCCCTAATCCAGGCATCATTCTGCCCTCTCTGTAGCATCTACAGTCAGAACTGCATTTTTACTGAAGATCAGTTGATTCAAACACGATTTTCCGTTCAGATTCAGCGGGAGAATTTCTCTCTGATCACTCCGGATAGACATGGCATCCTACTGAGAATTGTCCTCCTCCTTCCTCTTCCAGAAACATGGTCGCGCAGTGAGTGCCCTCTCATCAATGCCGTGCACCATGAGGAGAACATAGGCAAGGCAAGGCAAGGCAACTTTATTTATATAGCACATTTCATACACGAGGCAGACTCAAAGTGCTTCACATAAAAACATGTCATACAATAAATGAAATAATAAAATGAAATAAAATAGAAGAACTAAAAGAAAAGAAAAACAAAATTAAAAATGCATTATAAAAAGTGCAAAAGTTAAAAGTGCAATGTAGTTAAGATTTAGCTGAAAGCTAAAGTAAACATAAAAGTTTTCAGTCTTGTTTTAAAAGTGGTCAAAGTTGAGGCAAGTCTTAAATCTTCAGGAAGTTTATTCCAGCTATTTGTTGCATAGTAACTAAATCCTGCTTTCCCATGTTTTGTATGTACTCTGGGAATCACTAGCAGATTGGTTTCAGAAGATCTTAGCGGTCTAGAAGGCTTATATAGTGGAAGCATGTCAGTGATATACTTTGGCCCTAAACCATGTAGTGATTTATAGGTGAGCAGCAGGATTTTAAAATCAATTCTCTGACATACAGGGAGCCAATGTAAGGATTTAAGAATTGGTGTAATATGCTCAAATTTTTTGGTCTTTGTTAGAACTCTAGCAACAGCGTTCTGAACAAGCTGTAGCTGCCTGACAGTTTTTTTTGGAAGACCTGCAAGGAGTCCGTTGCAATAATCTAGCCTACTATTAATAAAGGCATGTATAAGTTTTTCTAAATCTTGAGCTGACATGAGTCCTCTTAATCTTGCTATGTTTTTGAGGTGATAGTAGGCCGATTTTGTTACTGATTTGATGTGACTGTCGAAATTTAAATCTGAATCCATAATGACCCCAAGATTTCTGGCTTTGTTTGAAGTTTTCAGGGACAGAGAGTGAAGGTGTTGGGTTACTTTAAGCCTTTCTTTTTTAGCACCAAAAACAATTATCTCCGTTTTGTCCTTATTTAGTTGGAGAAAATTTTGGCACATCCAGTCTTTGACTTGCTCAATGCACTGGCACAACAGATCTATGGGGCGATAATCATTTGGTGATAGCGCTACATAGATTTGAGTGTCATCGGCATAGCAGTGGTGGTCAATATTATTATATCGCATGATTTGCCCTAGTGGGAGCATGTAGATGTTGAATAAAGAGGGCCCTAAGATCGAACCTTGCGGTACTCCACACGTCACGTTGGTTGGTTCTGATACAAAGTCTCCAATGGAAACAAAATAGTTCCTATCTTGTAAATATGACCTGAACCAACTTAAGACTGTGCCTGAGAGCCCCACCCATTTTTCCAACCTGTCCAAAAGTATTGAGTGATCAACAGTGTCGAATGCAGCACTGAGATCTAATAGCATTAATATTGAAACTTTGCCAGAGTCTGTGTTAAGACGGATGTCGTTTACAACTTTAATAAGAGCGGTCTCGGTGCTATGAAGAGGTCGAAATCCTGACTGGAAGTTGTCGTAGCAGCCAGTTGAAGCCAGGAATTGATTAAGTTGCTGGAGGACAACTTTCTCAATGATTTTGCTTATATACTGACATACTGACATATACTTCTGGGAGAAACTATTGTGTGGAAGCTCAAGGTCAAGACAAACTACTTTAACATCTGTCTCAGCACCACAATTAGAATTTAGCATCTTCAAAAGTATTAAACTCTACTAGATTCACAGCAGCAGCAAAAATAAATCAATAAGCTACTAACCTGCAAGTGATTAATGATTCCTTTAAAGACCATAGGCACTAGTATTGGCGGGTTGAGCTTGCTGTATGCATATTACCTTGTATGAAGTTAGCAGAAAGTGTTAGCTGCAGTTGAGAACTCTAAAGCCTTTTGCCGTACAAGTTAATTGATGTCTCAATTTACCTTTGATGCACACCTCTGCAAAACATTAGGCAAAACACTCACAAATATGGTGAACAGTGCATCTGCAATCTCATCGGTGGAATGAGGGGGCACCTCATTGAAACGTACCGAATAGTGAAAGGTTTACATAGAGTGGATGTGGATAGGATGTTTCCACTAGTGGGAGAGTCCAGGACTAGAGGTCATAGCCTCAGAATTAAAGGAAGTTCCTTTAAGAAGATTAGAAGGAATTTCTTTAGTGAATTAGTGGAATTCTTTGTCACAGAAGGCTGTGGAGGCTACTGTAAGTCAATGGATATTTTTAAGGCAGAGATAGATCGAATCTTGCTTAGTACGGCTGTCACAGGTTACGGGGAGAAAGCAGGAAAATTAGTTTAGGAGGGAGAGATAGATCAGCCATGATTGTAAGGTGGAGTAGACTTGATGGGCTGAATGGCCTAATTCTGCTCCTATTATTTATGACCTTATGATCTTCTGCCACAAATACACACACTTGCATTAAACATAGAATCAGAAGAGATGAGTCTCTGCTAATCATGCACTATGGAGCTGAAATCTGCATCCATAGAACATATATCCCAGAACAGTACAGCACAGGAACAGGCCGTTTGGCCCACAATCACAAGGCCCCCTTCGGCCCGCGCTGGACCCGATGACAAGTTAAAATTATCTCCTCTGCCTGCAAATGATTCACATCCCTCCATTCCCTGCATTTCAATTTTACCTGAATATCCATTCTTACAGAAAGCGGGAGTCCATTCAGTCCGGACTGATTCTGTGAAAGAACTATGACATTGTTTTCCCTGCCTATCCCTATATGTGCATTGTGTAAACTGTTTTTCTTTTCTACAACAGTCCCATACATGGTTTGTCAGTGAGTGTAAAGTGATCAGAGTAGGCAGTAACGATATGTTCTATTCACACCTGCAGCTTGTCGAGCCTGCTGTCAGAATGACCATCCCCAATAATGGCATAAAGCAGATACTTTCAAGCTTCACGTGGCCAAGGTGGCACCACACACAGTCAAAGGATCATGCACTCAGCAGATTAACGCCTCATATTAATACTTCCATCCGAAAGCTGCACATATTGGGATGGGAAAGGCTCACTTTTATGCCAACATCAAAACCTACTGTTACCTAAATCCAATCCAGCATAAACATGTGCAATACCAACAACACAACTGCACATCTACAGCAATCCCATACAGACACCATAAAGAGCTAAAGATGCTCAGGCCAAACCTTTCAGGATTCCAGGAGCATGAGAACATTTATTGTAGGTGCTGTGTAAATATTCAATGGAACAAGATGCATAGCTGTGCACTGAAATGGTCAAAGATTACTTAATGTTCCATAGAAAATCAGTGATTAGTTTGTTGTCAGATACACCAGGGTGTAATGCAATTTCTTGTTCACATGAAGCTCACTGTATACATTTAGCAATGATAAATACAGCAATACATACAGCAATGAGTGCCAAACACCAGAATGTACAAGATAGCGGTGCAAAATGATATCAAAGTACAAATATGGAATAACTGAATGAGGTAATGAGCAAGAGTATGAGTTATTCAGCCCCTCTGTGAAGGGGGTGTGAAAGAAGTGATTGGTTCAAGAGTCTGACAGCAGTGGGGAAGAAACATTGTAAGTTTCTTCAAAGTAAGGTGGCTGGCATCCTTGACTATGCTTCCAACCTGAAGCAACGCACTGCAAAGATGGATGGATGGATGAAACAAGCCTGCGATGGACTCACAAATTCTTGCTTCTTGCAATCGTATCCTGTCGTGGATGGTTAGTTTCAGCAGGACGTCATCTTTCTGATACTAGTAACAAATTATCTCTTCTGAGAAAACCAGGAGTAAATTCTTGTAGAAAGATGGAGTTGATAGTGAGCGAAGATGGGCCAGCACATCGATGCGGTCACAAAGAAAGCTCATCAACACCTCGCCCCTTACAAGATTGATATGTCAAATAATACTTTCTTGAACTTCTAATGATGTGCTGGCCTCGGGTAGAATTCGTACAATCTTTAATCGGACTTTACTAGACTTTATCTTGAACTAAATATTATACCCTTCATCCTTATGTAGGAAGGAACTGCAGATACTGGTTTAAAACAAAGATAGACACAAAATGCTGGAGTAACTCAGCGGGACAGGCAGCATCTCTGGAGAGAAGGAATGGGTGACATTTCGGCTCGGGTATGAAGAAGGTTCAGCCGAAACGTCAGCCATTCCATCTCTCCAGACTTGCTGCCTGTCCCGCTGAGTTACTCCAGCTTTTTGTGTCTACACTTTATTCTTTATCCTTTATCTGTATACTTTAATCGTGTATTGTCATTTTGCTGACTGGATAGAATGCAACAAAAAGGCTTCTCACTGTACAACGGTACACGTGACAATAATAAACTAATCTATACTAAACTGAACTGAACTAAATTAATTTAAACTAGATTTTCAGAGATATGCACACCAAAGAACTTAAAGCTGTTCACTCTCTCCCTCATCATCCCATCGATGAAGACAGGTTTGTGAATCTTCAGTTTTCCCCTCCTGAAGTCAACAATCAGTTCAACAACCGCAGAAGATTCAACACCTGTCCCTATACCTCCTCCCTCGACTCTGTCCAGAGACCCCGACAGTCCCTTCAGGTTAGGCAGAGATTCACTTGCATCTTTTCCAACCTCATCTACTGTATCTGTTGTTCAAGATGTGGACTTTTATACATAGGCGACACCAAACACAGACTGGGCGATCGTTTCGCAGAACACCTTTGCTCAGCCCATGTGAACCAACCTGATCTCCCGGTTGCTGGACACTTTAATTGTCCTTCCCAGTCCTATACAGACATTTCTGTCGTCGGTCTTCTCCATTGTCAGAGTGAGGCTAAACGCAAATTGGAGGAACAGCATCTCATATTTCGCTTCGACAGCTTACAGCCCAGTGGTATGAATATTGATTTCTCTCACTTCAGGTAGCCCCGGCATTCCCTTTCTCTCTCTCTCTCTATCCCTCCCCCACCCAAGTCGCACTAGCTTCTCATTTTCACCCTATAAATAGCTTACAATGTGTTTCCTTTATCATTGTTACATTCATTGTTCTTTATCTCTCTACAACATCGTCTACAACATATCTTTCATTTCCCTTATCCCTAGCTAGTCTGAAGAAAGGTATCTCTGGATAGGAATGGGTGACGTTTTGGGTCGAGACCATTCTTCAGACTGATATTCTGCCCCTTCTTCAGGTATTCTGAAGGCTGGTTGTTGTTTTGAATTAATGGCTGCTACTTCCACAAACTTTTATGACCCCTGAATAATCCCCAACAAGATTTAAAAGTTGTAGAGAGAATGAGAATCAAGATATTATCGAAGCTGAGTAAATTGAATAATAAGGAGAGCTACAAAGAATTGGAACCTCTCCACATCACCATTAATATCTCTCAATTTCCTTATCCCCCCTAACCACTGAAGAAGGGTCTCGACCCGAAACGTCACCCATTCCTTCTCTCCAGAGATGCTGCCTGTCCCGCTGAGTTACTCCAGCTTTTTGTGTCTATTGTTGTTCTGGCACTATTCAATCAGATTTGCAATCTCCCCCTTATATCCTGGCTGGTTGTATCACAGCCTGGAAGTGCAACTCAAATGGTCAGGAAAGCAGAATTCTACAGAGGATAGCAGACACTGCCCGGTCCATCATAGGTACTGACCTCCCCACCATCAAAGCAATCTATAAGAGGCACAAAATGCCTCCTTGGAACAAAGTACAGGAGCCTGAAAACCATGACCCTAGGTTCAAGAAACAACTCCTCCCCATTAGGCTCTTGAACACTACACAACTAATCTCACCATCTACGATCTTCTATGGATCCTGCCTTTGATTGTACGACAGGCTTCGTGCTTTTTTTGCACTATTTTGGTCACCTAATTTTAAGGTTATGAATTAATTGTATTTCTGATTATTATATATTATCTGTGTGTTATTGTGTTTATGTGCCCACTAAGCTGCAACATGTAAGTATTTTATTGTTTTGTTGTGGTACATATGACAATTAAACACTCTTGAATCTGGACTCTTGACTCTCTCTTGAGCTGCACAGCATGGAAACAGGCTCAACATGCCGACCAAGTTGGCATTCTGGGCTAGTCCCATTTGCCTGCATTTGGCCCATGTCTTTCTGAAACCCTCCTATCCATACATCTGTTCAAATGTTTTCTGAAAGGAATAATTATGTCTGTTCTTCTGCTGTTCTATGCCAGGAGATATCAATGCCAAGGAAACACGATGGCTAAGAAACAGCTTCCTGCCTCCCCTGGAGCACAGTGCTAGTCTCGGGCCTGTGAATGTTAACTGTGATTTGGCCGATCATAGTAACTGACCAAATTATAATGTGGCAACATGCCTTGTGAAATCAACAGCATTTTTAAAATGAAAGCTGATCAACACTGCCGCGAGTTATTTTTCACAGATAAAATAAATGGAACCCTTGACAGAAGACATGGTCGAGCAGCTTCTTTGGAACTCAACACTTCCAGGCAATGGAGGATTGAGTGAAATTATTGAAAATAGAAAGTTTATGACACAAAGGGGCCATTTGGCCTATTATGCTGGTGTCAGTCAAATAAGATCTCCAGCCTATTTCAGCATTGGTTCTGTAGCCCTGCAGGTCACAGATATTCAAGTGCAAGCATTGTTTAAGTGTGAGGAAGGCTTTGGGTGAATAAAGATTTCATCAGCTTCCTTCTAATTGTTCAACCAATTATTTTAAATCTATGCTGCCAGCTTCTTCTTCTTGCTTTTGAGGCAGCAGAATTCAGCAGCAGGGTGATGCCATCCGGTTCGCCATCCATAGGTGCCTGCCCTATAAAGGGTGCATGCCTCTGTTTGTTGTCATTCGCCTGAAAAACCGCGAACTGAAACGGCGACCGTCAGAGTGGAACACACACACACACACACACACACACACACACACACACACACACACACACACACACACACACACACACACACACACACACACACACACACACACACACACGCACACTCATGCATGCACACACACACACGCACACACACACACACACACACACACACACACACACACACACACGCGCACACTCATGCATGCACATGCACACACACACGTACACACACACACGCACACACACATCCACACGTGCACACACACGGATACACGCACACACACGCACACACGCACACACACGCACACACACGCACACACACACACACACACACACACACACACACACACACACACACACACACACACGCACACACGCACACACGCACACGCACACGCACACACAAACATATCACAAAGGTGGGGGCCAGGTAAAGCGGGTGAGCGTGGTCTGAAATTTGCACGGTGCAAAGCCAAGGTGATACAGACACACTGCAATGATCAGGGAGGTTAAAGACGGCTAGTACAGTAAGTCCTTTAAAAGAGCGGAGAGAGTGCAGGGAGGGGGCGGTGAGGGGAGAAGGGGGGGGGGGGAGGGGAGAAGGGGGGGGGGGGGGAGAAGGGGGGAGAAGGAGTGGAGACACTTTTAAGAAGCCAGCCAACTTTTAATGTCAGAGATACACAGCTGTGAAGTTTTGCAGGCATTTAACATTACCGGTCGGTTTTCCTTGGTTCTGAAAACTCGTGCTTACGTTTTTTCCCCCCAATGAGCCAATGAAAATGCCCAGTCAGCAAAGGGGATTAACTAAAACTACCTACAACTACCTTGACTACCCACTACCACTGTACCTACGACTACAAAAGTATCGATTTTCTCCATGGCGACCAATTTCTGGTCGCAGAAACATTTTCAACGTGTTGAAAAATTGGCTGCGACCATACTGAGGCGCGACTAGTTCCCAGAATGTGGGAACTCCTTGCGACCATGAAGGAGACTCACCAGGGACCACCAGCCAACATGTGGCAACCATGTGGCGATCAGAGCCATCTTGGTGAACGGCTGCTAGCTAGCAGCCGTCCGTCTTAAATTCGTTTTTTTTAATAGTTTTTAGTGAGTCCTGTTTTTTTGTTTGTAGGGGATATGGTCTTTTAATGTGGGGGGTAGGTGTTACTTTATTTATAGGTCCCTACCTGGTCGGTGTGGCAGCCTTTTTTCCGGGCTGCCCGTCGACCCGTCCTCGTGGCCTACCAGCGGGCTTGGAGCGCCGTTTCTTGGCGGGAACCACCCAGCACCTCGGCCTGGGTGGCGGCACAGCATTGGAGCGCTGGAGCGGAGCGGGCGATGCCTTGCCTGGGTCGCCGCGCTGGAGCTCTGGCGAGCTGGACCGCCGTGAGCAACATCTCCGGGCTGCGGGTTTGCGGAGCGGAGAGACGGCGTGCATAGAGGCGGCAAGGCGGCAGTGCGGAGAGCGGGCACCGACTTTTTCATCTGGAGCCTGGGAGCGCCAAACCGGCGCGGCCTTGTCGGCTTCGGCAGCCGCGGTCTCCAACCAAGAAGCGGCCGTTCCAGGTGGCCCAGCCGCTGAAAGGACTCTCCCGACGCCGGGGCAAGACCACCCGGTGAGAACGGCCAGGGACATCGGGCCTCCGTACAGGCAATTGCGGTGGCCTCAATAGGCCTGACTTTGGGGTGAACATGGGGTGGGGACTGGACATTGTGCCTTCCTCCACAGTGCTATCCACTGTGGGGGGATGATTTTTTTGTCAAATTGTAGTCCTGTAGGTCTGTGTCCAAGATGGCTGCCGTGAAGAGAGAGTGGACGCTGGCGCGCTTTGGCTGCCGCTGCTCTCTTTTCACACTGTGTTTTTGATTTTCTGTTTTTGGATTGAATTCTGTTTTTAA
The DNA here is from genome assembly GCF_010909765.2 of Amblyraja radiata. NCBI lineage: Eukaryota > Metazoa > Chordata > Chondrichthyes > Rajiformes > Rajidae > Amblyraja > Amblyraja radiata. Next base: position 36,403,657 of record NC_045961.1, read on the forward strand.
TTTGTGTCACTGTGATGTCTTTAATTACTTGTTTAATTCCGATTATATGTTTTTATTCCGATTACTATGTAAGGTGTCCTTGAGATGTATGAAAGGCGCCCATTAAATAAAATTTATTATTATTATTATTAGAGTCTCCTGCACTCGCCTAAAAAGACGCCTAAGTGGGACAGGCCCTTTACTCTTTTCGGCCCTCTCACAATTTTTTACACCCACAATCCAGAATCCCTGCAGCTTTCTCTGTTCCAAAGGAAACAATATGAGCTCATCCAACTGTTTCTCCAAAAACTGTAATCTCTGGCAACATCCTCGTAATTTTTGGTTGCGGTTGCAGCAATTAGGTCAAATCTTTCTTATGAAGTCATGAAGTCAAGATGCAGCTCTGTTTTTTAGATGAAGATGTATATGGCATACTTAGTAAGTTAGCGTATGGCATTACGATTGGTGGAATAATGGACTGTAAAGAAAGTATGATTACATTGGGATCTTAATCAACTGGGCCAATGGGCTGAGGAATGGCAAATGGAGTTTAATTCAGAAATATGTGAGGTATTGCATTTTGTGCACAAACCAGGGCAGGACATACACAACTTTTATTAGAGAGCGTAGTGGATGCAGCGTTGAGGCCCTGGGGGGTGTTGTGGAACAGGGAGATGCAGGAGTGCAGGTACACTGTTCCATGAAGATGGCAACAATAGACAATAGACAACATACAATAGACAATAGGTGCAGGAGTAGGCCATTTGGCCCATCAAGCCAGCACCGCCATTCACTGTGATCATGGCTGATCATCCACAATCAGTACCCCGTTCCTGCCTTCTCCCCATATCCCTTGACTCAACACAAGTGGACAGGGTGGAGAAGAAGGCATTTGGCACAGTTGTCTTCATTAGTTGGGGTGCAGGATCTGGATGTCATGTTACATCAGCAGAATATGCTGATAAGGCCACATTTGGCATACCATGTATAGTTCTGCTTAAGCAGCAATAGAAAGGATGCAATTAAACGGAAAAGGTTGCTCAAAAGGTTTACAGGAATATTGCCGGGTCTGGAGGGTTTTAGTTATGGGAGAGGCTGGACAGGCTGTGTTTATTCACCCTGGATCATAGAAGGCTATGGGATGACCATATAGAGATACATAAAATTATGAGGAGTATTGATAAGGTAAATAGCCACAGTCTTTTACTCAGAAATAAAAACTATGGAGCATAGGTTTAAAGTAAGAGGGGAAAGACTTAAAAGCTGCATGAGGGGCAACTTTTATTAGAGAGCGTAGTGGGTGCATGGACAAGATGGTAGAGGAAGTAGTGGAGGCAGGTACAATTAAAAAGGCATTTAGAAGATGTGGATGGGTACATGGATAGAAAAGGTTTGGATGGATATGGATCAGACATAAGTGAAACTAGCTTAGTTAGGCCACTGGGTTGACATGGGCATGTTAGACCAAGGGCCTGTTTCAATGCTGTATGGCTGTATGACTCTATGAATATGATAATTACTATACACAATAATCCAGCTGTAGTCCAATTTGTGCTGCAAATAATCCTAGCATAATCATTTTGTTTTCAATGCCAGCTGTAATGTATTTTTAATAATAAACTGGAGCTGTCCTGCAACCTTTAAGGATCTGTTGACACACACACCCGAATGCCCCCCCCCCCCCCCCCCCCCACCCCCCCACCCACCTCAAACACACCCCTGTTCTGTCCCTCCTTTCATTATCCATCCATTTATTGTGTATTCCCTTGCCTTGTACACCCACTTCAAATGTCACACTTTGGCCTTGCCGCTCTAAAGATTATGACTGATACGAAGAAGGGAAAATAAACAGATTCATTATTTTTATTAAATGGAAAGTTGCTGGGTTTTGGAAAGAATAGGTGCTGCAAAATCAACATAGTACTGCAATCAACGACGCAATGAGATTATGTGTTATATCAATTCAGGCAAAACGATCATTCACTGCTGACTCAGACATATATCTATGTTTATTTATGAAAACAGAAATTGCTATATGCTAATAAGTCTATTAGCTTTCTTGGATTATATGGAACAGTGCTTTTAGAAACTTCCTTGCAAAAGATCTTGCTATATTTCATTTTTTGTTTTGTGGTTTCGGGAATGAAATGCATCCTAGCTGCTTTTACCTTGAGTTGCCTGTTTCATGAGCCTGAACATTGAGATATTGTGACAGAGTAGTGGTTTCCAGCATATACAGCAGTCTTCCATATCTCTGTAAACATTGAACCTGATGATCCCCCAAGAAAACAAATTGTTGTCCAGAGAACATTGTGGCAATGATAATGCAGCCTGGGCAACACCATATGTGCACTTTTTCACATCGAGAGTTGTGAGTCTGTGGAATTCTCTGCCGCAGAGGGCAGTGCAGGCCGGTATCGCAGGCTTATTAAAAGTTGTCTGGCTTCTTAAAACTTGTCTCCACTCCTTCTCCCCCCTTCTCCTCCACCCTCTCCCCCCTCTTTTAAAGGACTTACCGTACACTGTGCTAGCCGTCTTAATTACAGCGCCAACCTTCCTGTTCATAGCGGTGTGTGTGTCTGTATCACCTTGGCTTTGCACTGTGTGAATTTCAGACAGCGCTCCTCCCGCTTGCCCTGATCCCCGCCTTTGCGATGTGATGATGTGTGTTCCACTCTGACAGTCGCCGTTCCAGTTCCCGGTTTTCAGGCCGCTGCCGGCAACTTGACAGTCTCCGGCAGTCCGCGGAAAAATCGCCTAAGTGGAACAGGCACACTAGTCTTTAGTTGGATAGTATAAATTTTAGTTGAAAAGCTAAATGGGGCATAGTCCTGGAAATTGGCCAACAATGCCAAAAGAGAGCACATGGCTTCTGACTGTAGGCCTGATAAAGTGAAACAATTAGTTTTTGATGCTCTTACCTCGATATTCCATTGAATCAAGAATAATGAGCAGTCCTATTATGTTATTCTGATGCTAAACATCCATTTGACTGCAAATGCTTTTAGGTTGCTTATTTAATGAGTGCCTGTGTATATGATGTGGTGGGATTACACATTTAGTGAGATATAAAATGCAGCAGGTGGTTTTTGTGAAAAGTGAAAACAGTGTATTGCCAGTGTGGAAAAACATGTAGGTCTTCATTACGATGACAAATAATGTCTGTTGATTCACATATATCTGCATCAATGGTGCACAAGTGGAGATGGTAGAGAGCTTCAATATTCTAGGTGTTGATTGATGCCATGGCTAAGAAGGCATATCGATGCCCCAACTTTCTCAGAAGGCTAAAACAATTGTCTCCAATTACTCTTTACCAATTTCTCCAGATGCACCGTAGAAAAAATACTATCTGGATGCATCGCAGCTTTGCATGGCAATTTCTCTGCCCAAGGCGGAATAAATTGCGGAGATTGCTATTGAGGGAGTGCAGCGTAAGTTTACAAGGTTAATTCCCGGGATGATGGGACTGTCATATGCTGAGAGAATGGAGCGACTGGGCTTGTACACTCTGGAGTTTAGAAGGATGAGAGGGTATCTTATTGAAACACATAAGATTGTTAAGGGTTTGGACACGCTAGAGGCAGGAAACATGTTCCCGATGTTGGGGAAGTCCAGAACCAGGGGCCACAGTTTAAGAATAAGGGATAAGCCAATTAGAATGGTGACGAGGAAACACTTTTTCTCACAGGGAGTTGTGAGTCTGTGGAATTCTCTGCCTCAGAGGGCAGTGGAGGCAGGTTCTCTAGATGCTTTCAAGAGAGAGCTAGATATGGCTCTTAAAGATAGAGGAGTCAGGGGATATGGGGAGAAGGCAGGAACGGGGTACTGATTGGGGATGATCAGCCATGATCACATTGAATGGCAGTGCTGACTCGAAGGGCAAAATGGCCTACTCCTGCACCTATTGTCTATTGTCTATTGTCTAAACCAGCCTCTCCCCCCCACCCTCATTTACTCTATCTATAATTCACGTTGCCTCAGGAAAGCAGCCAACATAATCATGGAGTACGTACACTTTGGTTAGGAACCCCCCCTCTCCTGTCAGGCAGAACGTACAAAAGATTGAACTCACATATGACTAGATTTAAGAACAGCTTCTTTTCTGCTAATATTAGACTCTTCAACAGACCTCATATGATAAGGATGAATTTATGATCTCCCAATATCATTGTGGCCTTTGCCCTTTTTTGCCTACACGTTCTCTGTATTCTGTATTCAGTTTTTTTCCTCCCTTGCACTATCTTGATGCATTTATGTATGGTTTGAATTACCTAGAAAGCACTCAAACAAAGTTGTCACTATATGTTGGTATACATGACAATAACAAACCAAACACGAAGTTTGACCTTGTTGCAATGCCTTCACGAGAGTGAGAATTACTATTTAAGGGAAACAATAGCAAGCTGAAACTCCATTTTATATTAACTACATTTTAAAATCATTAAAAGTTCCAGAATAGCTGAAGTATAAAGGTGCCAATAATTGAGTGAATAAGATTGACTGTGATCGGTAGAAAAGAACTGCAGATTATGGTTTAAATTAATGATTGACACAAAATGCTGGAGTAACTCAGTGAGACAGGCAGCATCTCTGGAGAGAAGAAATGGGTGACGTTTCGGGATGAGACCCATCTTCAGACTGAAGTCAGGGGAGTGGGCAGTACAGAGCTAAATTGTAGTCGGAGACAGTAAGACTGGTCGGAGAACTGGGAAGGAGGAAGGGATGGATGGAGAGAGAGGGAAAGCAAGGGCTACTTAAAGTTAGAGAAGTCAAAGTTCATACCGCTGGGGTGTAAGCTGCCCAAGCGAAATATGAGGTGCCGTTCTTCCAATTTGCGTTGGGCCTCACTCTGACAATGGAGGAGGCCCAGGACAGAAAGGTCAATGTGGGAATGGGAGTGAGAGTTAAAGTGTTAAGTAACCAGGAGATCAGGTAGGTTTAGGCGGACTGAGTACAGGTGTTCGGCGAAACGATCGCTGAGCCTGCGCTTGGTCTCGCCGATATATAGGAGTCCACGCCTGGAACAACGGATACAGTAGATAAGGTTGAAGGAGGTGCAAGTGAACCTCTGCCTCACCTGAAAAGACTGTCGGGGTCCTCGGACAGTCGAGGGGGTAGGTATAGGGACAGGTGTTGCATTTCCTGCGGTTGCAGGGGAAAGTACGTGGGGAAGGGGTGGTTTGGGTGGGAAGGGACGAGTTGACTGTGATCTATTTGTAAGGTACTACAAGACCTTAAATGCCCATGCATGTATGTAAGTGCTTTGATTGTGCAGGAAATGGGACGTGTGAGAACTTTTCCAGAATGAAATGCTATCACACAATTGTGTAGGAAGGAACTGCACAAGCTGATTTACACTGAAGATAGACACAAAATGCTGGAGTAACTCAGTGGGTCAGGCAGCATCTCTGGAGAAAAGGAGTAGGTGATGTTTTGGGTCTGAACCCTTCTTCAGAATGCTTCAGAATCTGTTACTCCAGCATTTTGTGGCTATCACACAATTATTCTCAAAGGTGTAGTCTTTGGGAAAACCTGACAATGAGCCTTCTATTGTTCAGTGTCTCCATTTCCTCCCATGTTCATTGAATTCACATTCCTATACATCACATCGAATGTAAGGTTTTCTATGCCAGTTGTAAGCACGCCCTTTTGTCTCTTATGTCTCACACAAATCTGTCTTTGAGTTGACAGTCCAAACATTCTGCAGGCAGGTCTTTAGGAGCAACAATCTAATCATTCATAATTTTTCCCAGCTTTGATCCCAAACTGCTGAATTTATAACTTTTTAAATTTTTTTCGAGTATTCTTCCAACTTCTTAACTATCTTTCAGATGAGATACTTGAGTTTTCTGTGGAGTTACTAAATTAGTATATATGTGGAATACTGAAGCTGATGCTCGTAAGCAGTATTGATTTTTTCCGAACTTTGGTGTAATAATCAATACCTGTGCAGTTTCAGCACAGTCTTCTACCTCAAGCGTATTATTGACCCTGATCAACGTCTCCATCTTGCCCAACTTGCCCTCCATAAAAGATTTAGGATACAAGCAATTCCTATGGCTTGTTATATGCCAACAGGTCCCCATCCACCTATTAGGAATGGTTAGACATAGTACATCCTTCAGCAATTATATGGATAGCAATGAGAAGCAGCCTTCAAAATAACAAGTTAGACACAAAATGCTGGAGTAACTCAGCGGGTGAGGCAGCATCTATGGAGAGAAGGAATTGGCGACATTTAAGGTCGAGATACATCTTCAAACTGATGTCAGGGTAGGGGGCAGGACAAGGAAATAATGTAGGCGGAGACGGGAAGACTAGTGGGAGAACTGGGAAGGGGAGGGGATGGAGAGAGAAAGCAAGGGCTACCTGAAGTTACATAAGTCAATGTTCATACCGCTGGGGGAGGGGGAGCAAGAGCGGAGCAGCGGGATATCGAGGAGACCCTAGTGAGAGCCTCATCTGTAATGGAGGAGGGGAACCCCCGTCCCTCAAAGAATGAGGACATCTCCAATGCCCTAGTATGGAAAACCTCATCCTGGGCGCAGATGCGGCGTAGATGGAGGAATTGGGAGTAGGGGATAGAGTCATTACAAGAAGCAGGGTGGGAAGAAGTGTAGTCAAGATAGCTAAAATAACAACCTGGTCAAATGTAAATTATGAGCAGTAATCAGTTGTGAAACTAAAAGTTAACTTTGTAAACAATCAGTACTAACCACAGAGCAGAGTTTACTATCGCACAGGAGAACGTCACTCAAGAAATATACGTTGTGGGTAGAAGTGAGCGTGGGACGTTCTCACCTGCAACAGCTAAATATACGACAATGGAATATATAGATTGGCCTGCACCAACCATTGGATTGGCAACAGGCATCTTCAGCTATGTAACTTTTTACCATTGTGACCGAGTCATACCGGTGGAAACAGGCCCATCGGCCCAACTTACCCACATCGACCAACATGTCCCATCTACACTAGTCCCACCTGCCTGCATTTGGCCCAATATCCCTCTAAAGCTCTCCTATCCATGTACCTGTCTAAATGTTTCTTAAATGTTGTGATAGTACATGCCTCAACTACCTCCTCAGCTCATTACATACACCCACAACCCTTTGTGTAAAAAAAAGGTATCCTTCTGATTCCTATTAAAACTTTCCCCCCTCACCTTAAACATATGTCCTCTGGTTCTTGATTCCCCTACTCTGGGCATGAGACTCTGTGCATTTACTCAATCTATTCCTCTCACGATTTTGTACACTTCTATAAGATCACCCCTCATCTTCCTGCGCTCTAAGGAATAGAGTCCTAATCTGCTCAACAGCTCCCAATAGCTCAGGCCCTCAAGACCTAGCAACATCCTCATAGATCTCTGGTCAAGGAAGGTTTTAGATTGGACTTATTTTGTCATTTGGCACAACAAATCTGGTCATAAACATATTTGTTCTGTCTATTAATAACCAAGTTATTTATTCACTCAGAGAGTCAGCCATCACAACACTAATTTTGGATATTCTCAGAAGCATTCAAACCATCCCTGTATGTTAATTTGTCCCAGCGATGATGTTTTAATATTAAAGATGGCTTGGCAGTTATTATGTGTTCCTGATGTAAATATGTAATTCAATAGATCCATTTATTGAAGGATCCAAAATATTGAAGAATATGAAGTGAAATATTGAAGAATAGTGCCATATATCTTGCACTAATTCTTGTACTTTTATCCTTTATCTGTGCACTGTGGACAGCTTGATTGTAATCATGTATATTCTTTTCTTTGACTGGATAACAAGCAAACAAAAGCTTTTCACTGTACTTCGGTACACGCAACAATAATAAACTAAACTAAAGTAAACAATATTATTGAAGGTATTGAAACTGTTTAGAATCACCTGCTCTTGTCTGTACTCTTGAGAGCATAAAAACTCAATGTACTTTGAGTTTGGGCCGATTCTACTGTGCTTCTCTTGGGACATTGTCTTCCACAAGATCTCTTCCAGCAGAACAAAGAACTTTTACATCTTCAGCTCCAGTCCCTGTATGGCTCATTCAAAGTCACAACACTACCAGCAGAAACCCACCCAATAATCAGGCTGTCTGCAAAATCTGCTTGTGCTTGAGCTGCCAATTTATTTCTTGTCCTTCCAGAACTATTTAACAACCTCCTCAGTGCCAATTAGTTTATCCTTGGCTTGCTCCACCAATTATAGACTCACACAGTGATTGTGGTTTAATTCTACATTAAATTGAGTTGATGCATCTTCATAGGCAAATGCTAAGACATATCCAGATCCGACTTTGCCAAACCTTGAGTGCCCTGTAGCTATTTTGACTGATTTTTGTTGGGCCCCATGACACCTCCAACCATCCGACAACACTCCAATGGCAAGCAAATATTTTTCATCCATTTCCCCCCCCTGGCACCACTTCACATCAATAGCTTCAAGCAACCTCTTCATCGATATCCTGAGGTGGACTTGGATACTGATAGATTTCTGGTAAATCTACTGTGGCCAGTTATTATAGATTAAGAATTTACGAATCTATCAACAAAAAAACAATTACATATGGTACCTACATTCTGTACATAAAATGCATGTATTAATTGAAACAGGTTTGTATACTGATGATCCAATGTCGTTATTTAATTATCGAAATACATCACAGTAGCAGAATTTACCTTAAAACCAACCAATTCATTAAATACTTCTGTTAAATCAAGTGAAATTAGAACATGAATGTATCAAAGTCTGATTTTTCTTTTTTACAAAACATCTATCACGTCAGAGGAGGAACAGGACCTTGTGAGCAAATCCTATCTGTTGGAGACAGTTAGTAGCTGTTGCCTCTCCAGTGTACCACTGGGACTCACCGATTGAACAGAAAAGAAAATAGGTTAATCCAGCAGAGACATTGTAAACTTGTGAAAAACCAGTCACTGAACAAAACGCGGTGAAAAATAGAAATATAGTTGTTTTTCAAATCAATAATTAATTTTACAGGGCAGGAAATAGTTTAGCATGAACTTATTTAATATGGAAGCACATCAGAGTAGCAAGGAATTGCAGATGCTCGAAATTTTTGTAGAAAGCAAAGTGCTGGAGTAACTCAGCAGTTTAGGCAGCATCTACGGAGGACATGCATAGGCAACGTTTTAGATCAGGACCCTCCTTCAGAGTGAAGAAGGTTTCCGATCCGGGACATCGCCTTCCATGTCCTCCAATGCTGCCTGACCCTCTGAGTTACTCCAGCACTTTCTGTTCTATGGAAGTACACCATTTAATTTCATGCTAAAATAGTGTTTATATTTTCAACAGTTTAAATTGCAATTTTAAAGCAGAAAGATGCCAGCATAAATGCTATCTTGTTAGTCTTGTTATATTTGGTACTATGCTATAGGCAGATGTAAAACAATAATTGGACATAATGTAGTCTGGTGATAGAAACAAAGTGGTAGAGTAACTCAGTCAGCGGGTCAGGCAGCCTCTCTGGAGACAAAGGATGGGTGACATTTCAGGTTTGGACCCTTCTTCAGACACAACGTAGTCTGGTAATTTCTAGATTTTGTAAATTAAACCTATTTTGGATGTTAATGCCAGAAAAATCAAAGATCTTAGATTTGTTTTTGTCAGTTTGCACAGGATGTTGCAAAAGGAACCAATTAATTTAATAAAATATTCTTATTTTATGCACTGGGTTATTGTAAGAGTACGTTTTAGATTGAGGAGTCAGGAATGTTGCTTCCCACTATGTTATGTTAAGTAACTGTACCAATTATTTTGATAACTTAATTCTTCATAGACTGACCTGAAATAGCAAGTGGTCGCTACCCTGAAGATATATGGATTTTTGATGAGCACTCCACTGTGAAGTTAAAAGAAGATAATATTACCTTGCTGCCTTCTGGGTTATATTTACATTTTCTTTTTGATCTAAATCCCAGTATCTCAAATTCTATTTGTTTTAGTATAATTACCGTAAAGAAGCGAGGATCAGCAGTAAGGAGTTATCTTCTATTCCTTACACCTTTTTCTTCACAGAAGTAACTTAAACTTCTCCACCTTCTCACTCACTTCACACCACTTGTTGGCATCAACCTCAGCTGGTCTGAATATCCACAAATGCCTTATATCACTCAATGGTAACTGTTTAGCCCCTCTCTTTATCCTTCTAATGACTCGTTACTAATCTCAGTGCTGTAATAAACAAATACTCATGCCATCAATTCTACTCCTCAGCCACTTACTGTAATCCAGCCAGAATAAACTTCCTGAGCTGAATTTTGACCATCCTGTTCTCTGTATCACATTCACCAACTATAACATTGCTCACCATCACCAGCAGGTGTGCAGTGGAGAGCATACTGACTGGTTATATCACAGCCTACACCAGGAATCCAAATGCTGAAGAACAAAAGAGGCTGCAGAATATGGTGGACATTGCCGTGTCCATCATACATATTGACCTCCTCACTATTGAAGGAATCTACAGGACATGCTGTCTCAGGATGGTAGCTAATATCACCAAAGACCCACACCACTTGATTATGCCCTCTTCTTGCTGCTACCATTGGGAATAATGGGCCTGTCCCACTTAGGCGATTTTTCAGCGGCTGTCAAGTTGCCGGCAGTCGCCTGAAAAACTGGGAACTGGAACGGCGACACGCACGCACGCACGCACGCACGCACACACGCACACACGCACACACGCACACACACACACACACACACACACACACACACACACACACACACACACACACACACACACACACACACACACACACACACACACACACACACACACACACACACACACACACACACACACACACACACACACACTTTGTTTATGACCTTTTAAAGATGGCTGCTTTTCTATCTTGCAAATCTTAGCTTGACTCTTTTCACTATACTCACTCTCTCTCTCTCTCTCTCTCTATGCCATTTATTCCACAGTCTCTTTGATCTTTCATTCAATGTATTTTCTATTAATATCACTTTCTCACAAGCCCCCAAATCACTCTTGGTATATCATCCGACAAATGCCAAGACTCACCGCCACCATGAAATCTTGCACACCATCTGTCTTCTATGACTACAATAGAAAGTGTGTACCTGGGGAAATTCTGGGCCAACTGAAAAGGCCACAACATTATGTATCTCAGAAGACTTGAGAAAACAGGAGTGCATAAAGGACCAGGAATGTCAGAGCCACCAAGCCAAAGGGAATGGGGTCAAAGTAGGATGGATCGTTAGCAATAGTGCCAGAGCGATTGACACCAGAAGCTTGCAAGATGAATTGGAATTTAATTATAAAGTTCAAATCAAAATATTTAAAAAGCAGAAAGACTGCATAAGGACTAACTTACAAACTGTGATAATCATGAAGTGTGCTGTGGCCTTTAATACCGTCAACATAAGCTATTGCAGAGTTTCCAATATTAACTTTGGATATATTTTTTTCATTACGAGTGTCACCATTATTCTGTTGATGTTGGCACGATACAAATGAATCAGCTGTGAGTTGATTTAACTAATTCATTCAAACTGGTGGAAAAGTCAGATCATTGGAAAGCATTTGCGCACAATTTATTAATTTTTTGGTGTCTCAAGATACCAAAGGAATCTCAGAAGGTGTGTCATAATATCTGAACATTCTCCTTTTACATTGACTATTATTTCCCTCATAGGAAAACAGGGATGGAAAAGCTAGCCAATAACATCTCCCTCTGCGCCGATAACACATTTATAGATGTGACAGAACCAGAGATTAATGATTTCATAGCACTCAATACTGAGAGTGTGGATTCTATTGCTTCAGCAGAGAAAGTGCCTCCAACCATCTTATGAGGTTAAATTATTAACTTTGTTCCATTTTGGAAATAGAAAATAAAGCATAACTTTTTAAACCGAAGGAATTATTGGCTGTGTGTTGTTTCCCCAGTATTGCCAATCTTCAAACAAAGACTTTAATCACCTTTGCAAAAGTTAAGCATAAAATCAATAATAAGTAAAGAAAGGATGTAATATTGGCCCTGAACCTTCTGGTGGCAGTGAAAAGACTGTGCTCACTTTATTTCAAGTGCGTATATAAGTGGTAAAATTTGGGGAAATTTGAGGAAAATAAAATGGATTATGCTGGATGTAGTGTAAAAATATATGCTTGGTAGTTGCTGCTGACTACCCAGATGGAAGAACCTGTTTCTATGTTCCATTTCTCCATGATTCTATGTACGTTCATGTTAAGTAGCCATCTGTAAGAACCCTCCTATCAAGCATGTTGTCTGTTTAGAATCTCTTTGAATGCACCTTCAACATTTTATAAGGCCCAAGATATTCTGCACTGTGAATTTACTGTTGATTGGATGGTTCGTCTTTAAGAAAAGTATATGGGGAAAGACCCCATTCTAAACCCTCGATCATTGCATACTGGTTGGAATCTGAGTTAAAACATATGAACTATTTGCTTAAAGATCAAATATAAATGATCATTGTTGTTGACATAATTGGAATAATGAGAGTTGTGATGAAAATGCTGATTTGAATGTTCTGGATCATATATATTTGACATTTTTATGAATAAAATATATATTTGATACATATAAAAATATTAAAAACGGAATTGGACAGCAATTCCCAGTACTGCATATGCAAATTACAATGTTGCCATCAAGTCATTCTGCCCCAATTCCAGTCAATACACTGAAGCACGTGAATGGTATCATTTATACATAAATTAAGTAAAAACTACACCAAAAAAGAAAATATTCACGCTTGGTTAAGCCATTTTTATAATGTATTGATGAGTCTTAATTACTGCCAAATAATTATTTTGGAACTAAAGGGTTTAAATATTGATGAAATACTTTAAAATATATATTTTTAAATCATGTGCATAAACACAGCACAGTTCTGCATAGTAAGTCTATCGTTATATTTTCATTTATTTCTGTTTGAACGATGAAGTATAAACAGATTTTGGGTGCTTTTGTTTTTAAAATCTGCAATGGAGTTTATTCTCTCTTTCTTGTATTAAATCTATTGTGAATTGCCTTAACTTGGAGCAATTCTATATATTTTCTGGATGAATAACAGAATATTCACACATGCCTTTCTTGGGTGAGAACCTTATTTTTTGGCATAAAGCTCCTTCAAATGAGATCGGCAGCAGTCTACACCAACATTTATCTGCAATGAAATTTTTCAGACTTACTGACTTTAAAAAATTGTTTTATTTATTTTTGAATGCTCAGGTTTAACTAACTCAATTGACCTTGAAACAATGCTATTTAAAAGGTTAATTTTAAAACTGAATTCTTTGTTCTTACCAAGACCTACTTTCTATGATCTTTGCTTTCTATGGCTTCACATCCTCGCACTGCTTTGGAGGTCAGACATGATCAGATTCAGCTTCCTAGCTCAGGAAACTGTTGTTATTGATTTCTGCATATACCATTGTTTGTGTTGGTCACCAAAGCTTCATAACTCAAGAAGAGAAGGTGTCAGCTTTCTTTCCTTGAGCCGGCTACAGTAGGGATAGCAAGTATGATGATTCATCTGTATTGCAGGCTTTGCTAGAGTGCAGGAGGCATTCTCGTCAAAACTCTGCCAGGAGTACTGATCTGTCACCAGGGAGGACTTCTGTGGCCCCAGTGGAGACTTGTGAACTAAGCCAGTCGAAGGCTGAAGCTGGTTGATATGAAAGTCTTTAATCATCAGGAGAAGCTGACATTCGCTTGGAGACCTTCTCAGTAGAATCTCCAAACTCAAATTACATCCACTTTTTAGATTCTTAAGATCAAAGAAATGCAGGTATTTCAATACAATTTTAATCACTACAATGTCTGTTTATTTGAATATCTTGCGTCTGACAGTAGGTCGAAGTACACATTTGCAATGTGAGCACACTATAAATGACAAGACACATCAGAACCTTCAAACACCTTAGCTGGGAGAGTCATTCATATGGATGGTCTCCAAACTTCTGAGGATTAGGAACTCAGATGCCTAAAATTAGTAGAAAGGCACTGCAGATGCTGAAGAAGGGTCTCGACCCAAAACATCACCCATTCTTTCTCTCCAGAGATACTGCCTGTCCCGCTGCATTACTCCATATTTTTGTGTCAGTCACCTGAAATTAGTGTTGTGAGGCTGACCCACTTGAGTACAGAAGTACACCAATTATTGATAAACAGACAACTATGCCAAGTGACTACATAAGTCTGGTCTGGAAGTCTCCATCATCTTTATCACAATGGTGCAACATCACTTTGAAGATGTCTCCTTCGATGTAGGCCAATTAATATACCCCATTGTCTTACATCTATGTATACGAGACCATCTCATGGTCATGTTGTAACACAGCAGTTTGTTTACAAATCTGTCCTTTTAATTTCAAACTGATTTCAAACTTATCCAATATAAGGGTCCTGACCCAAAATGTTACCTATCCATGTTCTCCAGAGATGCTGCCCGACCTGTTGAGGTACTCCAGCACATTTTTTGTAAACCAGCATCTACAGTTCCTTGTTTCTCCTGCAGGCATAGTTCTCCGCAGATCTGTCGCGGTACCTCTGTCACCACCTTCTTTCATCCACTCAATCAGCAACAACGATCAGTAGTTGAAAGACCGTGGCTTGCATTGTGGTATGACATTGGTTGTGAAGATCACTGCTACTAAGCTACACGGTGACCTGTGGCTGAAACAACTACACATCAGCACTGGACAATGCACGTGATTAATGTCAGCTACAGCATGGGGATCCTACAATGCTGCTCTGTCAACCTCACAACTAAAGTTGCAAAACCTACATGCAAATTTCATAAACAGCAGCAGGATGAACTACAACATTGTTTTAAAGATGAAAATAAAACATTATGTAGCAGTTTATGAACCTTTAGGCTTCATAACTCAAATGGATTCTTGTCAAAAGAAATTAGTAGTGTGGTACTGCCCTTCATATATTAAAATCAATGCTTCCCAGCGCGGAACAAGATTATGTTAGAGGGAAGGTCAAATAACAGCACGCTGCAAATTCCATCAGCCACTTGTGAATTATGTGTGCACAAATTTTCCACATTAGACAGGCGAATAATGATGCCATTCTGAATGTAATGCTCGCCAAGAGGTTGCTGAAAGAGGCAAGGCCACCAGGTTCAGTAAGGCATTTTTGTTTTTGGGAACTCTCAGCTAAATCATTCCTTCACAGCACCACAGACTCTGCAGCTATGTATTTTAATGCACATTCCCTGAGCTGCTCCCATCCCACACTGACTAGCCAGATAAGCCCAAATATAGAAGCAAAGAACTGGAGATTCTGGTTAATAAACAAAAGGATACAAAGTGCAGGAGCAACTTAGGAAGTTAGGCAGCATCTCTGGAGAACATGGACATGGACGCCCTGCTCGAGACAATTCCCCAGACTCCCAGTCCCAAAGTAATTCATTTACTTACCAGCACCCAGCATTGTAGCAATGCTATAAATGCAAACTGCGATCCCACCTTCAGTAGAAGCAAAGAACTGCAGACAAAATGTGTAGGAAGGAACTGCAAATGTTAGTTTAAATCAAAGAGAGACACAAAATGCTGGAGTAACTCAGTGGAACAGGCAGCATCTCTGGAGAGAAGGAATGGGTGACGTTTTGGGTTGAGATCCTTCTTCAGAATGATGCTGGTTTATACCAAAGATAGACACAAAGTGCTGGAGTAACTCAACGGGTCAGGCAGCATCTCTGGAGAGAAAGGATCGGGTGACGACCGTCCTGACTTGAAACATCACCAATCTTTTTTCTCCAGAGATGTTGCCTGATCTGTTCAGTTACTCCAGCACTTTGTATTTATCCCACCTTGTCTTTCTTTATCTTCTTGAATATATTCTACCAAGAATGTTAAGCATCCAATCCTCTTGTCCTATCACAGTCATGCCATTGCAATATATTCCTAGGATTGTTGCTACAAGCATTCCCCCTGCACAGTTATGCCCCTGTCCCACTTAGGAAACCTGAACGGAAACCTCTGGAGATTTTGCGCCCCACCCAAGGTTTCTGTGCGGTTCCTGGAGGTTCCCAGAGGGTTTTGTCAGTCTCTCTACATGCTTCCACTACCTGCAACCTCCGGCAACCACCTGCAACCTCCGGGAACCGCACGGAAACCTTGGGTGGGGCGCAAAGTCTCCAGAGGTTTCCGTTCAGATTTCCTAAGTGGGACACACCTCTGCCTCCACCCACTCTACCTGACACTCCATCACCTAACCCCACCAGGCCCTGATCACATCATCCAAAATCATATCCATCCACTGACCCCCACTTTCACTGTTGATTCACTGCCGCTCACTCACTGTGGCGCTCATCTGACACCCTCTCCATCATCACCTATTTCACAGCCCCTTCCCTGAGGTGCTGCCGCATACTCTTAAGCGGCCTTTTCACGGGGCGACTTGACGCAAGAGTTAACCGGAGTTTAACATCGTGGGAACCTCGTGCGATAACAGTACGGCATTCGTGGACCACCGTGGACCACCGTAGCGCTAATGGCAGGTAGTCGTGTAACTTGGTCACTCGGGAGAAAATTCAAGAAAGTTTGAATTTCTCCAAGAGTGACTTGTACACTTGTGGTTGAACATTGCAACATTATATGAACGTAGTGGCCAGTGCGATATCCGTAATAACTCTTGCGGGTACCGTGGGAACTCCTACGAACGGTGAACCCGGAAGCTGGACAGAGGGACAGAAGGTGAGTAAAAATTATCTTCTGTGGGATTGAATTTAAAAAATAAATAAAAATAAAGATTTGCATCTGCATATGGACATCAACTTATTCATGAGTTATGTTAATGAGATTCAAGAAAATAACTATAATCTTTAAAAGGGACTTTAAAAGGGACTTTACTGAAAGGTTACGCATTTTTATGGTCCGTGAGAAATTTTTCACATGTACTTCTTTGAGAGATACAGGTCGGAGTCCTCGGGTCCAGGGGTCGGAACGCTACCACTCAATGTTGTACAGAGACCCGTGTAAGGAGTGAACTGCACATGCTGGTTTAAACCGAAGACAGACACAAAAAGCTGGAGTAACTCAGCGAGTCAAGCAGCATCTCTGGAGAAAAAAAGCTGATGTTTCGGGACGAGACACATCTTCAGACTCAATTCCGATTAGGCTGTCTGAAGAAGGGCTCCGATTCGAAGCGCCACCTATTCTTTTTCTCCAGAGATGCTGCCTGACCCCGCTGACTTACTCCAGCTTTTTATGTTTTTCTTCCCAGATCTGACTTACCTGCTGAGTTACACCAACATTTTGTGTCCTTCTGTGCGTATTAACCAGCATAACCAGCGTCTGCAGTTCCTTTAGACATTACCTAACTTCAGATTTTAGAGATATAGCGCGTGGAACTCCTGCGAACGGTAACCCGGAAGCTGGACAGAGGGGACAGAAGGTGAGTAAAATATCGACAAGGGAACATGTGTCCTTCGAGGACGTCCCACCTAATTGTCATTGTTGGATAATCTTTTTAACAGGAACACTTGCAGAGATGGCTCCCAGAAATCTCAAAGAAAGGGGGTAAAGCGTGTCAGAGATGTTTTTGCCATGTTGCGCTATTCAGTTTCTATATTGTTTCAGTTTCTATATCTATATTGTTGCTCTATTCAGTTTCCCAGGGGGGTCGGGACGGGACTGGAGTTGGGAGGGAAAGGTGGGGGAGTCGAGGGAGAGGAGGGGGAGACAGATGGGGGTGTTCTTCATTTACTGGCGGCGGGTGTCTGTCACTGAAACAGGCAGGTGAGATTTCACATCCACCTTGTGTGTGCCTCTCTCTCTCTCTCCCTCCCTCTTACACAGGCTGAGAGACTCTGCCTCTGTGAGTGTACGTCTCTTTCTCCCCCTCTCCCACACACAGTAAGACCGAGGGTACTGTGCTCAGTCCATCTGTGTCTCCCACATACACAGTAAAATATGTCTCCAAATGAGCCAATTCAACCAAGGGAGGATATATATAGTGTGTGAAAAAAAAAAGTTACATCATTTGTGTCACGCGTAGTTCACGATGTTCATTCAAGATTTAACGCGAAAGCTCGGGAAACGGACAAGTCACTCGCACAAATAACAGAAATGCCGAGTACCGTGGGGAACTCTTTATCTACCCCCGTTATATCGTGCGAGACTCGTGCTGGACCACGACCTCTTCACTCTGGTGACATCTTGCGTCAACTCGCCCCGTGAAAAGGCCCCATTACCCTGAACTCTCCCTCATTCAGATATTCCTTCATTGTACTTTAATCTTTTTTCACACTACTGCTGGTTGCACAACAATCTTGCACCATTCTGCATTTCAAATATTCATCATTGTGTTTAAGATTACTGTATGTATGCAGTTTACTCTGTGAGCTGCATGTGAACAAGGAATGTCATTACACCCTAGACATAAAAAACTGGAGTAACTCAGCGGGACAGGCAGCATCTCTGGAGAGAAGGAATGGGTGACCTTCAAAGGCCTCGACATGAAACATCACCCATTCCTTCTCCAGAGATGCTGCCTGTCTCGCTGAGTTAGTTCAAGTTCAAGTTCAAGTGAGTTTATTGTCATGTGTCCCTGTATAGGACAATGAAATTCTTGCTTTGCTTAAGCACACAGAACATAATAGGCATTTACTACAAAACAGATAAATGTGTCCATATACCATGATATAAATATATACACACATGAATAAATAAACTGGTAAAGTGCAAATAGCAGAAAGTGGTTATTAAGAATCAGAGTTTTGTCCGAGCCAGGTTTAATAGCCTGATGGCTGTGGGGAAGTAGCTATTCCTGAAACTGGTTGTTGCAGTCTTCAGGCTCCTGTACCTTCTACCTGAAGGTAGCAGGGAGATGAGTGTGTGGCCAGGATGGTGTGGGTCTTTGATGATACTGCCAGCCTTTTTGAGGCAGCGACTGCGATAAATCCCCTCGATGGAAGGAAGGTCAGAGCCGATGATGGACTGGGCAGTGTTTACTATTTTTGTAGTCTTTTCCTCTCCAGGGCGCTCAAATTGCCGAACCAAGCCACGATGCAACCGGTCAGTATGCTCTCGACTGTGCACCTGTAGAAGTTAGAGAGAGTCTTCCTTGACAAACCTACTCTCCGTAATCTTCTCAGGAAGTAGAGGCGCAGATGAGCTTTTTTGATAATTGCGTTAGTGTTCTCGGACCAGGAAAGATCTTCAGAGATGTGCACGCCCAGGAATTTGAAGTTCTTGACCCTTTCAACCATCGACCCGTTGATATAAATGGGGCTGTGGGTCCCCCTCCTACTCCTTCCAAAGTCCACAATCAGTTCCTTGGTTTTGCTGGTGTTGAGGGCCAGGTTATTGCGCTGGCACCATATGGACAGTTGCTCGATCTCTCTTCTGTACTCTGACTCATCCCCTTCAGTGATACGTCCCACAACAGTGGTGTCGTCAGCGAACTTGATGATGGAGTTCGCACTGTGGTTGGCTACGCAGTCATGGGTATAGAGTGAGTACAGCAGGGGGCTGAGCACGCAGCCTTGAGGTGCTCCCGTGCTGATTGTTATCGAGGCTGACACATTTCCACCAATACGAACAGACTGTGGTCTGTGGATGAGGAAGTCGAGGATCCAGTTGCAGAGGGATGCGCAGAGACCCAGTTCTGCGAGTTTGGTAACCAGTTGGAGGGGATGATTGTGTTGAATGCCGAGCTGTAATCGATGAATAACAGCCTGACATATGAGTTTTTGTTGTCCAAGTGGTCCAGTGCGGAGTGGAGGGCCAGCGAGATCGCATCCACCGTTGATCTGTTGTGGCGGTAAGCGAACTGCAGTGGGTCCAGGTTTTTGTCGAGGTAGGAGTTGATTTGCTCCATGATCAGCCTCTCAAAGCACTTCATCACCACCGGCGTTAGTGCCACTGGTCGATAGTCATTGAAGGCACGTCACCTTACTCTTCTTGGGCACCGGTATAATTATGCCCTTTTAAAGCAGGTGGGGACCTCAGACCTCAGAAGTGAGAGGTTGAAAATGTCCGTAAAAACTCCTGCCAGTTGGTCCGCACAGGTTTTTAGAACACGACCGGGTATACCATCAGGACCAGGTGCTTTTCGGGGGTTCACCCCTCTGAAGGATTTCCTGACGTCGGCCTCTGTGACTGAGACTGAAATGCCATCACAGCGAATGGGGGATCGGGAAGGCACATCAGTATTCTCCCTGTCAAAGCGTGCGTAAAACGCATTGAGCTCGTCAGGGAGTGATGTTTCACTGACATTCAAGCTGCCTCCTGGTTTCGCCTTGTAGGAGGTGATTGCATTCAGGCCCCGCCACAGCTGCCGAACATCTGTCTCATCCTCCAGTTTGGAGCAGAAGTCCCTTTTGGCCTTTTTGATGGCCTTACCAAGGTCGTATCTGGACTTCATGTAGGCCACTGTATCATCGGACATGAATGCCCTGTGTCTGGACTTTAGAAGAGTGTGGATCTCAAAGTTCATTCAAGGTTTCTGATTGGGAAACACTTTTTGTGTCTATCTTCGGTTTAAACCAGCATCTGCAGTTCCTTCTTACACATATCATTGCACCCTAATGTATATCCTGAATCTGAATCTGAAGTTTGATTCACTCAGGGTATATGGCACCTCGTACCACATCCAGCCTTTCCCTCCCGCAGCCACATTAACTTACCTGCAAGTTTATTTGTCCTGACTTATGTAATTGCAGAGTTTAGCTGCCAGGCTTTATTTTAACAGCACCATATTTCTATTGTTTCTCCAACACTGGCCTCGTTGCTCTGATTTAATTTAATCAGTGTTTTTGCTTCTTGTTATGGGAACGATGCAGATTGCTCTCCAGGTAATTTAATTTATTTGTATCAACCATTCCTCTCACTTTGTTTTCAATCATCATTTTATATGCATGATCCCTCTATTTGCACCATCCTGACTACTTTCTTTTGACAGACCTTTCCTCTAATTTTCTGTATTTTTAAATTTCAGATTATTGTTACTTTGGACTCGCTTCTTCAAAGCTGCAGTGTTGGAGAACATTTCCTCTCCCTATAATGCCATGTGATGGAGAGTTTGGAATTCTTCAGGTGTCTGAGCCAGCTTTTATCCCACAGCGAACTATTGAGGCAAGCTGTGTAGATGATGGAAACCAAACAAGAACATGAAAATGTTCTTGCTCAGAAGGCTGGAGGGAGTTTACACTGAAAGAAAACAGCCATTCCTCTTCTCAGATTTTCTTATTTTACCAAGGCAACTTGATCTGATGAACATATCAGCATTTTTAAAATATGAAGCAGAGGTGAAAGAGTTATTTGCCATGTGGGAATTTGCTGTTTGGAATTTCTGTACCTTGTTTCTCAATGCTACATCAGCCACAACTATTTAATACTAGACTAAGTGAAACCCGTTGGGTCCCATGTTCACACGGGAGGGCTGGTCCCCCAACGCAATATTCCACCTCTCCACCAATTCCAATATTGGTGGCCAGTGGGGGGGCTTTCTGGAGCGCTAGTATGGGTATTGTGGGCTGAAGGGACTGGTTTCCAGAGGGCTAGTATGGACATTGTGGGCCAAATGGATTCTTGGGGCGACAGCTCAGTTACTCAAGCCTAATGTGCTGGCAGCTCACTCACGGCGGGTGGGCGAGCAGTTGACTCACGGCTATTCCTTGAAATTCCATTTCAAGCAGGGTGCAAAGCCACCAAATTCAAATGCAGTTTTCTACCATTTCAAGCAGGGTGCAAGGTCACCAAATTCAGGTGCAGTTTCCTACCACTTCAAGCAGGGTGGAAGGCCACCAAATTCAAGTGCAGTTTACTTCCACTTCAAGCAGGGTGCAAAGCCACCGAATTCAAGTGCAGTTTCCGACCACTTCAAGCAGGGTGCAAGGCCATCGAATTCAAGTGCAGTTTCCTACCACTTCAAGCAGGGTGCAGAGCCACCAAACTCAAGTATAGTTTGCTACCACTTCAAACAGGGTGCTGGGCCACCAAACTCAAGTGCAATTTTATGCCACTTCAAGCAGGGTGCAAGGCCACCAAATGCTAGTGCTGTTTAATGCCATTTTAAGCAGGGTGCAAGGCCACCAAATTCAAGTGCAGTTTCATACCACTTCAAGCAGGGTGCAAGACAACCAAATTGAAGTGTGGTTTCATACCATTTCAAGCAGGGTGTAAGGCCACCAAATTCAAGTGCAGTTTCATACGATTTAATGCAGGGTGCAAGGCCACCAAATTCAAATGCAGTTTCATACCATTTCAAGCAGGGTGAAACCACCAAAAAAACACACAAAACACCACACTCACAGTTCAGTAGACATTCAGTGTGTTCAGTTGATTTACAGCTCAGACAGAGTCCTGACCTCTCCCACACCCATCTTGAAGAGACTGAGCCACATCCACACTTCTGAGTTTTATAATCCCTCCCCCTCCCACCAGAAGGGGCGTGGCCTTCGTGGCGTGATTGACAGTAGATAGATTCTCATCATTTAAAAAAAAACTAATAACACTTTTATTTTTCATTGATGGAAGAATCCTCTGCACCTGATGAACGGAGGAGGACTGAGTAAGATGGCCAAAAATTGCAGCCGTAAGTGGTAGCGCTTTATCTAAAATCAATATAGAGTGCAAACAGGAAGTTGTCAGGTTACCACCACCAACAACCATATGCAGTGAAGCATTTCAAAGCCATTACCACCACCAACAACCATTTGCAATGCAGCATTTCAAAGCAGTTACCACCACCAACAACCATTTGCAGTGCAGCATTTTAAAGCAGTTACCACCACCATCAACTATTTGCAGTGCAGCATTTCAAAGCAGTTACCACCACCAACATCCATTTGCAGTGCAGCATTTCAAAGCAGTTACCACTGCCAACAACCATTTGCAGTGCAGCATTTCAAAGCAGTTAGCACCACCAACAACCATTTACAGTGCAGCATTTCAAAGCAGTTACCACCACCAAAAAACATTTGCAGTGCAGCATTTCAAAGCAACCACATTTTCATTTTCAAACCACATTAAGGGCACTCACAGTTGAGTAGACATGCGTTCAGAGTTATTCACAGCTCAGAGAGACGTGACCCTCTCACTTCTTCCATCTTGTAGAGACTGAGTGAGGCACAACACTCCGGGTTTTATGGTCCCTCCCCCTTCCACCAGCAGGGGCAGTAGAGAGAATGTCAACATTTTTTAAACATTAATAACTCTTTTATTTTTCATCGATGTGAAAAATCCTCTTGTCGTGCGCAGCGGAGGGGGACTCTGAGTAAGATGGCCACAAATCACAGCCATAAGTGGCAGCGTTTTTTCAAAAATCATGAAACAGAAAAACAGGAAGTAGTCAAGATCTTACTTTTTAATAATATAGATTAGTTTACTGCTTGTGCTAAATTTTAAGTCCTCCTGTGATTTTGAAATATATACTCATACACAAATTCTTCTTCATTATAAACGGAGTGTGTTTTGACTTTGAATATGCATATCAGTGACCATAACTGTACATGCAGATGGTCGTCATTCAGTCACATGCCAATACCCAAAATATGGAAACAAACTATATATTTGTAAAAAATGTAAACTGTATTTAATCATCTGATTTTATCCTTGTGCTTAAGGAATACAAAACCTTAGTGTACTTCGAGTACAGCGAGACTCTTCCAAGAATTTCTTCTAGAGCACCTGCTGATTGTGCTGAATAATGAATAGAAAAACATATTAACATTAGGAGCATTTTTTAACTGACATTAATAACTGCATATTCAAACAGCTTTGTTTTGAATCCATTTAACCAAAACAGCCCTTTTCCACTGCGTTGAGAGATTGTTATCTCTGAAGACAATGGTGGCTAATCACTGCTTGTAATCCACATGTAAACAGATACATTATGAAAACTGGTCCTCATAAGCTAGGGTACTGTCTGATTCACCTCTACCCCATCATGGACATTGGACTTTGTCTATGGAACCAACGCGCTACATTGCTGATAACTGTATGTTTCACTCTGCATCTTCCCCATTGCTCTATCCATTGTACTTCAGTCTGACTTGATTCTATTTTGTATGGTGTTATCTGACCTAGATAGACACAAAATGCTGGAGTAACTCGTGTTTAAGAAGGAACTGCAGATGCTGGAAAATCGAAGGTAAACAAAACTCAGCAGGACAGGCATTATATGTATTATCTGATCTGATGGGATAGCATGCAAAACAAAATTGTTCACTGGGTCTCTGATTTTGTGACATTAATTAACCTAAACCTAAATCTAAACAAAAATATTCTGTATGAATGGATACTATTTCCGTAACTCCTAATTGGAACTGACATTCAACTAACAGAGTAAATACATTCACCTATGCCTTTGTGCATGTTTTTATCACTAAAACATTGATGACATATGGGCATCATTGACAAGGTCAGCTTTTATTTTCCATTCCAAGTAGAAGTTGACAGAATTTCGACTCATAAGCATGTTATTGGACCGGGTAAGTTCCCAGTCATACAAATGTCAACCTGATTCTTTCATTAAGGAGATCACACTGTCAGCTGATTCATAGCAACATAGAAACATAGAAACATAGAAAATAGGTACAGGAGGAGGCCATCCGGCCCTTTGAGCCAGCACCACCATTGATTGTGGTCATGGCTGATCGTCCCCAATCAATAACCCATGCCTGCCTTCTCCCCATATCTCTTAATTCCACTAGCCCCAAGAGCTCCATCTAACTCTCTTGAATCCATCCAGTGATTTGGCCTCCACTGCCCACTGTGGCAGGGAATTCCACAAATTCACAACTCTCTGCGTGAAAAAGTTTTTTCTCACCTCAGTCTTAAATGGCCTCCCCTTTAAGGGCCTGTCCCACTTTCACAACCTAATTCACCACCTCTGCCGAGTTTGCCCTTGACTCATACTCGCAGCATGGTCCTCACGAGGTCATAGGAGGTTGTAATAATAATAATAATAATACATTTTATTTAATGGGCGCCTTTCAGACATCTCAAGGACACCTTACATAGTAATCGGAATAAAAACATATAATCGGAATAGAACAGGTAAAAAAGACATCACAGAGACACAAATTAAAAACAGAATTCAGTCCAAAAACAGAAAATCAAAAACACAGTGTGAAGAGAGAGCAGCGGCGGAGGAGGTCTGTAGGAGGTCATAGGTAGGTCGTGATGCTAGTAGTAGGTACTCATGGCATCAAGTATGTAGGGGCGTTTTTCTAGCCTGATGAAAAATGTCCATGAGTAAAAAATGTCGTGAATTAGATCGTGAAAGTGGGACAGGTCCTTAATTCTAAGACTGTGGCCCGTGGTTCTGGACTCGCCCAACATTGGGAACATTTTTCCTGCATCTGGCTTGTCCAGTCCTTTTATAATTTTATATCAATATTACTAAAGGTCTGATCTTGACCACTTTCTGTTTTTCTGTATATTGATTTTAGAAAAAATGCTGCCACTTACGGCTGTGATTTTTGGCCATTTTACTCAGAATCCCCCTCTGCTACGCAGGATGAGGATTTTTTACTATCAATGAAAAATAAAAGAGTTGTTAGTGTTTAAAAAATGTTGAGATTCTCTCTCCACGCCCCTTCCGGTTGGACTACAAAACCTGGAAGTGTTGAGTGCCGCAGTCAGTCTCTGCAAGATGGGGGAGCGAGAGGGTCTCGTCTCTCAGTCTGAGCTGTGAATAATACTGAACACATGTCTACTAAACTGTGAGTGGTTTTACTGACCTGTCAGTGCCCTTAATGTGGTTTGAAAATATAGTTTGGAAGTCCTAAAGCTGTGTTGCCTGTGGTTTGGAAATGCTAAAGCTGTGTTGCCTTTGGTTTGGAAATGCTAAAGCTGTGTTGCCTTTAGTTTGGAAATGCTAAAGCTTGTGTTGCCTAATTAAAGTTGCCTTGCCTTATTAAAGTTGCCTTCTACATAATTAAAAGTCTAATCTTGACCACTTCCTGGTTGCGCTTTATATTTATGTTAGAAAAAACGCTACCTGATGAAACCCCCTCCACTCATCAGGTGCCGAGGATTTTTCCCATCAATGAAAAATAAGAGTTATTAGTGTTTAAAAAATGTTAAGATTCTCTCTCCTGTCAATCACGCCATGAAGACCACCCCCCTTCTGGTGGGATGGGGGGAGGGACTCTAAAACCCAGAAGTGTGGGCGTGGCTCTGTCTCTGTCTCTGCTAGATGGAGGAGGGAGATGTCACGACTCGCTGTCTTTAGTGGCCTTGCACCCTGCTTAAAATGGTATGAAACTGCACTTGAATTTGTTGGCCTTGCACCCTGCTTGAAGTGGTAAGAAACTGCACTTGAATTTGGTGGCCCTGCACCCTGCTTGAAATTGAATTGCAAGGAATAGCCGTGAGTCAACTGCCAGCCCACCAGGCGAGAGTGAGTGAGCTGCCAGCACAACAGGCTTGAGTGACTGAGCCGCCAGCCCAAGAATGCATTCGGCCCACAATGTCCATACTAGCCCTCTGGAAACCAGTCCCTTCAGCCCACAACACCCATACTAGCGCTCCACAAATCCCCCCCCCCCCCCCCCCACCACTGGCCGCCAATATTGGAATTGGTGGAGAGGTGGAATATTGCATTGGGGGACCAGCCCTCCCGTGTTATGCTGGGACCCAACGGGTCCCACTTAGTCTAGTGTTTCTATAAGATCCCCTCTCATCTTTCTAAACTGCACTGAATACAAGCCTAGTCTTTTCAATCTTTCCTCATATGACAGTCCCGCCATCCCAGGGATCAATCTCGTGAACCTACGCTGCACTGCCTCAATCACAAGGATATCCTTCCTCAAATTAGGAGACCAAAACTGTACACAATACTCCAGATGTGGTCTTACCAGAGCCCTATACAACTGCAGAAGAACCTCTTTACCCCCATACTGAAATCCTCTTGTTATGAAGGTCAACATTCCATTAGCTTTCTTCACTGTCTGCTGTACCTGCACGCCAACTTTCAGTGAATGGTGTACAAGGACACCCAGGTCTCACTGCACCTCACCCTTACCTAACCTAACCCCATTGAGATCATAATCTGCCCCCTTGTTTTTGCCGCCAAACTGGATAACCTCACATATATCTATATTATACTGCATCTGCCACTCATCTGCCCACTTACTGAACCTGTCCAGGTCACCCTGCAACCTCCTAACATCCTCTTCACAGTTCACACTGCCATCCAGCTTTGTGTCATCCGCAAACTTGTTAGTGTTGCTCCTAATTCCCTCTTCCAAATCATTAATATATATGGTAAATAGTTACGGCCCCAACACTTGCGGCACTCCACTCGCCACTGCCTGCCATTCTGAAAAGGACCCATTCACTCTTACTCTTTTGCTTCCTATCTGGCAACCAATTTTCTATCCATGTCAACACCCTACCCCCAATACCAGGTGCTCTAATTTTAGTTACCAGTCTCCTGTGCGGGACCTTGTCAAAGGCTTTCTGAAAGTCTAGATACACTACATCCACTGGCTCCTCTTCATCCATTTTACTTGTCACATCCTCAAAAAATTCCAGAAGATTAGTCAAGCATGATTTCCCTTTCATAAATCCATGTTGACTTGGACTAATCCTTTTACTATCCAAATGTATCATTATTACCTCTTTAATAATTGACTCCAGCATCTTTCCCACCACCGAAGTCAGGCTAGCTGGTCTGTAATTCCTCGTTTTCTCTCTCGCTCCTTTCTTGGAAAGTGGGATAACATTAACTATCCTCACATGAGAATATTATTTAAATCAAAAATAAAATAAAATTCTGGAAAGACAAAGTAATTCCGGCAACATGTTTAGTTTAGTTTAAAGTTACAGTGCGGAAACAGGCTCTTTGGCCCATCGTATCTGCACTTTTCAACGATCCTTGCGCGCTAACACTATCCTACACGCACTAGGGACAATTTACATTTATACCAAGCCAATTAATCTACAAACCTGTACGTCTTTGGGGTGTGGGAGGAAACCAAAGATCTTGGAGAAAACCCATGCAGGTCATGGGGAGAACACAAACTCCGTACAGACAGTACCCTTAGTCAGCGACTCTGGCACTGTAAGGCAGAAGTACCGATTTTGGATGATCAGCCATGATCATGTTGAATGGCGGCGATGGCTCAAAGAGCCTAATGGCCTACTACAGCACCTGTTTTCTCCATGTTTAACATAAACTCATGAACAAGACAGATGGATCCATGCTCTCCTGAGATGCTGCCTGACCCATTGAGTTACTGCAGCACACTGTGTCTTCTTTTGTATACGAGCAACTGCAGTTCCTTATTTCTACTTTAGAAGAGCAGTTTGACTTGGAGTAATATTTGTCTTGATCCACCTGCCTTGCTCCATATTCTCCCCAGATGCTGCCTGACCCTCTGAGCCACTCCAGCAGCCTGTGCACTCTTCTAAAATTTGGCTTTTGGCTCACTGGAGATGAAGTTTCAAATCAATCTCTTCCCACTACTTCCAAGAGATTGGACGGAAAGTCTGCCAATCTACTCAATCACCACCCTTCGATGAAGTGCTTAAATTACATCCAATTTATAACAGACTGGTAATGTCATTATTCATGCTACACACAAGGTTCTTTCTGCTCTGACTATACACTTCATTTGATGGATAGTTCTGTACAACTTATAGACATTTTACCATGCATTGTAAAATGACCACCAAGACAGATGACCCTAAAATGATTTTTAGATGAGGCTGATGTTTTAGGATCTAATTAGTTTTATTGCCATTTTTCATGTTATTCATCTTTTGTTTATGAATAACCATACATTCCAGAAGGGAGAGCAGAATCAATATTCCTTCAGGGTACGAGGGGACGAGAGAGAAATCACAGTCATCTCATCCTCCAGCTACAGGTGACCAGCGTTAACCACAAATGTTCCTTTTGTTGCAGGAATTAGAGGCAAAAATAAAAATATACATCTGTTTAGAAGTGAACCATTGCATAATAGGTTCTTCCATACTGTAAAAAGTTCTGCATTTTCTTCAATAGCAGGGTATAGATATCACTAACTCCTAGTGGATATTTAAAGAGACCGGATATCCATTTTATTGAAATGTATATAGTAGCAAGTTTTTCCTGACTCTTTGCTCGTAGTCTTTAAGGACCGAGTTAATACCTGCCAAATATAGCCAGGAACACTACTCATGACACTCAGTCGAAAGAGTAAATACATCAAGTCGGCAGAGTAGGAGTACATTTTACCAAGAATAGATAAGAATTATTCAAAGCAATGGACAGTGACAATTAGAGTGAAGCTCCCTCGATGCTAAATCCAAATTGCTTAAAGTAAATAAACAATCTTCATTAATGTCCTTCTGTGTCAGTGTCATTCAATTAATGAACAGTTTAGACAGGGACTGGACATTGATTATATATAATGGTCATTAATGAGTAATCTTCCAAATGAAGGCATATGTTAAGGGATTCTAACCATTCCATTTGTGCATCTCTTCCGACAGACTTGATCTACCAGGAATACAATGATTAATCTACTCATTGCTGGTGGAGATCGCTCTGGTCGGTGTGACTTTTGAAAGATGCGGTATCATATTGAAGTTCAGTACTATACAATATAATATTAAAATACTTCAGCTTGCAATGTGAACACAGCCATATAAAGGGTGGACACTTTTTAAATATCTACTGTATTGTCTTCATTGGTATTTATTTGTGAATAGAAATTAGTTACATTTTACATTACCCTGAACAGTCCAGCAATGGTTTGGTAGTAAGAAATGCCTCAAAGCAAAGCTTTATGTGCTGATCATTGGAAAAGCATGAAGAATGGCTGTCTAGTATAATTTTTGGCAAGCATTAATTTGAATTTAAAATTGAATATAATTATTTTAATTCTCTGAAATTTATTTTAAATTTTATTTGAGAAATTCTTCCATGAATTTCTGGCATTAAGAGTTCCACTTTGATGTAAGGAGGATGGTCTTTAGTCTGAAAGTATCAAACTGTTAATTTTTGTCGCCTGAAAACTAATTGCGACAAATATGAATTAACTTGCAAGTTGTTCAAGTTCTGCCGTGTTGCATATTTTGTGCTTCAATTCTGAGGAACAAGTTTCTCCCCATAGGTGATGGTGGATTTTAAACCAAGAGTTAAGAAAAGTACTCAAAACTACGTACAGAGTAAAATTCAAAGTTCAATAAAAGGCAGACAGACTGCAGTGAACCAATTACAGTGTAAACTCAGTAACACAGATGTCAAAGGCAACTAATACCTGTGCTATAGGCAACCTGGAATAAAAATAAAAATAACAGTTATGTAATTCCTTTCTTACACAGTATATCTGAAACTGTGACATAACGGGGTGTCTTGTAATGAGGTTGCAATTTTCTTGCCGATACACTATTTCCTGATGATTTTCCATAATGTTTCCTCGATTTGTGACAACACTAAATTTTAACTTTACTCCCTGGGATGGTTTAGTAGAAGCTTCATAAATAGAAGGTTAAGGGACAAAACAATAATTGTTAACATTTCCTGCTTGTTTCATTAAAGCATCTTGGAATGTTTTACTCTGTTGAAGATGCTTTTGTCATTGTTTATGCACACAGAAAGTAAGAGTAAGGGTCGAGGAGCAGAAATCAGCGTGAATAATTGGGTCCGAGGGAAATGACTAAATGCATATTTTATATTTCTTATTTAAGTACAAAAGCAAATGTTTGAAGCCATTTAACAATTGTTGAAGTGTCGTGGTTGAAAGTCCAAGAGAATTAAACAGGTAAATGTGAAATGAAGCCCATTTAGTTTTCTTGCTTTTTAAAATTTCTGGGGTTCTGTCTTGTGCAGTTTGCACATTTTTCCTGTGAGAGTGTGGGCTGCCTCTGGGAGCTTCGGATTTCTCCCATATCCCAAAATCATATGGGTTGGTAGATTAATTTACCTTTAAGTTGGCCCTACGTGGTTCAGTGGTAGAATCAGGGGTAAGTAGATGGGAATGTGCAGGGAATAAAATCATTTTGTGTAAATGAGTGTGTGATAGTTGGTACAAATTTAATGAGCTGTTGGGTCTGCTACTATGCTGTAATTTCATCATATCTCAACAACTTCAAGTTCACAAGCTTGGTGGGCGGCACAGTGGTGCAGCAGTAGAGTTGCTTCCCTACAGCACCAGAGACCCGGGTTTGATCCTGACTATGGGTGCTGGCTGTGTGTAGTTTGCATGTTCTCCCTATGACTGTGTGGGTTTTCGTCGGGTGCTCCTGTTTCTTCCCACACTCCAAAGACAAAGGCTCCGCGATGTGGGGGATGTTCACCCACAGCCTCTGCCTATCTCATTTTCCATCACACTATATGAATGCAGAGGCAACTCTGTGTATCCCTTCAATGCTCAGAGCTGCTGCGTGCTGCATGCCTCAGTGAATAAGCCACTCTTACCTTGTAGTAGTGTGGTGTCCCTCACAGCTTGACACTCAGTCAACTGGATCATGTAGGGAGTAACCACACACACCACAGATTGCAGCTTCCCTTTTTTCCACTTTATCCTTCACCTTCATGAAATCATCCAGAATCATTTCCTTCAATATTAGCATAATGTGCAGGTCATTGAAAACAGATACAAGGAGGCAGCAGAAGAGAAAGTTGTTGATTAACTGGGCAACTGTGTGAATTAAGGACGGACGTATTTTTCTGCAGCTGGCTGGGAAAAATATTCTTTCAGAACTGACTCCGTTTGCAGTAATCAATTAGTCCTGTGATATTGCAGCATCTCTTGAGCTCCACACACAGCTACTGCCAGGGGCTGCACAGGTCTCATCATCATCATCATCATCATCATCATCATTACTTTAGCACATGCATCAGTGTGCATAATGCCACAGCCTTATTTTAACATAAAGGAATGAGGAACTACAGATCTTAAGCAAACCACAAAAGTGCTGGAGCAACTCAGCGGGTCAGGCAGCATCAGTGGTTTGGAGATATTTCAGGTTGGGAACGTTCTTCAGACTCAGGGGCTCGACCCAAAATGTCACCAATCCATTACCTTCATAGAGTGGGTGAACATCCCCACATCGCGAAGCCTTTAATTCTCAGGTCGTTGCTGATCTACGATGGGGCTTGCTCCCTGTTTCCTTGTCCCGTTGAGTTACTCCAGCACGTGTTGTATTATTTTAACATATCTTTGTCAAATTCTGCTACTTTTTCTGGAGGTCTGCGTGGATGCTGCACAAAGTGCTTAAAGTAAATTGCAACTTCTTGGCAAATTACTTAAAAAAAGTATTTAACTAATTTCCCCTTTAAGTTATTAACACCAGCATCAGGAATACTAAGAAGTTGCCAATGTGGGATGAAAATTCAACATCGGGAGGGCCACCAAAAATGAGGTGCTGGATCAACTCCCTATTTTTCTCCCATATAAAGGAAAATTAGGCAGGGAGCCAACCAGTCATCATATACTCTACTTGCTATTGAGTTATTTCTGCTTTTGAGGAATACAATTTTGCATTAAATGCTGACCTAATGAGATTGTGTGGCATAGGAAAATAAAATGAATAAAGGAAAACAAAGTAAACGGATGGATACTGTGGATGGTGATACTGAACTGGAAGGGTCCAGACCCAAAATGTCTCCCATCTGTGTCCTCCAAACATGCTGCCTGACCCGCTGAGTTGCTCCAGCACTTTTATGGATGGTGAAATCTTACGAGATTTATGAGGATGTTGTCAGGACACGAGTGCCTGAGTTACAGCGAGAGGTTGAGCAGGCTAAGACTCTATTCCATGCAGCACAGGAGGATGAGGGGTGATCTTAGAGAGGTGTATTTCTTGGCCAAAAGCCTTTTAATCACTGTCTTCAATGAAAAAAAATCAGTAACAATATAAACATAAACTGTGGGAAGCTCTTTCATTTTTGTGACTTTGTACAATTGTTTTGTTTTATTCTAAATTAATTAGCAGGCATCATGAGGTATATAAGTGTGAAAACGCACACATCTAGGTTCAGGGACAGTTTCTCCCCAGCTGTTATCAGGCAACTGAACCATCCTATCAACAACTAGAGAACAGTCCTGAGCTACAATCTACCTCGTAGACCCCTGGACTATCTTTGATCGGACTTTACTGGACTTTATCTTGCACTAAAGTTATTCACATTATTCCCTTTATCGTGTATTTGTACACCGTGGATGGCTCGATTGTGATCATGTATTGTGTTTCTAGCATGCAACAAAGGCTTTTGACTGTACACGTGACAACAAATTAAACTAAACCAACTAAATTAAACTAATGGCTTTATATGCATGTATGCGCAGTTCAGAACAATCTTAACATTTCAGATATTGTGGCAGATCAACAGTTATGATAATAATCACAGCTCTGCATCTTCCATATAATTATCAAATACATTATAGCCCCAGGACGACAATCATTCCCATGGTTATGCGGTAAATTATTCAGTATCTTTTATTTAAAACCCGTCTTTAGCATTTATTTTAGTAGCATGAGGTTGATATTATAGTAATCCCTTGGATATTTTAGCAACTGCATTACCATGATTCAATAACCATTAATTCAGTATCATAGAGTCGAATAGGGAAGGGATTTCCAAGCAAAATAGGTGGGGCTGGCAGGAGTGGGGTGGGAAGCTGGAGATGTTGAGCAAATCGGTCGGTGGATTCTGGTGACGTGTTTTGAATCCGCAGCATGTGTGCTTTTATTTTAACCAGACTTGCCTGCTAGAAAACAGCCTGATTGATGGACTTGGCTCCCTTCTGCATGCAGAGTGCTGCAGCTGAGATTACAGCTCAGGAGCAGACAAGGGGCAGCACTGAGGTCATTTGCACGGTTTGGGGATTGATGGCCAGAAGTGAATGGGTGGATGTGGTGGAAGGTACCTCAGATGCTGGTTTACACCAAAAATAGGAACAAAATGCTGGAGAAACTCAGCGGGTCAGGCAGCATCTCTGGAGAAAAGGAATAGGTGACGTTTCAGATCGAGACCCCCCTTCAGAATGGGT
This sequence comes from Amblyraja radiata, assembly GCF_010909765.2. Lineage (NCBI taxonomy): Eukaryota > Metazoa > Chordata > Chondrichthyes > Rajiformes > Rajidae > Amblyraja > Amblyraja radiata. The sequence continues at coordinate 36,437,616 of NC_045961.1, forward strand.
GGATGTTAGGGGAGGTCACAGGTTACAGATGTGGTAATGGGGGCTTTGCAGTTGTTCCGATCATAGATGGAGATGCAAATTATTTTGAGATGCTGGCAGGAAGTATTGCTACTTCTTTTAGTTTATAGATACAGCGCAGAAACAGGCCCTTCGACCCACCGGGTCCGCGCCGACCAGTGATCCCCGCACATTAACAATGTCCTACACCCACTTGGGACAATTTTTTTACATTTACCAAGCCAATTAACCTACATACTTGTATGTCTTTGGAGTGTGGGAGGAAACTGAAGATCTCGGTTTCTGAAAACCCACGCATGTCACGGGGAGAATGTACAAACTTCATACAGACAGCACCCGAACCTTGGATCTCCGGCGCTACATTCGCTGTAAGACAGTAACTCTACCGCTGCGCCACTGTGTTGCCCTGGTCTAGGAAAGGGAGTTATTTCTTCCATCACTTTGGCTGCTGCATTTCACCATCATTGATAAAGCAAGATGGCCTGACTGAAAACTCAAGACAATTTCTGGGGCACCCAGCTTACTTACAATATATGAACACAGGACTTGCCTCCTGAGTGAGAATCAGTCATCTATCCCCCTCCCCCTGCCAATAAAACCAGTTCTGCTAATGGCTGCAGTAGGTAGGTTTGAAAATGTTAAACTACCCAGATAAAGTAAAAGCCCTTTCTATTTGTGCTAAGACTACTTCAATTTAGTTCAGTTTAGTTTAGTTTATTATTGTCACATGTACCGAGGTACAATGAAAAGCTTTTGTTGTGTGCTAACCAGTCAGTGGAAAGGCAATAGATGATTACAATCGAGCCATTCACAATGCACAAGATAAAGGGAATAGCATGAATAACTTTTAGTGCAATATAAAGTCCAGCAAAGTCCGATTAAAAGTAGTCTGAGTGTCTCAAGAATTAAGCTACTTCTGATGCAGTGAGGTAGCAGAATTATTACATTTATTGGCCACATTTGTCTTCATTTTTCAAGAGGGACACCCTCATTAGTGCATCAGTCCTTAACTCACACCTCAGTTGAAATCTATTGACGAATTTCATTGTTGGCAATATTATTAGAGGAAATATCATTGTATTCTGTACAACTGCCGTCTGCTCAAGCTGAACCATCGCTCAAAGTCACAGATTGTTTTCTGAACAAAACTCCTACTTAAATCTTATTGACTGAATTATCTAATGCCCGAAACAATAGTTTATGTAGGATGAGAAATTTCACCAATTTCCATTCACTTCACATTGTGCTTTTTAAGACTTCTGCAGGTGTAAATTTTAATTCATACTCTTTCAGCTACTGAAAAATAAAATCCATACTCAGACCCTCCATCTAACCACTAGGGTGTTGTAATGGAAACAATATGCAGTAACAAAGATTTTGTTTAGTTTTCCATGTTTTTATGAACAACGTATATTTACACACTACTGCTCACTACAAATGCTGACATCCGTATTTGATTGTTAACAGAATTAGTTCTATGTGTCTGTGTTTTTTGCAGTTTCAAATGTACTCAGAATTCTCTGCTATAAACATTAACCTGAAGATAGACACAAAATGTTGGAATATATCAATGGGTCAGGCAGTATTTCTGGATAGAAGTAATGGGCCCATTCCTTCTATCCAGAGATGCTACCTGACCCGCTGAATTACTCCAGCATTTTGTGTCTTTCTTCGGTGAAAACCAGCATCTGCAGTTCCTTCCTACACATAAACATTAACCTGTTGTTTACTGCTGTTTCTTTGACATTTGGAATCACCGGACAGGTACAAAGGCGAATCAATTTAAGGTTAACAAAACCGCCATCTTTTTAAAAGCAATGTCACTTCCATTATAAAGGCATTTATTTAAAATAAACTTGTGAATTCCTGTTATCATTATGCATTATGCATATGCACTTTGACAGAAAATAGTTAGAAACATCATCAGCATAGTGCAGATAAATAATAAATTCATAGCACTTGAATAAAACATGAGCTGGCCCAACCTAAGTGTTTTACTGCACATATCTTTATTGAGCTAGGAGAATCCGAAGGCTATATTTTTATTGGTCTGCTATGCCTATGCATAAGGCACACTTTATTATGGAATTATTGAAATAAATGAATTTTCTTCTGTGGCATTTAAGTACCTTTTAGCTAACAATGTTAGTATATCATTATGACTGTTTAAACAATTTTTAGTTTGTGCATTTATACTTGGACAAAAATACAAATGCAAATAAATAACGTTGCAGTTTTGGATTCAATGAACAAAACAGTACACAAAAAATGTGCCTCTCCGCCTTTTTCAACGCCCCTTCTCTTCTATCACCCATAAAAATGACAGAGTTTTAGTAAATTCGAGTAGATTTTTAAATTCCTAATTTGATGAATTAGCCTCCCCTTTATAAGAGCATGACTAATGCAAAATCAATTAGGCCTTTTGCAAGGATAGAATCCTCAATTAATCTCATTGTTCATGCAAAGTTAGACGTTTGTCTTAAAATCGCTATTTGTCATTCAGCAGACCCTGATTTATTATGTCTTCATCCCAGTGAGTATTACCTCTGCTTAATTATTCCAATAAATGTGGATTCAGGATTTGTATTTAAATCGTATATATAACTTTGTTTCTGTTTTAAGACTCAGAATTTAAATTTCTGTTTTATGACTTTAAGACATTTGGAACAGTGATTTAACTTTGCTTCCGATAGTGAATTCTGAGCAGTCCAGAAAATGTATTGAATTAAGGCATTCATGTATTAATGTATTGAAGACATGTTAGCTGTGGCATGATGAATTGATTAATACCTTAAGAGTAAAACCCACAATCCCCAAACAAGTTAGGCGCATGCAATTGGGTTTGGCAAAATGCGGCACATTGGATCAGAGGGCAGTGAATCTGTGGAAGTCTTTGCCACAGAAGGTTGTGGAGGCCATCAGTGGATATATTTAAGGCAGAGATCGATAGATTCTTGATTAGTACAGGTGTCAGAGGTTATGGGGAGAAGGAAGGAGAATGGGGTTAGGAGGGAGTGATAGATCAGCCACGATTGAATGGCGGAGTAGACTTGATGGGTCAAATGGCCTGACTCTGCTCCGATCATTTATTATCTTAAGATCTCAGCTGGTAGATCTGCTGTCTTACAGGGCCAGAGATCCAGTGCCAACCACGAGAGTTGTCTATGTAGAATTTGTATGTTCTCCCTATGATCACTTCCTCCTGGTGCTCGCACATACCCAAATCTGCTGGTTTGTAGGCTAATTTGCCTCTGTAATTTGCCCCTAGTGTGTAGGGAATGGATGCAAAAATGTGATAACACAGAACTAGTGTGAATGGGTGATGAGCGTGGACAGGGCAGGCAGAATGTCTAATTTCCATGCTGTATCTTGGGGCGGCATGGTGGGGCAGCGGTAGAGTTGCTGCCTTACAGTGCCAGAGACCCGGGTTCGATCCTGACTACGGGTGCTGTCTATACGGAATTTGTACATAATCCCTGTGACCACGTCGGTTTTCCCTGGTGCTCCAGTTTCCTCCCACACTACAAAGGTGTACAGGCCTATAGGCTAATTGGCTTCGTAAAAATTGTAAATTATCCCTAGTGTGTAGATTATTGCTAGTGTACAGGGATTGATGGTCGGCTCGGACTCGGTGAGCCGGAGGGCCTGTTTCCGCGCAGTATCTCAAAAACTAAACTTAACTAAACTTTCAATCTTTCAAAAAAATCAGTGCATTAGAGATATTTTCCTAATGGTAGCATCGCAATCCACCCAGCCTACCGCCCATTTGCTCACCTGCTCCCAACTTCACATGCTCTTATATATTAACATTCAGAATGGCAAACTAACGTAATGTGGTACAAACATTATTATCCATCTGGATGATAATAAATACCTAAATATCTGTTTCACAAAATGAGGGAGTAATTCTGGCCAATTTGTCATCAAAAAAAGCACAGTGAAAATTTCCGCCTGGGTTCTGATTGGTTATTACAACAGACATAGAGTTATAGAGAGTGGAAACAGGCCCTTCGGCCAAACCTGCCCACACCGACCAACATGTCCCATCTACAATAGACCCACCTGCCTGCATTTGGCCCGTATCCCTCCAAACCTGTCCTATCCACATATCTGTCTAATTATTTCTTAAACATCGTGGTAGTCCCTGCCTCAACTACTTACTCTGGCAGTTTGTTCCATACACTCACCATCATTTGCGTGAAAAAGTTACACCTCAGATTCCTATCAAATCTTTCCCCCTTCACCTTAAACCTATGCCCTCTGGTTCTCAATTCATCAAAATAAAGAAACATAGAAAATAGGTGCAGGAGTAGGCCATTCAACCCTTCGAGCCGTTCAATGTGATCATGGTTGATAATCCGCAATCAGTACCCCGTTTCAGCCATCTCCCCATATCCCTTGATTCCGCTAGCCCGAAGAGCTCTAGCTAACTCTCTTTTGAATGCATCCAGTGAATTGGCCTTCACTGCCTTCTCATCATCATCATCATCATCATCATCATCATCATCATCATCATCATCATCATCATCATCATCATCATCATCATCATCATCATTATCATCATCATCATCACCATCGTCGAAAACATCAACGGGCATGGTGTCTTACAATGCTATGTACGACAGTGATCACAACTTCTACTGAAGTGTGGATGGCCGCTGGCTCGCTGGGAGCTCATCCGCCCTTTGACACATCTTGTTTTTGGTCTTGCTGGGGGTCCACAGCCCCCTCCTCATCTGGCAAACCAGGTGGGGGAGACGGTTTAGTCGCTGACTATCCGACCGTGGAGCAGGTAGCACGGGATTACATGGTACCCTTGGCGGGGAGATCGCCCCCGAGCCTTGCGGTACCCCATTAATCACTGCCTGCCATTCTGAAAGGGACCCGTTAATTCCTATTCTTTGTTTCCTGTCTGTCAACCAATTTTCTATCCATGTCAATATCCTACCACCAATATGATGTGCTTTAATTTTGCCCTCTAATCTCATGTATGGGACCTTATTAAAGGCTTTCTGAAAGTCCAGATACACTACATCCACTGGTTCCCTTTATCCATTTTACTTGTTACATCCTCAAAAAATTCCAGAAGATTAGTCAAGCAAGATTTCCACTTCATAAATCCATGCTGACTTTGACTGATCCTGTTACTACTATCCAAATGCGCTGTTATTACATCTTTAATAATTGACACAAGCATTTTCCCCACCACCGATGTCAAGCTAACTGGTCTGTTTCCCTGTTTTCTCTCTCCCTCCTTTCTTAAAAATGTCCCCACTCTGGGCAAGAGACACCGTGCATCCACCCAATCCATGCCTCTCCTGATTTTATACACCTCTATAAGATCACCTCTCATCCCCTTGTGCTTCAGGGAGTATACCATAATGTATACAGGGTTTCCAGCAATTGTTGCAGTTCCATCACATGCTTCCAAATGACTTGTTAATTACAGGATGTTTCACCTCTACCATTGCTACTCAGAATTCAATTTCAAGTGTTGATTACTCAGAGTTCGAAGAAATTCTTCCTGACGTCTGTGATAAATCACTCTTTAAACCTTTCCCCTCTTTTTACTTTTATGACCGCCATCGCACACTGTTTTAATTTACATTATCTATTCCCACAAATAAATAATGTTATTAATTAAAACTGCAGATTCATAAAAGTGGTAAGTGGTTAAGATCAAACCAGGCTAGCTTTGAGGTGAGCAATTTGCTAATAAGCCTCTCAGCAATTGTAAAGCACACACATGCAGTAACTTGAGCAATCTATGATCTCGTTTTTGCTATGAACAGAGAGACAAGGTGAATGGAGAACAGACTGGTAGAAACTGGATGCTACAAAGTTGCCTGGGATTTTACAAAGACCAAGGCGTCAGACATGCTGGAGGGAACTTAAAAGTCATCATGTAATGCAAGGAAGGCATTCTTTATTGTTATGAGAAGATTAGTTATACTGGTTGAATTAAGAGAGCCTGATCGTTACTGCCATTTTGTACGTTCACCTTGCTATGTAATGAAGTCATTTATTGATTCAAATCAAGCTCTCTTGCTTCATGTCTCCACAGCCTGCTTTATCATTGGATACAGCAGTACACAGGCAAAAGTCACAGCCATTCAGTTCAGGCCATGAGGGTATTATTCTTAAACCCTCAGGTACAGTGGTAGAGTTGCTGCCTGACAGTGCCAGAGACCCTAGTTCGATCCTGACTATGGGGTACTGTTTGTACAGAGTTTGTATCTTCTCCTTATGATCGCGTGGGTTTTCTCAGGGTGCTCCAGTATCCTCCCACATTCCAAATATGTACGGGTTTGAAGATTAATTGGCGTCGGTAAAAATATTGTAAATTGCCCGTAGTGTGTAGGAAAGTGCCAGTATATGGGTTTTTGCTGGTCGGCACAGACTCGTATGGTTAACGTGTCTGTTTCCACGCTGTATCTCCAAAATCTAAATATAATTCTAATAAAAATCATAGTAGGTCAATGCAGGGAAAGGGTTGATGCAGGGAGACAGTTTCGATTGGTAGGAAGAGAAATGGGAATAAAGGAGAATGGCATTAAAATTATTGTTATGGCACTAACCAAAAGGAAAACCTTTTCCATGCGAAAATAAATGGAAATTTGAAACTTTTCACGAGTTTTTAAGACCTGGGACATCTGGAACTATTAAACATAAGATTAATGGATTTTCATTCAGGAAGGATGTCAAAGGGTGTGGAATAAATATAAAGTACAGAGCACTCAAGATCCAACTGAAAGGCACAACAGACTTAACATATGATGAGCTTTTGATGGGGCTGGGCCTGTACTCACTGGAACTTAGAAGCATGAGGGGGAGGGACCTCTTCGAAACTTACTGAATAACGAAATGCCTGGTTAATGTGGATGTGGAGAGGATGTTGCCACCAGTGGAAGAGTCTAGGACCAGAGGGAGCAGTCTCAGAATAAAATGACGTACCTTTCGAAAGGAAATGAGCAGGAATTTCTTTGTTCAGAGGGTGGTGAAACTGTGGAATTCATTGCCACAGAGGTGTGGTGGCCAAATCATTAATGTGGAGATGACCAGATTCTTGATTAGTAAGAGTGTCAAAGATTATAGGGTTGAGAACAGGGGTTGAAAGGTATATCAGCCATGATGGAATGGCGGAGTAAACTTGATGGGCTGAATGGCCTGCTCCTATGATTTAAATGATTCTGCTCCTATGATTTATGAACAAGCTTGAGGTGAAGTGCTTTTGTCTATCTTAAATCTTCTTCTTTGGCAGTGCCTTGGGGTAGAGGATGACTTGCTTCCTCTTCAGCTCTGTGGGTGTGTGATTAAGCCAATGCCTCTCCCCTTTACGATCGGTTTGAAGAAGGGTCCTGGCCATGTTCTCCATAGATGCTACCTGAATCTCTGAGTTACTCCAGCACTTTGTGGCTTTTTTAGTACAACCACATCTGCAGTCCCTTGTGTCTACATTGTAGGAATAACAATGAGTCTCGAAGGCTGAAAAGACCTCGGGTTGAAGATGAGGTGCAGTTCCTTAAGTCTGCATGTGTCTCCTTGTAGCAATACAGGCCACAGATTTATATGTCCAAGTGGAGGTAAGATTGAGAGTTGAACTGGGAGGCAATGGGATGCTCAGGGTCACTCCTATGGACAGAATGCACACGATCCTTTCCTTTACTCTCTCTGCAAACTAAAATCAAGTGTTGAATGATGAAGAGTCTTCTACCTGAAATGTCAGTTATATTTCACTTTCTGACAGATACTGCCTGACCTGCTGAGTGTTTCCAGCATTTTATGTTGTTATGCCGGAAACTTCAGTGAGACAAATTGAACGTGTTGTGCTCTCTCAATCAGTGATTGCGCGAGACAGCACACCTCCTTGCTACATCCTTCCATTTGAAATCTTTCACAGAGCTGTTGTCATAGGTATTAAACTGGACACCTTCTGTCCATTTCTGAGTGTGTGTCATGTGTGTTTAAGTGTGTGTGTGCGTTTCAATGTGTATGTGTGTCACATCATATTGTCCTCTTTAGATGCTTGTTCAAATGCTGTCAATATTCTAAAAAGTGTTATTAAATGATATAAGTAGGTAGTTAGATTCTCAGTGAATCAACTGACTGAGCCAAATGTTCCCCCTTTAATAATCTTGTTTCCCAGTCTGCCACTGTGTTGTTCAACTGGAACAGTTTTCTACCAAATGACTGACTCTAATCTCCATGTACTCCAGCAGATTGTTTCCATTTTACATTCAATTTATACCCATCAATATTACAATGAGTTTACCAAAAGCTTGGCTGAAGAAACCTTTGTATAAAACCATTCAAGTTCCTGCTGGTAGATTTATTCTGCAAGCAGAGTTCAGATGAGAAAACAATTCTCTGGCACTCAGAGGACAGTGGAAAGCCATGCGAAGTGTAAAACACAACCCGTCAGGCCATTTGATTAAGTTAAGGGTTAATCAATTATGAGCAAACTCTGATAATGGAGAAGATGCTGACCAGTGAACAGACAATGGATGAAAAATTCACTAATGCCAATTTTTCCAGAACTGAAGCATCTTCCTAATGGACATCTTCCTAATGCTATCTTGATTGATAGACTTTATTAATCCCCTTATTCAGGGGAAATTCTGATGTCCTTGCAGCACACTAATAAAAATACAACACAGTATTCATGAAGAAATTCAACACCAAAACATAAAAACATCCCCCCACAGTGATTCCCACTGTGGGGGAAGGCACAAAGTCCAGTCCCCATCCTCTTGTCCACCCAAAGTCGGGCCTATTGAGGCCTCCACAGTCGCCGCCACGGCGCCCGATGTTCTCGCCGGGTGATGGTACTCCGGCGTCGGGAGAACCCCCAGCGGCTTGGTGTGCCAGGAACTGCCGCCTTCCCACCGGAGCCTGCGGCTTCCAAGCCAACAGACCACGCCAGACGGAGCTCCGCACACTGGTGATCTCGGCGAGATGTAAGTTCAACGTCGCAGCTGGCTGCTCCGCAGAACCGCGGCTCCACGATGTTCCTCGGCGGTACCAAGCATACTGGAGTCCCAGCGCGGCGACCCAGGAAAGGCATCGCCCGCTCCATGACAGCGCTCCAACGCTGCGCCGCCGCCAAAGCCGATGTTCTGCGCCGCCGCCAACACCGACGTTCTGTGCCGCAACCAAAGCCGATGTTCTGGCCAGGTCCTCTCAGGGAAACGTCGCTCCAGGACCCGCTGGTAGGCTGCGAGGACAGGTCGAAGACGCTGCTCGGAGGAAGGCAACCCCTCCGACCAGGTAGGGACTTAGAAAAGCAGTTTCCCCCTTCCCCTCCACCACCCCCCACACATAAAAGATTTAGACCCCCTGACTGTACACTTAACAAACTAAAAATAATAAAAAAGAAGGGGAAAAAACGGACAGCTGCAGGACAGGCAGCCGTTCAGGACAGCGCCTCCTCCGGTATGGTATCTTAGCTCCAACCACGTTAAAACATCAGCCATGAAGGCACACCAACGCCTCTACTTCCTCAGGAGACCAAGGAAATTAAGCATGTATCCAATGACTCTTACAAACTTTTACCGATACACCATAGAAAGCATGGTTTGGGAACAGCTCTGCCTAATACAGCAAGAAATTGCAGAGTAGTTCATGTAGGCCTGTCCATCAGACAGACCAGACTCTGCACAATTTACTGCATCTACACTTCATGTTTGCCTCAGGAAAGCAACTAACATAATCAAAGACCTTTCCCACCCCAATCATTCCTTCTTCTACCTGCCCCTGTTGGGCAGAACATTTAGAAGCAGTACAATCTAGGAGCAGGCAAAAAACAGTGGTCGAAAAACAGGCAATGGTCGAGATCACAAGGTCACAAGATTTCTAGAGCTGGAACGAGGTGATACCAAGTAGCATACACAACGAACTGGCAATGAGAACTAAAACACAAAGGGCTTAAATACAGACTAGCAGGGGATAACGAGACACAGGTGAAACACATCAGGGCGGGGCCAACAATCACATGAGGGTAAACGACCTGACAGGAAATGGGACCTGAAACAAGAGGAGATGTGAGACACCAAAATAAAACAAGAATGCAAACTCTAATACTAAAAACCAATAAGAAACAGAAACTGGATCAAACGCGAGACCTGACACTTCCATAAACTAGGGTACAGTCTGATTCTCTTCTACAACACTGGGGGCATTGGATTCTGTCTCTGGATCTGATGCATTACAATGCTGAGAACTATGTTCTGCACTCTGTCTCTTCCCCTTTGCTCTACCTACCGTATTTGAATTTTGCATGAGCGTAATTATGTACATTATTATGTAATTTGAGTGGATCATGCAAAACAAAACGTTTCACTATGTTGGTACACATGACAATAATAAACCTAAACCTTAAACCTAACTAAACAGATTGTGGTATTTGACAAAGACACTTCCAAATGAGTATTAGCAGTTACCCTGTGATAATTTGATTCAATTCTAGGGAATAGTGGGTGTTAGGCGGCGGTAGGCGGCGCGACTCTCGTCAGCAGCGGCCTCTGCAGTCCGTCTGCGTTTTTATTATTTTATGTCTATGTTTTTATGTAGTTTTTGTTATTTTTGTTGGGGTATGTGTGTGGGGGGGGGTGGGGGTGGTGTGGGGGTAACTTTTAAATCTCTCCCTGCACGGGAGACCCGACCTTTTCTTTGTCGGGTCTCCGTTGTCGTTGGGGCTGCAACGAGGAGCGGCCTCCAACAGGAAGACCGGGGGCTGTGGTGCCGACTACTCACCTCACCGTCGCGGAGCTGGCCGAGTCCAGAGCGGGTGGAGCTGTGGTGGACGCTGCTGCGACCCGACCCCCGGAGATTCGGTGGCTGCAACTGCGGGTTTGGCGGACGGCACCGGGAGCCCGCGGGTCCCTGGAGGGAGACCGCTTTTCAGGGCTTCCGCAGCGGCGACTTCTCCCGCCCGAGTTGCGGGGTTGAAGAGCACCTGGAGCGGGGCCTTACAGCGTGGCTTGGAATGGCTGCGGGTCTCTGCGAGCGCACGCCGGGGGCTCTAACATCAAGAACCCGGTGTGCGACCTTGCATCACCCGGCGTGGCTTTAATGGCCACGGGACAATTGCCATCGCCCGCCGGGGGCTTTGACTTTGACTTTGACTCTGACATCGGGGGGGGGAGTGCAGTGGAGAGAGAAGTTTTTTTGGCCTTCCATCACAGCAATGTGATGGATGTTTATGTAAATTATGTTGTGTCTCGTGTCTATTTGTTTGTAATGTATGGCTGCAGAAACGGCATTTCGTTTGGACCTCAAGGGGTCCAAATGACAATAAATTGAATTGTATTGTATTGTATTGTATTGTTAATGGTTGATTTCTCACTGTGCCAGTGGTGGCATATACAGCTGATCATGCAGGGCTTGAGAGCACAGGCCCACAGCTCAACCCGAAACATCATCTATTATTTTTCTCCAGGGATGCTGACTGACCTGCTGAGTTTCTCCAGCATTTTGTGCCTATCTTCGGCGTAAACCAGCATCTGCAGTTCCTTCTTACGCACCACCAACACTCTTGCAGAATGGCATCTCAGTAGGGTGGTGGCTTACATCACCCTTAGAATGGATGTGCTTTGCTCAAGGGGAGCACAGGGACCCCCTATTAAGAGCACAGGGACCCCCTATTAAGTGAGCCTAGTAAGGAATTGCCAGGGAGGTCTTATGTGAGGACATATAGTATAGAATAGAAACTGGAGCACCTGGAGGTAACCCACGTGGTCATGGAGAGAAATTGCAAACTCCAAAAGAGACAGCATGCGAGGTCAGGATCGAACCTGGTTCTCTGGCGCTGTGAGACAGCAGCTCAACCAGGTGCACCATTGTGCCGCCTCCTGCACTGTTCCATGTTGGTTCCCATGACGTCTGGAAGGCTGATTCAGTACGGCCATGTCTTCGATAAGTGGAGCGTTAGATCGAAGCAAGGACCACTTGGGCTTCAGCAAGCGTTACAAATAAGGGTCAAGTTTCAGTGTGAGCATTGTATTGAGTACTTTCTGAGTTTAAAGAGTGGTGTGCAGCAGTCTGATTAGAATAGAATAGAATAGTTTCTTTATTGTCATTGTAACATGAACCATGTACAACGAAATTGTAAAATGTCAGCCAGTCAGTGCACCATTCAAACATTTCTAAAAGCTAACGATACATACAAAGTAAAATATTTAAAAAGATAAACAACTAAAATAAATATCATAAAAATAGCACGCATAAACACCCAGCCCTACATCCTTCTGTCGATTTCATGTATGTATGTATCGCCCCTGCGTTCCTTGGCGGCTACATTTAGTGCCTTTATAGCAGTGGGGTAAAAACTGTTTTTAAGTCTGTTTGTCCTTGTCCTTGTAGATCTGTACCGTCTGCCTGACGGTAACAGTTCAAACAGGGAGTGGGAACTGTCCTTTATAATACTCTGGGATTTTTTGATGCAGCGGGAACTGTGTAAGTCCTCCAAGGTAAGGAGAGGGCATCCGACAATCCTCTGGGCGTTGTCAATGGCCCTCTGGAGCGCTTTCCTCTGAGCCGCTGTGCAGCTGGTGTACCATACGCATACACAGTATGTTAGGAGGCTCTCAATGGAGCACCGATAAAAGGACAGCAGCAGTCTCTGAGTGATGTTATTCTTCCTGAGCACCCTCAGGAAGTGCAGTCTCTGCTGGACCTTTTTCAGCAGCGCAGAGGTGTTCACGCTCCACGTCAGGTCCTCCTCAATATGGATTCCCAGGAAGCGGAAATCCGCCACCCTCTCCACACAGTCCCCTCTGATAATTAATGGTACCATGTCCGTTTTATTCTTCCTGAAGTCTATTATTATCTCCTTGGTCTTTAAGGTGTTAAGGAGCAGGTTATTTTCTCCACACCACACTGTCAGCTGCTCCACCTCATCCCGGTAGGCGTACTCGTCCCCCCCGGAGATGAGTCCCACCACCGTAGTGTCATCCGCAAATTTGACAATGGTGTTTCTGTGGTGGGCGGGGATGCAGTCATGTGTGTAGATGGTGTAGAGCAGGGGGCTCAGCACGCAGCCCTGTGGAGAGCCGGTACTGAGGCTGAGGGCCGTGGATGTGTGATGGCCCACTCTGACTCTCTGGCTGCGACCCGACAGGAAGCTATTTATCCACATGCAGGTGGAGTGTGGAAGTCCCAAGTCCCCCAGTTTGTCCACCAGTTTGTGGGGAAGGATGGTATTAAAGGCAGAGCTGTAGTCCACAAAGAGCATCCGCACGTAGCTCCCCCGCTGCTCCAGGTGGGACAGTGCAGCATGGAGAGCTGTGGCTACAGCGTCCTCTGTAGATCTATTCGCTCTGTACGCAAACTGGTGGGGGTCAAAGCTTCGGGGCAGGAGTGATGTGATGTGACCCCGGACCAGTTTTTCAAAACACTTCATCACCACTGGTGTGAGTGCGACTGGCCGGTAGTCGTTGAGGCTGGAAATGTGGGGTTTTTTGGGCAAGGGGACTATGGTTGCGGACTTCAGACAGGGTGGAACAGTGGACTGGGCCAGAGACTGGTTGAAAATCCTCGTACAGACTCCAGCCAGCTGGTCAGCGCAGTCCTTCAGCACGCATCCAGAGACGCCGTCGGGTCCAGTAGCCTTCCTTGGATTGATGGCCCGCAGCGTGCGCCTCACCTCATGCTCCTCTATCTTGAGGGTTAGGCTGCTGTGGACCATGTGGTGTGATGTGGCTGTCTCGGGTGGCTCCACTTCAAAGCGAGCAAAGAAGAGGTTCAGCTCCTCTGCCAACGAGGCGTCACCTTCAGCAGCTTATGAAAATATATCACTGTGATAGGCCGTTTTAAAAGCCCAACTTTTGAATCTTCAGAAAGAGTAAAAGTTGATCCTTCAGTTGTGTGATAATCAACTTTCTCTGTAACTGCAGGAGATGCAACACCTGTCCTTCCCTTGACTACCTCCTCCCTCGACTCCATCCAGGGACCACGTCAGTCCGTGCAGGTGAGACAGGGGTTCTCATACACCTCCTCTAACATCATCTACTGCATCTGGTGCTCCTATACATTGGGGAGGCGAAGTGTAGACTCGGCCACCATTTCACCAAGGCCTACTGCATCTCCAGCTGCTAACCACTATAACTCCCCTTCCCATCCCCATACTGACTCATAACTCGTAACACTTAACTCGTGTAATTTATCATGTAATATTTTGCAACATACAAAGAATTTGATTTACCATACAGTCATACCAAAAAAAGCACAAGACACACAACTACATAAAAATTAACATAGACATCTGCCATAGCGGCTCCACCACATTCCTCACTGTGATGGAAGGCAATAAAGTCTTATCTTCTATCCTCCTTTTCTCCCGCAGTCGGGGCAGTCGAACCATCCGCAGTCAGGGCGATCGAAGTTCCCGCAGCCGACTATCGAAGCTCCAGCGTCGGGGCGGTCGAAGTTCCTGAAGTCGGTCCCTAACCAAGGGACCGTGAGCTCCACGATATTACATCTGCAGGCTCCCGTCTTTGGAGCTCCCGAGATCGATCCCTGGCAAAGGGACCGCCAGCTCCGCGATGTTAAGTTCGCAGTCTCCTGCGATCGGAACTCCCAAAGTCGGCCGCCAGCTCCACCATGTTAGGCCGCAGTGCGGACAGTGATACGATATCGAAAAAGTTACATCTCCATCGAGGAAAGAGATTTAAAAAGTTTCCCCAACTCCCCACATAATACAAAACTAAAGATACACTAAAACATCCATTTAACAACAGACCAAAAACAACAAAGGAGGGAAAAGACGAGACAGACCTTTGTCGAGGCAGCCATCGTGCGGCGCCACCTGGTGGTCTGTGATACTGTGATACTGACCTTTCTGTCCTCAGCCTCCTCTATTGCCAGTGTGAGACCACACGCAAATTGGAGGATAGCTTTGAACCCAGCAATATGAACATTAAATTCTCCAATTTTAGGTCACTTCTACGAACATCTCCCTCCTCCTTTCCTCCCTCTACCCCCCTTTCTCCACTAAAGGTCAGTTAACCAATTTCTCTGTTTGCAACAATGTATCCCTCAAGCTCATACCGTATCTAGCCAACAATCAGTCTATCAGGGAACCAAACTCCTTGCCTGAGGTCATCTATTGCTGTCCTCAATTTGTCCTGTTTTTGTTCTCGCTTCCAGTTCTCCACCCCACACCCCCCCCCCCCCCCATCTTCCCACACCAATATGTCAGATGAAGTGTCCCGACCCGAAACACCATCTATCCATTTTCTCCGAACATGCTGCCTGTCCTGCTAAGTTACTCCAGCATTTTGTGTCTATCTGTGGTATAAACCTCATCTGCAGTTCCTTTTTATTACTATTGTTTATCAGACCAACATGGAAGAAAATTACCCTGATGGTGAATATTTGTGCCTTGAACTACAGTTAACATAATTTGGGCAAGTTTGATACCAGATAATAAATACATTTTGTTCAAATATATCGGTACAATGGTGCCAATATTTATACCCCTGGAAATGTGCATTTCATTCCATGTTATTACAATCTTTCAGCTTCTTAGCATGGATTTCGTGTCATTGCACAGATAGATTTCTGGGGAAAACATTTATTGGAGGAGTTATACTCACATGGTAAGGTGGGATGATTATTGAATTGAGAGTCTTTAGGCTCAATATTTCTAATAACAAAAGCTGACTTAAATTTATACACTCAATACAAAGTGATCGAATTTGTAAATTGTAACAGATTAAATGAAGCAATGGAACTGGAGAAGACAGCACTGAAATTAATGATAGTATTGAAAATAGTATTCAATTAAGCAGTGAATTGGCAGATGTAATTTAATGCAGACCTTTGCAATATACTGATCAAGTGGAATAACACCTTGAGATTTCATGGATAATGTGGAAATACTTAAGAAAAATCAAGGTGGACTAAAGAATTGAAACATCTAACCAATCTTGGAGATCTTGGGGTCCAAGTCCAAAACTCCCAGAAAGCGACAACACAAGTAGATAGAGTGGTAAAGCAAGCACATGGTATTTTGCCTTCACTGGTCAAGGCATTTAGAATATGAGGAAGGAAACCATGTTGCAGCTTTACAGGACTTTGGTTTGACCACATTTGGAGGATTGTGTGCAGTTCTAGTCGCCTCATTACAGGTAGAAGGTGGAGGCTTTGGAAAGGGTGCAGAAGATGTTTACCAGAATGAGACCTGGATTAATGGGCATTGGCTATCTGAAGAGGTTAGACAAACTTGGATTGTTTTCTCTGGAGCATTGGAGGCTGAGGGGAGATATGATAGAAGTATATTAATATGTGATAGAAGTATATGATAGAAGATGTGATAGAAGTATATAAAATGACACAGATAGGATAGACATTCAGAAACTTTTGCCCAGGGTGGAAATGTCCAAGACTAGAGGGCATAGCTTTAAAGTGATAGGGGGAAATTTAAAGGAGAGGCGTGGGGCAGGTTTTTTACACAGAGACTGGTGGGTGACTGAAACACAGTATCAGTGATGGTGGAGCCAGAATCAGTGGTGGAATTTAAGGGGGCTTTTACATAGATACACAGACATGCAGGGAATGGGAAATATGAATCATGTGCAGCCATAGATTACTTTAGCCTGACATCATGTTAGGAAAGAACATTGCAGATGTAAGGGCCTGTTCCTATGCTATGCTGTTCTACATCTATATCAATGCTAAGAATTGGTCACGAGAGATGAAATAATGCTAAACTAGTTCAAGTTCAAGTGAGTTTATTGTCATGTGTCCCTGTATAGGACAATGAAATTCTTGCTTTGCTTAAGCACACAGAAAATAGTAGGCATTTACTACAAAACAGATAAATGTGTCCATATACCATGATATAAATATATACACACATGAATAAATAAACTGGTAAAGTGCAAATAACAGAAAGTGGTTGTTAATAATCAGAGTTTTGTCCGAGCCAGGTTTAATAGCCTGATGGCTGAGGGGAAGTAGCTATTCCTGAACCTGGTTGTTGCAGTCTTCAGGCTCCTGTACCTTCTACCTGAAGGTAGCAGGGAGATGAGTGTGTGGCCAGGATGGTGTGGGTCTTTGATGATACTGCCAGCCTTTTTGAGGCAGCGACTGCGATAGATCCCCTCGATGGAAGGAAGGTCAGAGCCGATGATGGACTGGGCAGTGTTTACTACTTTTTGTAGTCTTTTCCTCTCCAGGGCGCTCAAATTGCCGAACCAAGCCACGATGCAACCGGTCAGCATGCTCTCGACTGTGCACCTGTAGAAGTTAGAGAGAGTCTTCCTTGACAATCCGACTCTCCATAATCTTCTCAGGAAGTAGAGGCGCTGATGAGCTTTTTGATAATTGCTTTAGTGTTCTCGGACCAGGAAAGATCTTCAGAGATGTGCACGCCCAGGAATTTGAAGTCTTGACCCTTTCAACCATCGACCCGTTGATATAAATGGGGCTGTGGGTCCCCCTCCTACGCCTTCCAAAGTCCACAATCAGTTCCTTGGTTTTGCTGGTGTTGAGGGCCAGGTTATTGCACTGGCACCATATGGACAGTTGCTCGATCTCTCTTCTGTACTCTGACTCATCCCCATCAGTGATACGCCCCACAATAGTGGTGTCGTCAGCGAACTTGATGATGGAGTTCGCACTGTGGTTCGCTACGCAGTCATGGGTATAGAGTGAGTACAGCAGGGGGCTGAGCACGCAGCCTTGAGGTGCTCCCGTGCTGATTGTTATCGAGGCTGACACATTTCCACCAATACGAACAGACTGTGGTCTGTGGACGAGGAAGTCGATGATCCAGTTGCAGAGGGATGCGCAGAGACCCAGTTCTGCGAGTTTGGTAACCAGTTTGGAGGGGATGATTGTGTTAAATGCCGAGCTGTAATCAATGAATAACAGCCTGACATATGAGTTTTTGTTGTCCAAGTGGTCCAGTGCGGAGTGGAGGGCCAGCGAGATCGCATCCACCGTTGATCTGTTGTGGCGGTATGCGAACTGCAGTGGGTCTAGCTTTTTGTCGAGGTAGGAGTTGATTTGCTCCATGATCAACCTCTCAAAGCACTTCATCACCACCGGCGTTAGTGCCACTGGTCGATAGTCATTGAGGCACGTCACCTTACTCTTCTTGGGCACCGGTATAATTGATGCCCTTTTAAAGCAGGTGGGGACCTCAGACCTCAGAAGTGAGAGGTTGAAAATGTCCGTAAAAACTCCCACCAGTTGGTCCGCACAGGTTTTTAGAACACGACCGGGTATACCATCAGGTCCAGGTGCTTTTCGGGGGTTCACCCCTCTGAAAGATTTCCTGACATCGGCCTCTGTGACTGAGACTGAAATGCCATCACAGCGAATGGGGGATCGGGAAGGCACATCAGTATTCTCCCTGTCAAAGCGTGCGTAAAACGCATTGAGCTCGTCAGGGAGTGATGTTACACCGGCATTCGAGCTGCCTCCTGGTTTTGCCTTGTAGGAGGTGATTGCATTCAGACCCTGCCACAGCTGCCGAACACCTGTCTCGTCCTCCAGTTTGGAGCAGAAGTCCCTTTTGGCCTTTTTGATGGCCTTACCAAGGTCGTATCTGGTCTTCATGTAGACCACTGTATCATTGGAGGTGAATGCCCTGTGTCTGGACTTCAGGAGAGTGCGGATCTCAAAGTTCATCCAAGGTTTCTGATTGGGAAACACTCGGAAGGTTTTTGTAGGGATGCAGTCCTCCACACATTTCTTTATGAAGTCTGTAATGACTGTGGCATATTCGTTCAAGTCCGTTGCCGAGTCCTTGAACATTGCCCAGTCTACAGACTCCAAACAGTCCTGGAGTTGTTCTTCTGCCCCCCTCGACCAGCTCTGTGCTGTCCTCACTTCTGGGGGTGCGCTCTTTAATTGCTGCTTGTAGGCAGGAAGAAGCAGCACCGTGGTATGGTCGGACTTACTGAAGTGAGGGCGAGGGATAGAACAATAGGCATTCTTGATGGTGGTGTAGCAGTGGTCGAGGGTGTTAGGTCCTCTGGTGCAGCAGGAGACAAGTTGGTGGAAGTTGGGGAGTGATTTCTTGAGATTCGCCTTATTGAAGTCCCCAGCAATGGTGGTAAATGCCTCGGGATAAGACGTCTGGTGTTTGTTGACCACGGCCTGCAGCTCCTCCAGTGCCAGTCGGACGTCTGCCTGGGGTGGGATGTAGACCGCGGTCAGGATAACGGAGGTGAATTCTCTTGGGAGGTAGAAGGGACGGCACTTCACCGCCAGATGTTCGAGGTGTGGAGAGCAGGAGTTGGACAGGACTGTCACGTCTGAACACCACGCAGAGTTGACCATGAGGCAGACGCCCCCTCCTCTCCCTTTCCCAGATGCCAGGGTACGGTCCATGCGGTGGATGGAGAACCCTTCAGGCTGGACCGCTGAGTCTGGGGAACTGGGGGTGAGCCATGTCTCTGTGAAACTACAAAACTAAAACTATAGTCATCAATCTATAATTTCACTGCATCGCATTTAGTTCAGATCTTGGAATCATTTGATAAGGGAATGATTGGTTGCTGAATTGCTACATTATCAGTATGTGATTGAAAGTTCCAACTTCTTGACTTTGAATCAACCTTCCAATTGTTAACCATGAACTGTGTGGCCAACCGATTTTTTGGATACTCTTGACTTCTAAATTGGCACAAGCTTTATTTAATCAAGGCATTAGCAGCTTACCCTTTGTGAGAAGTGGAATGTTCTCATATTTATGATGCATGTGAAGTGAAATCTGCAGTAAAGCTCTGTTTTAATGGAGCTAGCCGATTAAAATAAATAATTGTGTTTTTTTCTGATCGTACTGCCTCCCACAGTGAAGATTTTCCCATTTACCCGTATGGGGACATGTCGGATTCTTTGCCTATGTAGCAGTCGTTTAATTATAGGAATTAAATTCCAGTGGAAGGGCTGCACAAGAAATTTCATTGGTAAACTGTCATTGTTCATTATATTTGTGATTAACTCTCTCACTAAAAACAGAACCTTCTCGATGTCACCTGACAGAGAACAAAGGTCGGCTAGTACCTGAGGGCTGAAACTGATTGGTAACCTAGTAATTCAATATTTATGTATGTCAAATTGCAAGGACATTGGTAACCATTGCTAGAAACTTTTACGGCCTCATACATTGGATCAGTTTCCTTCCAGGTACATATATCAATAATACAAAAGGCACAAACTTTAGTTTTTTTTAACAAATGCTTACCAATGGTATTCGAGATGGGACAGGTTGCAAATATCATTAATTTTCAGCTACAAGAGAAAAATAACCATTTAGCAAAATGTATTAAAATGTTGTTCAAAACATTCTTCACATGCCATGTGAAGCGCAGAACTGAATAGAGCTTACAAAGAAGATAGACAGAAAATGCTGGAGTAACGCAGGGCGGCACAGTGGTGCAGCGGTAGAGTTGCAGCCTTACAGCGTCAGAGACTCGGGTTCGATCCTGACTACAGGTGCTGTCGGTACGGAGTATGTACATTCTCCCAGTGACCACGTGGGTTTCTTTCCAGGAGCTCCGATTTCCTCCCACACTCCAAAGACATTCAGGTTTGTGGGTTAATTGGCTTCTGTAAATTGTAAATTGTTCCTAGTTTTTAAGATAATGTTAGTGTGCGAGGATCACTGGTTGGGCGCAGACTCGGTGGGTCGAGGGGGCTGCTTCCACACTGTATCTCTAAACTAAACTAAACCAAACTCAACGGGTCAGGCAACATCTCTGGAGAAAAGGAATAGGTGATGTCTTGGGTTCGAGCTTACATATTTACGTGCACATGACAAGGCATGACCCACTGTTGTAGTCAGGAATTTGGCAACCTCAATATCATTGGAGCCTTTCCCAGGGTCATTGTACAATTCTTGGTAACATTGGCCTGATCAGACAAATGGCTTTTACTTTCTCTTGTAACTATTTTCAAAACTTGATCCTTTGGAGTTGCAAAAGGATCAAGTTTCCCAGTGTTGAAACAACAAACTGCAGATGCTGGTTTACCAAAAAGGGCCCAAAGTGCTGAATAACTCAGCAGATCAGGTTGCATTTCTGGAGCACATGGATAGGTGGCGTTTCGAGTTGGGACCATACTTCAGACAGAGCCTTCATAACTGGTGTTACAGGTCCTGATAGTACTGTCTCCCACAGCAAAGTTTTAACAGGTATAAGCAGGTTACAGCAAGGTTGCTTTCCTGTGAATTGTCCTTAACTGCAACACGTTGCAAGCCAGAAATGTGATCATGAACTGAGTTCCCAAGTGGCTGAAGGCATCTGCAAATCCAGTCCAGCAGTCTCCCAAATGCTTCCTGCAATACAGGCTATACATGTTAGCCACTCGAAACTTGAGAAGCATATGTATTGCATTGCATGTATTGCGATGGCAGGCAGTAGATAGGATTGTTCGGTGAACTTCTGTAACTTTGTTGGCACCAGAGATGTGGTTACACTCGTCTGCTGTACGAGTTTACTGGGTTGCATCCAAAACAAAGCATTCCACAGTATGGAGGTACATGTGAAAATAAAGTATCCTTGAATCATTGATGAAATAGGTATTTTATCATGATAAGTAAAATATATTCACATCAAGTAAAACGTATGTAATTCCATCGCTTTCCTCTTTGGGTGTGTATTCTAATTCACTATCGCAGCCCATTTTCCATAAAACATAGTATCAGCTGATTATAATGTTAGACATATAGAATGTATTTGCTGGTATTCACAAAGCAGAAGCAGGATTTCCAACCTGCACCAACACAGTAAAACAGCAGTGTTGAGTGTGTCAATTAATGGTTTCCCCAAGGACCTGCTCTGCACAAGTCTATATCTCTTGAGGCCAAAACATAATGTGCTCGAGATGGGTCCTCACATAACTAGCATAATGAAAGACTTCTCCATCAACAATTCACCAATATGCCATATATAGAGAAAAACTGGTAGGTTGGGGTGTAAAATATAGAGTGCTTGAGTAACTCAACGGGTTAGGTTGCATCCCTGGAGAACATGGATAAGTGAAGTTTTGGGTCGGGACTCTTCTTCAGACTTTGTGAAGCACTTTGTTTCTTTTTTGTGCAGTTCCTTGTTCCTAGATTGTGGATGTGTTTCGTGCACCACCACAGGGACAGCAGAGGTGTTTATTGAGAGGTTTTCAGAACCACCAATGTTGGAAATGGGCATTGGGAGGGATAGTCATGATGGATTGTATGTCAAGTGGTAGAGAGAGATTCATCAATTGTGCTGCAGTGCTCACAGGTCATCCAGAGGTGTCATGTGGGGGATGAATTGTGTGCCACTTGAATCCACTGCATCTCTGCATGTCTTAGATGCACAGAAGGAGGGGGTGGCACAATGGTGCAGTGGTAGAGCTGCTGCCTTACAGGGCCAGAGACCCGGGTTCGTTCATGACTATGGGTGCTGTCTGTACAGAGTTTGTAGGTTCTCCCTGTGGCCGCATGGGTTTTCTCTGGTTGCTCCAGTTTCCGCCGCATTACTTTATACCAAACAAATTATTTCAAACACAGATGTTTTCTGATGTTGAAAATACCCAAGGCCCTCCTTAAAATGTTGATGATATCTTCTAACTGCATGATTTGAGTTTGTTTCTTTTATTGGATCTCACACTCCAAAGATGTGCAGATTTGTTGGTTAATTGACCTGTAAATTGTCCCTAATGTGGAGGATATAACTAGTATATGGGCAATCGCTGGGCAGCAGGGACTCGGAGGGCCGAAGGGCCTATTTCCACACTGTATCTCTAGAATTTAAAAACTCAAATGAAAACTAAGTAAATTTGTTCTTTAAGTTTTTCACCAAAACTATTCTTGGATTTGCTGATGGTTTACGAACCCGATGCTAATAATTTTCCAGTCTTTCTCTTTTTTATAGTCATTACCCATTCTTTTTCATATTCTTACCCCTGGACCAATCCAACATAAGGATCAGTTAAATAACCTCAGTTCAGGCTCTTGTCAAGGGAGCACACGAGTCTGTTTAATCACCCAGAGATTTTAAATTATAAGCTTTTAGCATTTTCAATCCATCATTCTACATCTCTCAGGTATATCCCCTAGGTGCAGCAACTAACAATGAATACTGGCTGTGCTGGAAATTCATGGCACACAGCCACACATCCTGCCTCTCTCCACAGGAGCTGTGCTGCATTATCGGCAGTCTACTTGTTATAGTTCCTTTGTGGTCAGGGATGTGGTTAAAATCAGGTAAGGCACACTCACGAGCAAATTAATTGCAAGAACTACCATCGAATATGTGAGATGCAATAAAAGAAAAATTAGCATTTTCAAACTCAAATCATGCAGTTAGAAGATATCATCAACATTTTAAGTAGGACCTTGGGTATTTTCAACATCAGAAAACATCTGTGTTTGAAATCATTTTCAACATTTGCTTGGTATAAAATAATAAAGTAATATCTGTCACCTGTCACTGCAAATAAACGTGTTTGGGCCTTCAGATATTCAATCAATCGTGACTTTTCATTTTTTCCTGAAACTTTAGAAAAGACTGAATATTTATAATTTGTTATATCCGTCATTTGAAGTAATTGAGCACAGAAATTAGAGCAGATAGAATTGTGTTTTCAATGCGACTTGATCCAAAATCGATTCTACCTGGGCACGGTGGCGCAGAGGTATAGTTCATGCCTTACAGTGTAGGAAAGAACTGCAGATGCTGGTTTAAATCAAAGGGAGACACAGAATGCTGGAGTAACTCAGCGGGCCAGGCAGCATCTCTGGAGAGAAGGAATGGGTGACGAGGTACTCTGTAAAACCCATAATAAACAACAAACAAAATGTTCAGTATATAAACATTATAAAAAACAGACAAATAAATAGACAATAATAGTGCAAAAATAATTTCCCCAAGTCTATATAGTTCAGAGCCTATGTGGATGTTTGAGTGTTAATAGCCTGATAGTCAGTGGGAAGAAGCTGCTCCTAAACCATTTTTCAGGTTCCTATACCTTCCCAATTGTAGGAGTGAAAGGAGATTGTGGCCAGGGTGGTGTGGTTCTCTGATGATGCTAGCTGCTTTTTTGAAGCAACGACTGTAGATTCCTTCGTTGGGGGAGGTCAGTACCCGTGGTGGACTGGTCAGTGTTCACCACTTTATGCAACTTCTTCATTCCTGTGCGTTCAAGTTGCCGAACCAAGCCGTGATGCAACCCGTCAATATGCTTTCTACTGTCCACCTATAGAAGTATTTGTTGACATTCGCTGGCATTAAACATGTGCCTATACTAGTTGTATACTAGCCTTGGACTAATGGTAATGATGGACAAAGAGATCTTCATGTATGTCCATATCTTGGCCATAAAGGGGGAAGCACCCAAAAGGTTGGTGGCAGGTTTGTCTCAGAACCATCTGCATCATTAAGGACTGGACATGCACTTGGAGACACTTAGGCCATTCAAGAGACCAAATGCAGTATATTTGCAGTATATTGGGTCTCTGCACATCCCTCTGCAATTGGATCCTCGACTTCCTCATTCAAAGACCACAGACTGTTCGTATTGGTGGAAATGTGTCAGCCTCATTAACAATCAGCATGGGAGCACCTCAAGGCTGCATGCTCAGCACCCTGCTGTACTCACTCTATACTCATGACTGCGTAACCGGTCATAGTGTGAACTCCATCATCAAGTTCGCTGACGACACCACTGTTGTGGAACGTATCACTGATGGGGACGAGTCAGAGTATAGAAGTGAGATCGACCGACTGACCAAATGGTGCCAGCACAATAACCTGGCCCTCAACACCAGCAAAACCAAGGAACTGATTGTGGACTTTGGAAGGGGTAGGATGGGGACCCACAGTCCTGTTTATCTCAATGGAGAGCTTCAAATTCCTGGGCGTGCATATTTCTGAAGATCTCTCCTGGTCCGAGAACACTGATGCTATTATTAAGAAAGCACATCAGCGACTCTACTTCCTGAGAAGATTACGGAGAGTCGGTATGACAAGGAGGACACTCTCTAACTTCTACAGGTGCACAGTGGAGAGCATGCTGACCGGTTGCATCGTGGCTTGGTTCGGCAACTTGACCGCCCAGGAGCGGAAAAGACTACAAAAAGTAGTAAACACTGCCCAGTCCATCATCGGGTCTGACCTCCCAACCATCGAGGGGATCTATCGCAGTCGCTGCCTCAAAAAGGCTGGCAGCATCATCAAGGACGCACACCACCCTGGTCACACACTCATCTCTTCGCTACCTTCAGGTAGAAGGTACAGGAGTCTGAAGACTGCAATGTCCAGGTTCAGAAATAGCTACTTCCCCACAGCCATCAGACTATTAAACTCGACTGAAACTAATCTCTGAACACATATAGACCATTATCTGTTTATTTGCATTTTATCTGCTTATTTATTGATGTGTGTGTATATATTTATATAATGGTATATGCACTCACTGATATGATATGTTCTGTATTCGTGCCTACTATATTCCGTTGTGCCGATGCAAAACAATAATTTCATTGTCCTATCTGGGACATATGACAATAAACTCTCTTGAAGTCTTGAAGTCTACATCTCACAACAGCAGTGGGACATCTCTCGGCTGGGTTGGGGACAGCAGATTCGCAGTGCAAGAGGATGTTCAGCCCAAGAACTTCTGTGATTTTACACTGAGCATCAAAAATTGATAATAAATGAATTTGTTCAGATCTTGACCTACCTCTTAATCCCAATCTCTGATGAGAACCCCATCTTGCATCAAACATTTCCATGAGACGTATCCCCTCTTCTGCCTTTCGGATTTGGAAAGTCAAGTCAAGTCACATTTATTTATATAGCACATTTAAAAAAACAACTCTCGTTGGCCAAAGTGCTTTACATTTGTTATAAGAATAGTATAAACAAACAAACTACATACATATATACATATAGCCCTCGCTCAGTGGACGTCAGGAAAGGCTTGGGAGTATAGATAAGATTTTAGTCTTGACTTAAAGGAGTCGATGGAGGGGGCAGAAAGACCTTGGCAGGTTGCTCTGTTGGTCTGCAAATAATAGAAACTAAATTGTAATTCCCATGTTAATTTGTTGGAGGAAATGAATGGATTGCAAAGGTAAAAATGTCAGTATTGAAAAAGCTGTTGTTCAATTCACTGTGCCATTTACATCTATTTGATTATACTATACATCACAGTTTTGGAGAATGTAGCTTTGTGGATTAAGATTGAAATGTTATTCCAACCTTAGATTAATGTGAAAAACAAATGTTAAAATAAATTTATCGTGAAGACAATCCACGTGAAACACCAAAGTAAATACAACACGTAAAATCAACAAAATCAACGTGTTTGAAGCAAGAAGAGTCTTCATAAACTGCTACCACAATGAAAGGGAAGCTGCAATATTTCTAAGATGAAAAGCTTACCTTATGTCAAAGCAACAATGGCTAGGGTATTTCAGTGAAGGAAATTATTTTCACATTCTAAATGCAGAATATATTGCTCTACATTTGAAATTCAGATTCCCTGATTGTGGTAAAATAAAATTTCATAAGAACTGCGTTGTCCTCAGCCACACAGTGCCCACACTCTGTACAGAATGTCCACATTCTGTACACAGTGTCCACACTCTGTACAGTGTCCACACTCTGTACATAATGTCCACACTCTGTACACAGTGCCTACACTCTGTACACAATGTCCACACTCTGTACACAGTGCCCACACACAGTACACAGTGTCCACACTCTGTACACAATACCCACACTCTGTACACAGTGCCCACACACAGTACACAGTGTCCACACTCTGTACACAATACCCACACTCTGTACACAATGCCCACACTCTGTACACAGTGCCCACACTCTGTACACAGTGCCTACACTCTGTACACAATACCCACACTCTGTACACAGTGCACACATTCTGTACACAGTGCCCACACACAGTACACAATGCCCACACTCTGTACACAGTGCGCACACTCTGTACATAGTCCCCACACACAGTACACAGTGTCCACACTCGGTATACAATGCACACATTCTGTAAACAGTGCCCACACACAGTACACAGTGCCCACACTCTGTACACAGTGCACACACTCTGTACATAGTCCCCACACACAGTACACAATGTCCATACTCGGTATACAGTGCACACATTCTGTACACAGTGCCCACACTCTGTACATAGTGCACACATTCTGTATACAGTGCGCACACTCTGTACATAGTCCCCACACACAGTACACAGTGCCCACACTCTGTACACAGTGCGCACATTCTGTATACAGTGCACACATTCTGTACACAGTGCCCACACTCTGTACACAGTGCCCACACTCTGTGTACACAGTGCCCACACTCTGTATACGTGCTCACACTGTACATGTGCCCACACACTGTACACAGTGGCTGTACACAGTGCCCACACTCTGTACACAATGTCTGTACACAGTCCACACTCTGTACACAGTGTCCGCACTCTCTGTACATAGTGCCCACACTCTGTACACAGTGTCTGTACACAATGCCCACATTCTGTACACAGTGCCCACACACTGTACACAGTGGCTGTACACTGTGCCCACACACTGTACATTGTGCCCACACACTGTACACAGTGTCCACACTCTCTGTACACAGTGTCTGTACATAGTGCCCACACTCTGTACACAGTGGCTGTACACAGTGCCCACATTCTGTACATAGTGCCCACACACTCTGTACACAGTGGCTGTACACAGTGCCCACACACTGTACACAGTGGCTGTACACTGTGCCCACACACTGTACACAGTGTCTGTACATAGTGCCCACATTCTGTACACAGTGGCTGTACACTGTGCCCACACACTGTACACAGTGCCCACATTTTGTTAAACTAATCTCCTCTGCCTGCACGTAATCCATACCCCTTCATTCCTTGCATATCCGTGTGCCCATCCAAAATCTACCTACATGCCACTATTGTATCTGCCTTCACCACCACCCTTGGCAACATGTTCTGGGCAGAGGGTGGATGATGTGTAAAAAAACTTGCTCCTCACATCACCTTTAAACTTTGCCCTTCTCACCTTAAAGCTAAGCCTTCTTGTCTTTGGCATTTCCACCTTGAGAAAAAGTGCTTCTACATGTGGTTAATGTTGTTGTCATGTTTTATTGATGGCATTTCTTGACTTTAATAAACTTGTGGAGAAGATTTTTAATGTGATGTGACCTGGAATATTAACCCAGTCACCTGCTACATTTTTCCAGCAGTTTCTGCTTTTAGTTTTGAACAGATTAATTGTTTGCATGATTAATAGATTCACAGAAACAGAAAGTTATGTATGGTGTTTCATTTCATCTTTGATTGTTTGTGTTATATTAAACATCGGCAAAATAATTAGATTAAATGTAGATCTTAGGAATGTTATCCCAGCAGTTGACAAGGCATTGAAAGTATGATGTATTAGGAGGTTTTTCAGATGCTATTTTGTTTATATCAAAATCCATAATGGAAAATTCATGAACTCCAAATTTTACTGATGCACATTTAGGGCACCTCAGAAATTAGTTCAATAAAACTTCCTAAGGTTTTGAATTGCACAAGCTTGTTTAAGATCCAATAAGAATGATTAAGGACTGAAATAATAAATAGTCTCACCACTTCCAATCAATTGGAACAAACAATATTCCCGAGAGCAAGAAGACACTTTGAACCACCTCAGAGATACCTAGATGTACTACCTCAGCAGGAGAGCTTTTTGTTTCCATGGTAACATTCACTATTGACAGCCCAACAAATGATTTTAATGCTCCAGGTTTCCTTTGAGAACAGTATGTGTTTCTTTGAGCATGTAATTAGGTTGCCAAAGTCACTACATTAAACTTAAATCTTCGGGAAGTTATCTCAGCAGTTAAGTAAATTTAAAGAATTATGCAGATACTGAAGTGATTCCGAGAAAGAATGTACCCAGTCACCAAATATTATATGTTGAGTCTCTTTTACAACACAGTTCCATTGAACAAGTTTGATAATTGACCAAAAATGTTCAACCGACTGTATACTTCATGCCAATATCCATATCTTTTAATTTAAAAAAATCATATTGCCTCTGCATGTACATCTGTGACAACCTAACCTGGATATTATTTTGGAACTTAGTGCATCCTTGAAAATAACATTCAGTTTTACTCTCAACTCATCTTTCAATGTGAATTAATGCTTAGATAGGGATAGTGAGGGACCAGCTACAACACTAACCAGTTGCATCAGGTTTGCTTTTGTTTGCTGTTACGCTTAAAGCTAAAATCGAATTATTTATTGTGAAGTGGATAGTTTTTTCTAATGTGAATTCATATATGTAGTACATTGGACGAAGATTGTCAGAAATAACCAAAGTATTAAACTAGAAGTATAAAACTAGAGAACACAGGAGGAAGGTGAGGGGAAGAGATTGTGGAGTAAATCTGAGTGTTAAGCAGTTGGTGTTTGGAATGAGCTGCCAGAGGAGGTCCTGGTGGCTGGAACAGTAATAACCTCTAAGAGGCCACAGAATAGGTTCTTCAATGGGCAGGATGTAGTAGAGCTGAAGTTAATACAGACAAATGGGATTAGTATGGATAAATGAGATGGTGGGTATAGATATGGTCGGCCAAAGGGCCTGTTTCTATGCTGTACAATTCTATGAGTCTAGATATATTCCTTTTTATTGGCAGGGATATTTTAATCTCACTGTTATGATGCAATCTAATCAAACTTTGAGGTAGTAAATGTCAAGAGAATCATACAATGAGGTAACTTGTAGTTTTGTTAGGAGCATAATACTGATACTGATGGACCTCCTTGGACCTCCTGCACATCCGAGTGGCATTGTGCATTTAAGGCATTTAACATAAATTAGACATTGGTTAGGAGCATAATACTGATACAGCCTGATACTGGCTTGGCAGCTGCGTGTAGATATTTATTCTGACTGGGTATTCATCTGATTGGGTATATCTTGCACTCTGATGTTGAATACCTGATATCTGCCAGCCTCAGTTTTCAATAATTATTGGTAGCCAATTCATTGCAGCCTCTGTATATACAGTGCCCTCCATAATGTTTGGGACAAAGATCCATCATTTATTTATTTGCCTCTGTACTACATAATTTGAGATTTGTAATAGGAAAAATCACATTGTCGGATTTTAATAAAAGCCAATTTATTCATTTTTGTTTCACCATGTAGAAATTACAGCAATGTTTATAGATAACACACTATTTCAGGGCACCATAATGTTTGGGACACAGCAATGTCATGTAATTGAAAGTAGTAATGTTTAGCTTTTGGTGCATTTCCTTTGCATCCAATGAATGGAAGTCTGCGATTCATGGACATCATCAGTTGCTGGGTGTCTTCTCTGGTGATGCTCTGCCAGGCCTGTATTGCAGCCATCTTTAGCTTATGCTTGTTTTGGGGGCTAGTCCCCTTCAGTTTTCTCTTTAGCATATAAAAGGCATGCTAATTTGGGTTCAGATCAGGTGATTGACTTGGCCACTCAAGAATTGACCATTTTTTAGCTTTGAAAAACTCCTTTGTTGCTTTAGCAGTATGTTTGGGATCATTGTCTTGCAGTAGAGTGAACTGCCGGCCAATGAGATTTGAGGAATTTGTTTGAACTTGAGCAGATAGGATGTGTCTATACACTTCAGAATTAATTATGCTACTACCATCAGCAGTTGTATCTTCAATGAAGATGAGTGAGCCAGTTCCTTCAGCATCCATACATGCCCAGGCCATAACACTCCGACCACTGTGTTTCACAGATGAGGTGGTATGCTTTGATCTTGGGCAGTTCCTTCTCTCCTCCATATTTAGCTCTTGCCATCACTTTAATATGTTAATCTTCCTCTCATCTGTCCACAAGACTTTTTTCCATAACTGTGGTTGCTCTTTTAAGTACTTCTTGGCAAACTGTAATCTGGCCATCCTATTTTTGTGGCCTCTGTATTTCTGTTCATGAAATCTTCTGCGGACAGTGGTCATTGACAAATCCACAACTGAAGAGTTTTTCTGATCTGTTGGACAGGTGTTTGGGGATTTTACTTTATTATAGAGAGAATTCTTCTGTCATCAGCTGTGGAGATCTTCCTTGGCCTGCCAGTCCCTTTGCGATTAGTAAGCTTACGAGTGTTCTCTTTCTTCTTAATGATGTTCCAAACAGTTGATTTTGGTAAGCCTAAGGTTTGGCTGACGTCTCTACAGTTTTATTCTTGTTTCTCAGTCTCATAATGGCTTCTTTGACTTTAATTGGAACAGCTTTGGTCTTATAGAAACATAGAAAGTAGGTGCGAGAGTAGACCACCAGGTCCGTCGAGCCCGCACCGCCATTCGCTCATGGCTGAACACTAAACAGACACACTTACCCACAAACAGTAGACACAAGACACAGAACACAAGACACTACCCTCCCCTTTATACCGCTATCACCCCTCTCCACCCCAAGAACCTCGTGATCTCCTGGGGGAGGCAAAAAACCGGATAAAAACCCAGGTCCAATTCGGGAAAAAAATCCGGGAAATTCCTCTCCGACCCCAATCCAGGCGATCGACACTTGTCCAGGAGATCACTCAGGTCTTACTATACTAACCATACCTAGGTCCATATCCCTGCCCTCTCCCCGTAGCCCCTTATCCCCTTGGCAGCTAAAAAAACATCTATTTTAGTCTTAAATATATTTAACGTTTCTGCTTCCACTGCTCCCTGGGGCAGTGAATTCCATAAATTAACCACCCTCTGGGTGAAGAAGTTCTTCCTCATCTCAGTTTTAAAAGAGCCCCCCCTTATTCTGCAACTATGTCCCCTAGTTCTAGTTTCCCCGATCATTGGGAACATCCTCGGTGCATCCACCCGATCAAGGCCCCTCACGATCTTATATGTTTCAATGAGATCGCCTCTCATTCTTCTAAACTCCAAAGAGTAGAGTTCCAGCCTACTTAACCTTTCCTCATATGTCAATCCCCTCATTGCAGGAATTAATCTTGTAAACCTTCGCTGCACTGCCTCCAGGGCTAGTACATCCTTTCTTAAGTATGGACCCCAGAACTGTACACAGTATTCCAAATGTGGTCTCACTAATACTGTGTACAGCTGCAGCAAGACCTCCGTGTTTTTATACTCAATCCCCCTAGCAATAAAGGCCAAACCTCCATTGGCCTTCCTGATTGCTTGCTGCACCTGCATACTAACTTTTAGTGATTCATGTACTAATACCCCTAGATCCCTTTGCGTTGCATTACAACGCAGCTCCTCCTCATTTAGAAAATAACTTGCCCTATCATTTTTTTTCCCAAAGTGAATGACTTCACATTTATTAGTATTAAATTTTATCTGCCAAGTTGTTGCCCACTCACCTAGCTTATCTATATCCTTTTGCAGACTCTTCCTATCCTCCTCATCCCCTACTTTTCCTCCCATTTTTGTATCGTCCACAAATTTTGATATATTACACTTGGTTCCCTCCTCCAAATCATTTATATAAATTGTGAACAACTGGGGTCCCAGCACCGACCCTTGCGGAACCCCGCTAGTTACCGGTTGCCATCCCGAGTATGAACCATTTATCCCCACTCTCTGCTTCCTATTTGTTAGCCAATCCTCTACCCATGCTAATATATTACCCCCAATCCCATAATTTTTTATTTTTAGCAATAGTCTCTTATGTGGCACCTTGTCAAAAGCCTTTTGGAAGTCCAAGTATACCACATCCACCGGTTCCCCTTTATCCACCCGGGTTGTTACTTCCTCAAAGAATTCGAGCAGATTCGTTAAACAGGACTTCCCCTTCACAAAACCATGCTGGTTCTGTCCGATGAAGTCATGTTTATCCAAGTGCCCCGTTAGTGTTTCTTTAATAATTGTCTCTAACATTTTACCCACCACCGATGTTAGACTAACCGGTCTATAGTTACCCGCCTTCTGTTTACTTCCTTTTTTAAATATAGGTGTTACATTGGCCATTTTCCAATCCACTGGGACCGTTCCAGCCTCCAGGGAGTTTTGGAAAATTATCACCAATGCATCCACAATCCCCACCGCTATCTCCCTCAAGACCCTTGGATGTAATCCATCAGGCCCAGGGGATTTATCCTCCTTCAGTCTCATTAATTTCCCTAATACCACCTCCTTGGTGATCTTAATAGTATTTAGCTCCTCCATTCCTACCGCCCCCTGTTTATCCAGCGTTGGAATATTTTTTGTGTCTTCTATGGTGAAGACTGATACAAAATACTCGTTTAATGCCTTTGCCATTTCCATGTTCCCCACCAACAACTCTCCAGTCTCACCCTCCAATGGACCAACGTTCACCTTAGCCACCCTTTTTCTTTTTATATAGCTATAAAAACTCTTACTATTAGTTTTTATGTTGTTCGCTAAATTCCTTTCATAGTCTATTTTCCCCGTCTTAATTAATCTCTTAGTTATTTTTTGCCGACCTTTAAATGCTTCCCAATCCTCTACCCTCCCACTATCTCTGGCTACCTTATATGCCCTTGCCTTCAGCCGAATACTATCCTTTATAGTTTTACTGAGCCATGGCTGACTGTTCTTACCCTTACCCCTTTTTTTCTTCATAGGAATAAATTTTTCTTGAAGGTTATACAGTAGACCCTTAAACGTACACCACTGCTCATGTACCGTCTTATTCTTGAGTCTGCTATCCCAGTCAACTTTGATCAGCTCAGTCCTCATACCTTCATAATCCCCCTTATTTAGACTAAGCACCCTAGCCTGAGTTTCAACCTGATCCCCTTCTATTTGAATATGGAATTCGACCATATTGTGGTCACTTGTTCCCAACGAGTCCCTAACTATGACATTTTTAATTAATCCTGCTTCATTACACAGGACCAGATCCAAGATTGCCTCCCCCCTTGTCGGTTCTGTGACATACTGTTCTAGGAACCCGTCTCTAATACATTCTATAAACTCTTCCTCTAGTCTACCCTGCCCAGTTTGGTTTGCCCAATTAATATGAAAATTAAAGTCCCCCATGATTACAGCAGTTCCCTTTTTACATGCGTCAACTATTTGCAGATTTATGTTCTGACTAACAGCGTCACAGCTATTTGGAGGTCTATAAATTACACCCACTAGTGTTTTTTTCCCCTTGTTATTCTCTATCTGTACCCAAGCTGTTTAACTATCCTGATCCTTCAACGCAATATCCTTCCTCTCTATTGCCGTTATTCCCTCCCTTATTAAAAGGGCCACCCCTCCTCCCTTTCTTTCCTGTCTATCTTTCCTAATTGTCGAGTACCCCTCTATATTTAACTCCCAGTCCTGATCCCCTTGCAGCCATGTCTCCGTAATGGCCACGATATCATAACTATATATACTTAATTGCACCGTTAATTCATTTATCTTATTACGAATACTCCGTGCATTTAGATAAAGCACTTTCAGATGATTTTTACTACCCTTCCTTTCCGTTTTTGCCCCTTTTACATCTAGAGCTTTATCTTCACACATTCTGTCTCCTGTCACATTTTGACTTTCCGCTTCCCCACTGATACCCTGCTCTATTTCCTCTACCCCTGCCGTTATTACCCCCCTTGATACCTCCCCCCCGCTACTTAGTTTAAAGACCTCTCTACTGCCCTAGTTATATGATTTGCCAGGACCCCAGTCCCAGCACCGTTCAGGTGAAGTCCGTCCTTACAGAACAGATCCCCCCTGTCCCAGTACTGGTGCCAGTGGC
This sequence comes from Amblyraja radiata, assembly GCF_010909765.2. Lineage (NCBI taxonomy): Eukaryota > Metazoa > Chordata > Chondrichthyes > Rajiformes > Rajidae > Amblyraja > Amblyraja radiata. The sequence goes on from NC_045961.1 coordinate 36,472,322, forward strand.
CCAAGAAACCAAACCCATTTTTCCCACACCAGTCTTTGAGCCACGCATTCAACTTTTTAATTTTACGTACCCTCGCCGATTTGGCCCGTGGCTCAGGTAGCAATCCGGAGATCAGTACCCTCGAGGTTCTGCTTTTTAATTTATTCCCTAACTGCTCAAACTCCTTCAGCAGATCCTCCTTCCTCGTCCTTCCTATGTCATTGGTCCCCACATGGACCACGACCACTGGATCCTCCCCTTCCCTCTGCAAATTTCTCTCCAGCATCGCAGAGATATCCTTAACCCTAGCACCGGGTAGGCAACACAGCCTTCGGGACATGTTCTGCTGGCCGCAGAGAACCTTATCTACCCCCCGAATAATACTATCCCCTATCACTACGGCATTTCTTCTAACTCCCCCCTCTTGAATGGCCTCCTGATCCACGGTGCTGCAGCCAGGTTGCTCATCCCTCCCACAGCCCCTGATCCCGTCCTTACATTGAGTAAGAGCCTCGGTCATGCTCGTCAGGGACAAGGGCTGTGGCTCCTGCCGCATCTCCTCCTGGTTCCCCCTACCTGCCTCGCTTATGGCCACACCTTCCTTTCCTTGCTTACTGCCTACTGAATTAGTTAAACTGGTCGGTGTGACCATCCCCTGGCACAAAACATCCAGGTAATACTCCCCCTCCCTGATGTACCGCAGCGTATGAAGTTGGGTCTCCAGCTCATCAATGCGGAGCTCGAGTTCCTCTAGCCTCAAACACTTACTGCAGCTGTAGGGATCTTCTACATCAATGGTGTCGACAAATTCCCACATCTCACAGTATTGGCACATCTCCTGGCCGCCCATCTTATATAAGTAATTATTAGTAATTAACTGGTCCTATTTAAGAATCCCCTACCCGGATTACTGTATTGATACACCCCTTATTTATATAATCCTACCTCCTATAAATGGGAAAGTACTCACCCCAGCCGTAAATTACCTACTGGTTTGGCTGTCTAATGGTAATTCCGTCCGCTCTTCCTGTCTGTTCCACTGCTCCCTTGCAGTGCGTGGCAAACCTCTTTGCCTCTGTTAGCCTCTCGAGCCGTGGCTCCGTCCGTCCTCCCTTGGCGACAGCACCTGTGGCACCGCGGTCGTGACGTCCCTTCCGTTCCTGCAGAGCCAGAGTCAGAGTCTTCATGCAATAAGTTTCCAAAGGTGATGGAAAGACTGGAGGAAAGACTAGGTGCTGAGAGCTCTCATACCCGCATTAAGAAGGCAATTAAACACACCTGAGCAATTACAAATGCCTGTGAAGCTATGTGTCCCAAACATTATGGTGCCCTGAAATGGGGGGATTATGTATAAACACAGCTGTAATTTCTACATGGTGAAGCCAAAATGTATAAAAATCGCCTTTAATAAAATCTGACATTGTCCACTTGAACCACATGTGATTTTTTTCTATTACAAATCTCAAATTGTGGAGTACAGAGGCAAATAAATAAATGATGAGTGGTACACAAAAAAGCTGGAGAAACTCAGCGGGTGCAGCAGCATCTATGGAGCGAAGGAAATAGGCAACGTTTCGGGCCGAATCCCTTCTTCAGTCTGAAGAATGATACACAATGATACATTCTTCAGTTTGAAGAAGGATTTCGGTCTGCAGAATGATACATTCTTCAGTCTGAAGAAGGGTTTCGGCCCGAAACGTTGCCTATTTCCTTCGCTCCATAGATGCTGCTGCACCCGCTGAGTTTATCCAGCTTTTTTGTATACCTTCGATTTTCCAGCATCTGCAGTTCCTTCTTAAACAATAAATGCTGGGTCTTTGTCCCTAACATTATGGAGGGCACTATTCTTCATACCAGCGCAACATGATACATTCTCTGGCCCTTGGACCTCCTGCAAATCCCTCTGGCTTTAGGCATGTCTGGCATTTAACAGTAGGGGATCAGTCCATTGTATAATGGGTGCCATGCACACAGGAAATCATTCTGTCCCAGGTCCCTCACTTGCCTGGTACCGTGTTATGCAGCCGCACTGTGGCTGTGATAGTGAGAAAACATTTCATGTCATGTTGCACAATATCTGGCCGGCAGACCACAACTAACTTGTGAAATGAGAAAAGATTAATTAGCAATCTGCGAGGTAACTGAAGGAGGAATGACTGTGAAATGGAAGTTTTTCATTAAAATTAGTTATGGTATCATTCTTCATTAAGACACAGGATATTCTGTTGATTCTGAGGATAGGGCATGAATCTCAAGAAAGGGAACTACAATGGTATATGGTCAAAATTGGCTAATATAGATGGGAGATTTCCATAATGGGGTTTATGATGCATCAGTAATGGCAAATAAAAGAAAACACGGATGCACTTCAATACTTATTCATTGTTGTCTGGCATAAAAGAGAACAGGAGGGGTGACTTAATTGTGGCTAGCAAGGGGACTGGGGATAGTATTCAATCCATGGTGGGCTCATTAATTGACCTGAGAAACCAACGGCCATGAACAGCTTAAACTCAGCAAAGAAAGACCAACAAATTAATTCAAAGGAGAAGCAAGTGTATGATGGAAGGCTTGCATGAACAGACTGCAAATTCTCCTACAGATATGTGAAGAGTAAATGGAAGATTAGTGATATCAAATGTAAGCTCCTGATAATCAGAATCTGGAGAACTCAAATTGGGAAAGCAGAAAAGGCAGAACAATTGAACAAATACTTTCACTCGATCTTCACACAGACGGATATAAATAATCTCCTAGAATTATTAGGGAACCTATCGTCTAGTGAGGGAGTGGGACTAAAGAAAATCTGTATGTAGGGAAACGGAGTTCATGAAATTGAAAGAATTAAAGATTGATAAATCTCCCAGACCTGATAGTCTGTATCGCAGTATATTTAAGCATGTGTCTCTAGAAATAGTGACTGCATTGATGATCATTTTCCAAAATGCTTTAGACTTTTGATCAGTTCCTGTGGATCATTGGGTAGGTAATATTAAAAAATAACTATTTAAATAAAGGAGGGAGAGAAAAGATTGGGAATTAAGCATGGAGTGGCTGCATATCTGTGAAGGCAAAAATACTAGAGTCCAATCTTACATAAGAGAACTTGTCCATTCCAGATATTAGTCTGGTAAACCTCCTTTGAATGTTTTCCACACATTAAGTAAGGAGACCAACACTGCATACAATACTCTTGATAGATACAAAAAGCTGGAGTAACTCAGTGGAACAGGCAGCATCTCTGGAGAGAAGGAATGGATGACGTTTTGGGTCGAGACCCTTCTTCAGTCTGAAGTTACTTCAGATTTTTGTGTCTATCTTTGGTTTAAACCAGCATCTGCAGTTCCTACCTACAATACTCTTGATGCAGTCTCTCAATTGTCCCACTTAAATGTAGCATGACATCACTACTCAGTCTAAAGAAGAGTACCGACCCTAAACATCTCCTGTCCATTCTCTCCACAAATGCTGCCTGACCCATTGAGTTATTCCAACATTTTGTTTTTGAATTTCAGCATCTGCAGGGTCCATCATCTGCAGTTCCCTGCGTCTCCACGATCTTGCTACTTTTGTTTTCAAATTCCCAAGCGATAATTGATAACAACTGTTATCTTTCCTAATTGCTTGCTTTACCCCCTTATTGCTCTTCATGTCAGGGCTGTACAAGCTCTCAAAAATAGATAATTTTATATTTTCCAATATTCTAGTCTATTTGCCTGATGTTTGGCCATTTGTTTAACTTATCCAATGGCTTTGTAGCTTATTTTCATCCTTGACATGACTTGCTGTCTCACCATTCCTGTCCATCTGCAAAGTTAGTGTTTGTACTTTCAGTGCCTTCATCCAAATCATTTATATAAATACTTACATTTCAGGCCCCAGCTCCAACCCATATGGTACATACACATCTCATTATATTTTTTAAAACAGAAAAAGATTCACTTGTACCTTCTGCCAGTTTCTTGTCTGTTAGGTTGTGATCAATAAATTTGTAGTTACTAAGTGGATCAGAGGATATGGAGAAAGTGGATTTGGGGATTAGGATCAGACACGATCTAATTGAGTGGTAGAGCATGCAAGAGGAGACAAATAGCACACTCATTCCTCCACCTCTCAGATGTTGTATTCTTGAACAAAAAATAGTTCAGAGGACCTGGGAGTAACAAATCCTTAACCAGAAAATCAAAACACAATTGCTGGAGTAACACAGTCGGTCAGGCACCATCTTTGAAAGATATGGGTAGATGGCATTTTGCGTCAGGAGCTTTCTTCAAACTCTGGAGGTCAGACAGCTTGTATGGAAGACATAGACTGGTGACATTTCAGGTTGGGACCCTTCTCCAGACTTCTTTAGAGTGAGATGCTGGCTAGCCTGCAGAGTCTGAAGAATGATCTCAACGCAATACGTCACCTATCCATGTCCACCAGAGATGGCGCCTGACCCACTGAGTTATTCCAGCACTTTGTGTTTTTATATAAACTAGCATCTGCAGTTCCTTGAATCTAAATCCTTAACCAATACCTTTTAAAGCATCTTTATCATGAAGTCATACAGCACGGAATACGTCCTTTCAGCACAACTTGCCCACCCCGACCAAGACGCCCCAACTATGTTAGCCCCACCTGTCTGCTGTTGGCTCATATCCTTTCCTATATCTCCTATCTCAAGGGATATGGGGAAAAAGCCGGAATGGGGTACTGATTTTCGATGATCAGGGCCGAATGGCCTACTCCTGCACTTATTTTCTATGTTTCTATGTTTCCATCCATGTACATGGTCAAATTTCTTTTCAGTATCAGCTGTCCAGAAAAATGCACAATCTTTACTGATGTTGAAAGTGAAATGGGAACTCTGTTTCTCTCTCCACATATGTCATTTGACCTGCTGGGTATTTCCTGTGCTTGCTGTTTAATTCCTGAATTACAGCAACAACATTATTTTATATTTTATATTTGCATCATAATCTGAAATTATTGAAATGTTAATAATGTTCAAATGCATGAAGGGCTTTGATGAAGTAGATAAGGAACAATCGTTGCCAATAGCAGATGGGGCAACATCAGATCAAAGTTCTGAGGGAATTGGCAAAGTACTGGAGGTGGTGCCATTTTATTTTCATGCAGCGAGTTGCTGTGATCTGGGAGGCACAGTCTGAAATAATGGTGAAGCAGATTTAATAATAACTTTCCAGAAGGATAAATACCAGAAGTGGTGGAAGTGCCAGGGTTATGGAGAAAGAGCAGTGGAATGGGATTAATTGAGAAGCTCTTTCATAGAGATTGCACGGGCATTGGTGCAGGAACATTGGGATAAATGGTATTCCTCTGCGCTGTATCGCTCCTTGACGTCAAGAGCATTCAATGTTGAGGAGATTTATAATCACAGATCCAAAGTCCCCTGCTTACAGAGTGTGATTCGCCGTTCATGTATGTCATATGATTACTCATATACTGTGTTTTGCTGATAAATAATGCACTTTCATGAATACGTGCTCCTCAGGACACCCCAGATTTGCACACCCTTTTCCTTTGCATTAATGATGAGTTATAGAGATTGTGAATACGGTTGTTGTTTTATGCATGACTTCCCTACTCTGACACATTGCATGTGTGCCTTTAAGCATGCTGAGCAGTCGAGATCAGAAGCAATGTTTTTATTCTCTGGGTCATCCATATGCCGCCCAGACCTCTGTCCACACACCACCCACGAGATGTAAATTAGGCCAGAGATGAAAGCTCAACGCACCGGAACAATGCTCAAATCAGCCAGTCAGCTGCTTTTTCTACACTAACACAGTTTCTCCTTATTTCCCTCAGCTCAAGAAGGATCCTTCCATTGATGTTGCATGAACATATTTCACCAACTTCAATCATAATTACATTTAACTTGCTAATTACAGGGAAGCTACAGAGCACAAATCCTCGCTTTGTAAATGCACAAGACACAAATAAATGTAATTCTAATCTCCCTGATTTTTTTCTTCTTGACTATTTATAATTTCCTCTGGGTAAGTTAGATTTTATTTTGCTTCAATCTTAAGCAGTTTTGGTATTTTTTAACTTATGTCTACTCTCTCCTCAAAATTTTCCATTTGAGTTTTTTTTAATAACCATAAAATATCTTCCTTTCACAATGGATTTGATGCTTCATTACCAGTAAAGTTTCCTCAGGATTTGTTGTCCAAAGTTTGAACACGTATTTTTTTTCCCCAGGACTAGGTATCTTAACTGCGCAAGAGAGGGTGTCCTGCCAAATATGGGATTATATCATAAACATATGGCAGATAAAAGATTTGGGTTTTGGCATCATGTTCAATGCAGACATTGTGGACTGAATGTCCTGTTCCTGTGTTGTACTGTTTTATGTTCTATGTTCTATGTAATCCCTACTCTCAGAATTTTACCTACAGTTGCATCACCTGAAGTCCTTACCTGTGGTCTCAGCATGCACACTCTCTTCTCGAGAGGAAACTCAGCCCCACAGCAAGACCCACAGTGTTTGAATGAATTTCAGTGTCAAAATCTGCTGCATCCTCATTGTGCCTGGAAATCCCACTGGGAAACAGCTGGACCTTTTCCACATCATTTCCAGATTCACCATGCATTTTGTGTCACTCACGTCCAAAGGAGATTATAATTGGCATTTATATATTGAAAATCACAGGTCTCTTTCTTATGGGCCTGTCCCACTTAGATGATTTTTCAGTGGACTGCCAGCGACTGTTAAGTCGCCTGAAAAATTGGCAACTGGAATGGCGACTGTCAGAGTGGAACACACAAAAACACATCGCATCCTTCACCAGCCCGTTATGCAGGCGGGGGGCAGGGCAAGCGGGTGGAGCGCTGCCTAAAGAATTTACACGGTGCAAAGCCAAGGTGAACAGGAAGGTTGGCGCTGTAAAAAGACGGCTAAAGCACAGTGTACGGTAAGTCCTTTAAAAGAGGGGGGGAGAGGGCGGAGAAGGGGGGGGGGGGGGGGGGGGGGGGGGGGGAGAAGGAGTGGAGACAACTTTAAAGAAGCCAGAGATATATGACTGTGAAGCTCAGCGGACATTAACATTACCGGTCGGTTATAATTGGTTCTGAAAACTACTGCTTACCTTTTTCTTTCCCAATGAGCCAAAGAAATTCAACGGTCAGCACCAGTTACAACCTACGCGAACCTCTGAGAACCTTCGACCTCATGACAACCCATTAGGACCTCCTGGCAACCCACCCACGGCTCGAGAATTCTCGCTACTCTCCATGGCGGCTTCATTCTAGTCGCCGCTAATTTTTCAACATGTTGAAAAATTCACGGCGACCATAATGAGGCCGCGACTTGTTCCCAGAATGCGGGAACTCCTCACGACCATGAAGGCAACTCCTCGGCAACCACCCGCGAACATGTGGTGATCATGTGGCGACTGCTTAATCTCCTGCAGTCGCCTAAAAAGTCGCTTAAGTGGGACAGGCCCATTACACAATATATCACCTGCAAACTTACATCTCTGCCGTTCAGTAAGATTTCTTACTTAAACTCATAGAGTCATCGAGCCATACAATGTGCAACAGGCCCTTCGGCCCAACTTTTCTACATCGGCCAACATGTCACATCTACTGGTCCCACCTGCCTGCCTTTCCCACCTCATCTGGTCCCACCTGCCTGCCTTTGGCCAAGGTCCTGCTAAACCTGTTTTATCTATGTACCTGTCCAAATGTTTCATAAACATTGTGATAGTACCTGCCTCAACTACCTCCTCCATACACTTGCTTGTTCCATATACCCACCACCCTTTGTGTTAAAATGTTCTTATTAAATCTTTCCCCCCTCATCTTAAACCTATGTCCTCTGGTCCTCGATTCACCTACTCTGGGCAAGAATAGACTAACCAATCTATTCCTATCACGATTTTGTCCATCTCTATAAGATCACCCCTCATCCTCCTGTGTTCCAGGAAATAAAGTCCTAGCCTGCTGCACTTCTCCCTATAGTTCAGGACTTCGAGGGCTCATGAACTCAAGGAAGTTAAAGGAAGACACAAGAAACTGCAGACACTGAAATCTTGAGCAAAACACCAAGTGCTGGAGAAACTCAGCATCTGGGGAGGGAATGGACAGACGATGGGGAGCCTACTTCAATCTGGAGAAGGGTCCCAACACGAAACCTGATGTCCGTTCCCTCCACAGATGCTTATTGAAGGTAAAGGAAGTTTGGGTCATTATGGTGAAAATCATGTAACACTAGGGTTCCCATACTTCAAGGCCACTGTTTTTATGCCACCTCAGATTGATGTCCTGGATGTGTGCAAACGGCAAGGCTACTAATAATGTGGTTAGTAACTTCAATTGAATCACCATCAAAAAGACCTAAATCACTTAAGCTTCAGTACTTGACCAGTTAATCAAGCCATTTTAAATCCTGGATAGAAATCAGACTCATTCCTAAGTGGTGAATCCTGATTATTTTTCATTCTGCTTCTGATTTTGACCATTATCCCTGCCTTAGGGTTATTGATTTCCAGTTTGGACTTGAATCACAAGCTGTAGCTTATCCTTCAGCACTGTTCTCCAGTCGGCATGCCTTCTGTGCGTGTGTGCTTGGACTTTCACTGGAGCATTATTCATCAGGAAAGGAAAACATCATTGATTTTTTGCTTTTAATCCACAGGCACCAGATTAGCTCTCGGCAAGGAGTTTAGATTACTCTGATGAAGGCTGTTACTTAAATATTATTCTATAATTGTTAAAATGCAAAAGGAAACTATTTACCAAGGACAAATTGAACCAATTTATTTATTTTTGCTTTCTTATAGTGATTGAAATTGTTTCATGGGCTGGTGTTAGAAACTTGTCTTTTGTTATAGAACAGGTCCATCAGAACACTCTGTTTATTCCGAATATGATGCCAGGATAAATTACTCTCATTTTGCTCCACATGATCCATATCCCTCTGCATATCAATAAATAGACAATAGACAATAGGTGCAGGAGTAGGCCATTTGGCCCTTCTAGCCAGCAATGCCATTCAAAGTGATCATGGCTGATCATCCACAACTAGTATGCCGTTCCTGCCTTCTCTCCATATCCCTTAACTCCACTAACTCCTTAACAGCTCTGTCTAACTCTCTCTTGAAAGCAACCAGAGAACCAGCCTCCACTGCCCTCAGAGGCAGAGAAATCCACACACTTACAACCCTCTGTGAAAAAGCTTTTTCTCATCCCTGTTCTAAATGGCTTACCCCTTATTGTTAAACTGTGGGCCCTGGTTCTAGAATCCCCCAACATAGGGAACATGTTTCCTGTGTCTAGCATGTCCAAACCCTTAACAATTGTATATGTTTCAATAAGATTCCCTCTCATCCTTCTCATCCATTGTTTAAAAAGGGGTCTAAGAGTAAACCTAGCAATTATAGACCTGTTAGTTTGACGTCAGTGGTGGGCAAATTAGAGATAATATATATAAGCATCTGGATAAACAGGGTCTGATTAGGAACAGTCAACATGGATTTGTGCCTGGAAGGTCATGTTTAACTAATCTTCTTGAATTTTTTGAAGATGTTACTCGGGAAATTGATGAGGGTAAAGCAGTGGATGTTGTGTATATGGACTTCAGTAAGGCCTTTGACAAGGTTCCTCATGGAAGGTTGGTTAAGAAGGTTCAATGGTTGGGTATTAATGGTGGAGTAGCAAGATGGATTCAACAGTGGCTGAATGGGAGATGCCAGAGAGTAATGGTGGATGGATGTTTGTCAGGTTGGAGGCCAGTGACGAGTGGGGTGCCACAGGGATCTGTGTTGGGTCCACTGTTGTTTGTCATCTACATCAATGATCTGGACGATGGTGTGGTAAATTGGATTAGTAAGTATGCAGATGATACTAAGATAGGTGGGGTTGCGGGTAATGAAGTAGATTTTCAAAGTCTACAGAGAGATTTATGCCAGTTGGAAGAGTGGGCTGAAAGATGGCAGATGGAGTTTAATGCTGATAAGTGTGAGGTGCTACATCTTGGCAGGACAAATCAAAATAGGACGTACATGGTAAATGGTAGGGAATTGAAGAATGTAGGTGAACAGAGGGATCTGGGAATAACTGTGCACAGTTCCCTGAAAGTGGAATCTCATGTAGATAGGGTGGTAAAGAAAGCTTTTGGTGTGCTGGCCTTTATAAATCAGAGCATTGAGTATAGAAGTTGGGATGTAATGTTAAAATTGTACAAGGCATTGGTGAGGCCAATTCTGGAGTATGGTGTACAATGTTGGTCGCCTAATTATAGGAAGGATGTCAACAAAATAGAGAGAGTACAGAGGAGATTTACTAGAATGTTGCCTGGGTTTCAGCAACTAAGTTACAGAGAAAGGTTGAACAAGTTAGGGCTTTATTCTTTGGAGCGCAGAAGGTTAAGGGGGGACTTGATAGAGGTTTTTAAAATGATGAGAGGGATAGACAGAGTTGACGTGGAAAAGCTTTTCCCACTGAGAGTAGGGAAGATTCAAACAAGGGGACATGACTTGAGAATTAAGGGACTGAAGTTTAGGGGTAACATGAGGGGGAACTTCTTTACTCAGAGAGTGGTAGCTGTGTGGAATGAGCTTCCAGTGAAGGTGGTGGAGGCAGGTTCGTTTTTATCATTTAAAAATAAATTGGATAGTTATATGGATGGGAAAGGAATGGAGGGTTATGGTCTGGGCGCAGGTATATGGGACTAGGGGAGATTATGTGTTCGGCACGGACTAGAAGGGTCGAGATGGCCTGTTTCCGTGCTGTAATTGTTATATGGTTATATGGTTTATATAATTCCAGAGTATACAAGCCCAGCCGCTCCAATCTAGCAACATATGACAGTCCTGGCATCTCTGGAATTAACCACGTGAGACTACGCTGCACTCTCTCAATAGCAAGAATGTCCTTCCTCAAATTAGGAGACCAAAACTGCACACAATACTCCAGGTGAGGTCTCACTAGATCCATGTACAACTGCAGAAGGACTTCTTTGCTCCTATACTCAACTCCTCTTGTTATAAAGGCCAACATGCCATTTGCTTTCTTCACTGCCTGCTGTACCTGCATGCTTACTTTCATTGAGTGATGAACAAGGACCCCCAGATCCCGTTGGACTTCCCCTTTTCCCAACTTGACTTCATTTAGATAGTTATCTGCCAAAGTAGATAACCTCTCATTTATCCACATTAAACTGCATCTGCCCACTCACCCAATCTGTCCGTCGCCCTGCATCCTCATAGCATCTGCTCCTCACAGAGTTCACTGCCACCCAGCTTTGTGTCATCTGCAAATTTGCTAATGTTACTTTTTAATCCCTTCATCCAAATCATTAATATATATATTGTAAATAGTTGCGGTCCCAGCACCGAGCCTTGCGGTACCCCACTAGTCACTGCCTGCCATTCTGAAAGTGACCCGTTAATTCCTACCCTTTGTTTCCTGTCGGCCAACCAATTTTCTATCCATGTCAACACCCTACCCCCAATACCATGTGCTTTAATTTTGTCCACTAATCTCCTTTGTGGGACCTTATCAAATGCTTTCCAAAAGTCCAATACACCACATCCACTGGCAGTCAAGCATGATTTCCCCTTTGTAAATCCATGCTGACTCAGACTAATCCTGCTACTGCTATCCAAATGTGTTGCTAGTTCATCTTTTATTATTGACTCCAGCATCTTGCTCACCACCGATGTCAGGCTAACTGGTCAATAATTCCCTGTTTTCTCTCTCTCACCTTTCTTAATGAGTGAGTTATCATTAGCTACCCTCCAATCCACAGGAACTGATCCTGAATCTATAGAACATTGGAAAATGATCACCAATGCGTCCACGATTCATCGCCTAACTAAACGTTCTTAAACGTCACATTTGTTCCTTTCATTCTTTCCTTTTAGTTTTAATAAATAATTTTACAATCCTGTCTGTGAAATTTGAATTCATCATATTTTATTGGAATGGTGGTAATCAATAACTGCAGAATATGGATGCAGGGAGCATGATGAAGAACTAACTCTCAACCTTGGCAGTGCTTGCATAGCGCCAATTTCATGTTGCAAGACTAATTACAGGATTGCAGCATGCATCAGGAGGTAACAGATGACACAGTGGCGCAGCTGGTAGAGCTGTTGCCTGACAGCACCAGAGACCTGGGTTTGATCCTGACCTCGAGTGCTGCCTGTGTGAAATTTGCACGTTCTTCGTACAACCACATGGGTTTCCTCCCACATCCTGAAGATGTGTCGGATTTGTGGATTAAATGGCCTCTGTGAAATTGCCCTAGTTTGTAGGGAGTGGATGCACAAATAAGAAACATAGACCTAGTGTGAACGGGTGATCGATAGTCAGCATAGACTCGATGTGCTGAAGGGCCTGTTTTCATGCTGTATCTGTAAACTAAACTAAACTGCACTAATGAATGAGCATGTGCCTCTGCAAGGGATCGCAAAGTTCTCAAGTGTTGGCAATAACTTTTCCTCGCCTCAATGGTAGGTGATGCATGTCGTTGTGGAACTGATTTAAATGTGTAAACCAATGTTAATATTGTGCAATGTGGGAAAAATCGGGCTTCAACATTTTTTTGCTAATGCACTAGAGGTCCTGGTGGTGACGGGGCAAAGGAAAGCACGAGGCTCTCCACAGGCAGACTGAGAAGACATCAATTTTAGGGGTCAATCACTGAGGATAAGGGAATTATCTTATTGGTTGAGATCAGGATTGCTATGACGATATATTGTTCCCCTGTCCACAGATGCTGCATGACCTATTGTATATTTCCATCCATTTTTGGACTTGCTTTAGTATCTGTAGTTTTTTTTTAAATTTTCACTCTCAAAATATTAGTCCGCCACCGATTTTCTGGCAACTGGTGGTCCGACACCTTCTTTGAACAGGATAAAATCAGGAGAGTGCACTTGAAATTCCCCCCGGAAGTCCTGCCGAAAATGTGACGCCTAGGCTGGGTGAGGCGGCCAATTCCGGCTTCACCAGAACTTCTGTGCTGATTGAAGGGTTGAATTTGCCCCCTGCAGCCGGGTTCTGAAACTCCGGGCCGGCTGCAGACGGCAGATTAGTTCCCATAACCAACTTCCGAGGACGACTTTGTTGGCCGGAATCTCGGCTCCTCGGCTGCCTGGGCAGACCATTCTGGGACCGTTAGAATTCTTGAACATAAAGCTAAACCTAGTTACAAACTTTAAAAAAAAGTAAAAGATTTTTCAATGTGATTTCCCTTTTACACGACTATTATACTCTGAATGTCCCATTACAACTTCTTAAAAAGCATTTTCCCTTCTCTGAATGTCATATGAGCTAGTTGACGGTCCTGAAAAGCAAGGCCGGCAGGAAAGTAAACCGGGGTTAAACACTCCCAAGGTCAGCTGCGGGAAGCGCCCCCAGGACACTAAGATGGCCGGGCGAGGAGAGCAACGTTGGTTCGTTGAACGATCCAGATGAAGGCGACGGCTGGAGGCCATGGACAAGCCTGGGGCTTGCCTGGATAGGGCACCATTCCATAAGACCTAGCACGTGGACAGGACCTTGGAACTTTGGAAATGGCGCCAAATCTGGTGACTCGAAAAATAATTTCACTGATGTTTAACACATGTGACAATAAACGCCGTTGAATACCATTGAATACAATTCCAAATTTTCTCACTCCCTTCTTTCTCAAACATTTGTCAGGTCCAGGAGCACTTGTCCCCTTCTCCTGCTCACTTTTTTTTTTCTCAATTTCTCTTAATTTTTAACTACTTTGGTTTCATACCCTATAGCGGTCCAACCTGTCAATCTATTCCATTTCCAGAAACGGCAAGAAACAGAATAAATTAAAGATTATGGTCTAATAAAAGTCTGGCCTGATGTTCTCCAGCTTCCTCCCAGACAGGAATGTTCACAGCTTGCCTTCTTCTTCTTGCGTATGGCGTGCACAGCCTAAAGTTGTAAGACAACTTTTTCTGTTTGATCATCTGTTTGTGCTCGCCAGGTTGATTGCATTCATCGAAACAGGGTGGTCCACGTGAAGGTTGTAATCTCCCACCCCACAGCTTGCCAATACTGGGATTTCCCTCCTCCGTGCTCTCAAAACCAATCTCTCCCACTCTCTTCCCACCTGCCCGTAATCATTAAGTAGAATATTGATTAGTGAATAAATCCAAGTCTGAGACTGAAAAGCTTAATAACTATAGAAGGAGGAAAGTATGGCGGAAGCAAGGGAGGATGCAATGTTGATGTCTTAAAGGATATTGATAAAATTCAACTTTAGTGCAGTTGGAAAGCTTGAGGTAGTGCAAGTCCCCATTGCTCAAACAAAATGCAAATTTTATTTACGTCATATTATATACAGGATATTATAACAGGAAACGAGTTTATCTCCTGCCTGCAGACCAGTGAGTTTGTAGGGTTTTCTTCTGAGGAGCAATGATCACAGTAGTTACACAGAATTGACAAGGAACTCAATAAAATTACCGAGGGGAAAGTATTATGGCCATTGTCTCTCCAGGGTTTTGGAAAATCCTCAATTATTCAATGATTCATTTCAATGATTCAATGATACTTTGTTGTCACAGTGAAATGGCCTAATTCTGCTTCTACAACTTATGAAATGCACTTATGATCAGCAACTAGTCTCCATCACATTTCTAGGTAAAGAAACAGCTGGGAATGTCAGGGGAATGCCACGCGATTACATTCATGATGCCAAGATAAAATAATCTATTTTAAGGAAGTGGCTCTAGAAATCATGGATGTATTGGTGGTCATTTTCCAATGTTGTATAGATTCAGGATCAGTTCCTGTGGATTGGAGGGTAGCTAATGTTATCCCACTTTTTAAGAAAGGCGGGATAGAGAAAACAGGGAATTAGTAGACTAAGTGGGACCCCAACGCAATAGTCCACCTCTCCACCAATTCCAATATTGGTGGCCAGTGGGGGGGATTTCTGGAGGGATAGTATGGGTGTTGTGCACTGAAGGGACTGGTTTCCAGAGGTTGGACATTGTGGGCTGAATGGATTCTTGGGCTGGCGGCTCAGTCACTCAAGCCTGTTGTGCTAGCAGCTCACTCACGGCTGGTGGGCTCGCAGTTGACTCGCGGCTATTCCTTGAAATTCCAATTCAAGCAGGGTGCAAGGGCACCAAATTCAAATGCAGTTTCATACTATTTCAAGCAGGGTGCAAGGCCACTAAAGACAGCGAGTAGTGCCCTCTCCCTCCCCCTCCCCGATCTTGCAGAGACTGAGCCACGCCCACACTTCCGGGTTTATAGTCCTTCCCCCTCCCACCAGAAGGGGTGTGGCCTTCATGGAGTGGTTGACAGGAGTGAAAATCTCAACATTTTTTTAAACACCATTAACTCTTTTATTTTTCGTCGATGGGAAAAATCCTCAGCACCTGATGAGCTGAGGGGGCCTCTTAGTAAGTTGGCCAAAAATCACAGCCGTACGTGGTAGCGTTTTTTCTAAAATCAATATAAAACGCAAACAGGAAGTCAAGATTAGACTTTTAATTATATAGAAGGGAAGGCAGCTCTAATTGGGCAAGGCAGCTCTAATTAGGCAAGGCAGCTTGCTTTAGCACTTTCAAAACCAAAGACAAGGCAGCTTGCTTTAGCACTTTCAAAAACAAAGGAAACACAGCTTGCTTTAGCACTTTCAAAACTAAAGGCAACACAACTTGCTTTAGTACTGTCAGAACCAAAGGCAACACAGCTTGCATTAGCACTTTCAAAACCAAAGGCAACACAGCTTTAGCACTTTCAAACTAAAGGCAGCACAGCTTGCTTTAGCACTTTCAAAACCAAAGGCAACACAGCTTTAGCACTGTCAAACCAAAACACACTTTTGCATTTTCAAACTACATTTTCAAACCGCATTAAGGGCACTGACAGGTCAGAAACACCACTCACAGTTTAGTAGACATGTGTTCAGTATTATTCACAGCTCAGACTGAGGATTGGGACCACTCGCTCCCCCCATCTTGCAGAGAACTGAGGCACCTCCACACTTCTGGGTTTTATAGTCCCTCCGGAAGGGGCGTGGCCTTTAGGAGAGAGAATCTCAACATTTTTTAAACACCAATAACTCTTTTATTTTTCATCTATGGGAAAAATCCTCTTGTCCTGCGCAGCGGAGGGGGACTGAGTAAGATGGCCTAAAATCACAGCCTTAAGTGGCAGCGTATTTTTAAAATCAATATACAGAACAACAGGAAGTGGTCAAGATCAGACTTTTAATAATATAGATAGACTAGTTAGCCTGACATTGGTGGTGGGGAAGATGCTGGAGTCAATTATAAAAGATGAAATAGCCACACATTTCGATAGCAGTAGCAGGATCAGTCTGAGTCAGCATGGATTTACGAAGGGGAAATCATGCTTGACTAATCTTCTGGAATGTTTTGAGGATGTAACTGGGAAAATGGACAAGGCAGAACCAGTGGATGTAGTGTACCTGGTATTTCAGAAAGCATTTGATATGGGCCCACATAGGAGATTAGTGGGCAAAATTAGAACACATGGTATTGGGTATAGGATACTGACAGATAGAAAATTGGTTGGCAGACAGGAAACAAAGAGTAGAGATTAACAGGTCCCTTGCAGAATGGCAGGCAGTGATTAGTGGGGTACCGCAAGGCTTGGTGCTGGGACCACAGCTATTTACAATATACATTAATGATTTAGATGAAAGGATTAAAAGTAACATTAGCAAATTTGCAGATGACACATAGCTGGGTGGCAGTGTTGACTGTGAGGAAGGTGCTATGAGTGATGCCAGGTGACTTGGATTGGTTGGGTGAGGTTATGCATGGCAGATGCATGGCAGATGCAGTTTAATGTGAATAAATGTGAGGTTATCCACTTTGGTGGCAAAAACAGGAAGGCAGATTATTATCTGAATGGTGTCAAGTTGGGAAAAGGGAAGTACAATGAGATCTGGGGTTCCTTGTTCATCAGTTACTGAAAGAAAGCATGCAGGTACAGCAGGCCATGAGGAAAGCAAATGGCATGTTGGCCTTCATAACAAGAGGACTTGAGTATAGGAGCAAAGAGGTCCTTCTGCAGTTGTACAGGGCCCTAGTGTGACCACACCTGGCGTATTGTGTGCAGTTTTGGTCTCCAAATTTGATGATGCACATTCTTGCTATTGAGGGAGTGCAGAGTAGGTTCACAAGGTTAATTCCCAGGATGGCGGGACTGTCATATGCAACTAGTAGAACAGATTAGACAACTTGATTTAGAAAACGCGATAGATCCAACTATAGATAAACACAACAAGATAGCAATATTGAAATTTAAGCTAAACCAAATTTTATCTGCAAGAGTTATCAGATTATTTCAAATTACAAAACCGGAAAATTTCGAATTTGGCGACAAACCACACAAATGTTTAGCACGTCAGCAGAGAAAAGTTGAAAAGGACCAGACTGTTCTAAAAATTAAATCAGATAAAGGTGAACTGTTAACGCTTCCCAATGACATTAATGAAAGATTTGCCCAATTTTATCAAAATTTATACACATCCAAAACATCAACAGATAGCAGAAAAATTACAAACTTTCTAGACAACTGTAAACTTCCAACACTTAACCCACTGGAACAAGAGGAATTAGGAGCACAGATTTCAATTAAAGAAATAGAAGAGACAATCAATTCACTGAAGAACGGTAAAACTCCAGGACCAGACGGGTTCAGTAACAATTTTATAAAAGATTACACGAGGTAATTTCCCCACGTTCACACAAGCTTTATACATACGCATTTAAAGAACAGACATTACCACAAACACTAGCTGAAGCAACTATCACACTTATACCTAAAAAAGATAAAGATCTAGAAGATACCAGTTTATACAGAGCAATTGCCCTGCTAAATACAGATCTGAAAATATTAGCAAAAACTTTGGCAAGAAGATTAACTAAATACGTTAATAAATTAATACATTCGGATCAAACGGGGTTCATACCCAAGAGACATTCATTTAATAATTTGATACGCCTTTTTAACATGATGTACTCATTCAGAACTAAAGAAGAAGACTTATGAATTATTCCATTAGATGCAGAAAAAGCATTTGACCAAGCAGAATGGAAATACCTTTTCACCGTACCGCAAAAATTTCAGATGGGAGAGAATGTGATTTCATGGATAAAATTGCCATATGATAGGCCTTATGCCAGAGTACTGACCAACCACATACTTTCTCCGAAATTTCAGCTATCCAGGGGCAATAGACAGGGATGTGCATTTTCACCCCTGTTATTTACCCTTGTGATTGAACCCTTAGCGGATAGTATAAGTGTACATCCAAACATTCATGGCTATAATAATAAACATTCCAATAATAAAAATCATTATATGCAGATGATGTATTATTATATATCACTAATTCCCAAGTTAGTATTCCAAATATATTTTCAATATTATAGATGTATTTGGTTCCTTCTCAGGATATATAATAAACAAAAGTGAAATTATGGCAATAAAACCTCAAGAGTCGATACACCTTTTAAAATTCCCTTTCAGAATTGCTACAGAAAAAATTAAATATCTGGGAGTTCAGGTAACCAGAAAATATACTTCTTTATTCCATGCAAACTGCCCACCTTTAGTTACTAAATTAAACGCTCTTATTCAATTCTGGAAAACACTTCCGATGTCTCCAATAGGCAGAATAAATGCCATAAAAATGATTTTCCTCCCACAAATTCTCTATTTCAATCAATACCGATATACCTACCTAAATTATTTTTTTTAAATCTTGATTCCTGGATTACAAACTTTATCTTGAATTATAAAACACATAGAATTCATAAATTACATTTATGTAAACCCAAAGAAATGGGTGGATTGACTCTCCCCAATTTCTTATATTATTATTGGGCAACGAATATTAAAAATGTAATTTATTGTCTGGATAACGCATGCCAACAGGTAGATTGGTTAATAATGGAGAGAGAGGATTGCTCGCCTTTTAATATAGGTGCGATTCTTCTCTCCCCAACAAAGTTGAAGAACACACTATATGATAAATATCCGATTATTCACAGCATTTTACGAACCTGGAGACAAGTAAAATCAACTTTTAAACTAAGAAATTTATCTCTTCTTTCACCAATAGCTAATAACCCATTGTTTAAGCCATCTATTATAGGTAAAACGTTTACTTATTGGGAAAGACTAGGAATTAAAAAACTTGGAGATCTGTAGGAGATGGGAAATCTCCTGTCATTTCAGAAATTACAGTTGAAATACAGTCTGAAAGGTAATCAATATTTTAGATATCTCCAAATTCGAGATTATTTGAAAATATATACCCATTATTACCAAACTCTGCTGCCAGATATACTAGACGAAGGTATGAATAGAAACTCAGTCAAACAATCTAACATCATACTTGTATAATACCCTTCTAAATATAGACGTCAGACGCAATTGCAAGAGACTGGAAATTTCAAAATACAGAAGGGAAAAATATATTTTATATATGCATAATTGTTCAATTAGTGTTAGACACATTTTAATCCAATTCAAAACACTGCACAGACTCTATTACTCAAAGACTAAACTGAATAAGATTTTTTCAAATGTATCTCCTATTTGTGACAAATGTCTCCTTCAAGAAGCAACTATAACACATTCCTTTGCCTCTTGCATAAAACTACATAACTTTTGGAAAGGAATTTTTGAAATTTTCTCAAAAACATTAAAAACAAAACTGGACCCCCATACGGAACTGATTATTTTCAGAACAACAGAAGCCTGCCCTGAGCTATCAATATTTCAAAGACGTTTCCTTAATTATAGCCTGATAACGGCAAAAAAAATTATACATAAATTTTGGAAAAATACATCTGCCCCTACTCTTAAAATGTGGATTACAAACATGTCTGAGACGCTACATCTTGAAAATATGAGACTTGTCTTAGCAGGAAAATCAGAGCAATTTTTGAAGACATGGATTCCATTCATTGATTCATTACAAGGATAGTATGGTGCAACACAACTTCGGAATTAAACCGATTTACGGACTGGGTGATGGGTTGGGAGAGAAATGAAGCAGGTATATCATCACTTTTTCTTTTTTTTTCCGTTTTTTTTCTTTTTCTTTTTTTACGTTTTTCCTATTTCTTTTACTTACCCACTCTTCAACTACACTCATTTGGTAGTTTAGGGGTTCTATTCTTACACATTCACTTTCTCTTTCATTTTCTATCTTTCTTGCTCTTTTTCTATTTCATCTTAGCTAAAATTAAAATTGAAGCTGTACAATAAATGTATTATGTCATATGCTGCAGTTTATACTTTTGTCCACTGCTTCTAATTTAAAAAAATAAAAAATAAAATAAAATAAAAAAAAGACTGTCATATGTTGATAAAATGGAACGGCTGGTCTTGTACACTCTGGAATTTAGAAGGATGAGAGGATATCATATTGAGACATATGATTATTAAGGGTTTGGACATACTAGATGCAGGAAACATGTTCCCGATGTTGGGGGATTCCAGACGCAGGGGCCACAGTTTAAGAATAAGGAGTAAGCCATTTAGAACGGAGATGAGAAAAAACTCTTTCACACAGAGGTTTGTGAATCTGTGGAATTATTTGCCTCAGAAGGCAGTGGAGGCCAATTCTCTGTATGCTTTCAAGAGAGAGTTGGATCCGGATACTGAGTGTGGATGATCAACCATGATCATAGTGAATGGCGGTGCTGGCTCGAAGGGCCAAATGGCCTACTTCTGCACCTATTGTCTATTGTCTATTATCTATTGTCTATTGTCTATTGTCTAACCTCATCCACCAGCATCCCTGTCTGTCCGTGCCGATCTAAAACTCTTTAAATTCCACTATTGTATCTGCCTTCACCACCGGCAGGCACCCATCCCTATCTGCGAAAAAAAAACTTGCCCCACACATCTCCTTTAAACTTTTCCCCTCTCACCTTAACATTTTAAGTTTTACTATCAACACGCTTTCTGATTTAATATTGTTGGATGAAAGGATTCTTCAAACAGAGATTGAAGATTAAAGGTCCTGAAGATTTTTCAGAGATTGAAGACTGAAGATTGTACAAAGATTAAAGATCTCTGCTGAACATGCTGAAGGTTGGATCGTGTGTTATTTGTGAAGAACAGAGTTAAAGGCAGCAATAGGTAAAAGGTTAACACTTTTTCCATAATTCTGCAGCCTCCAAATAAGCTCCAAACTATATAGTCTTAAGGGCATTGCTTTTGTCTTTGTTTTTGTCATTGTTTTACACATGCATACACATACACACAGACACACAGACACACACACACACACGCACACACACACACACACACACGCACAAACAATACTAGTACAAAGACAAAAAAAGTGCCCCCAAGTCAATGTAGTTCTGAGCTAATTTGGTGCTTATTTGGACCTTATATAAAAATTATTTTTTGTTGTTAATGACGGTGTTTATAATGTACTATGTTTACCTATCTTTTGTGTTGCTGCTCGTGAGAATTTCATTGTTCCATTTCGGGTCATAAGTCCATAAACACACACTCTTGACTCTTGACTCTTGATAGGTAATATCTCAGACGTAGACCGTGTATAATGAGGCTGCGGACAAACTGTTCCAGAGGCCTCGTTCATTCACCAATGAGCTACAGGTACCAATTGTGGCTCACAACAATAGAGTGAATTTAGCTGACAAACATGCCAGCTAAGGGTCTCAGCGGAGAAAGAGTAAGCCATCTGGGAAAGTGGCAAAGCGAATTGGCAACAAGAGTATGATTTAATGGGGAGCTGTAAATGGAACTTCTGCTGCTCTCCAGTTTTTAATAAGGCAGATAAAAACTTGAAGTTTATCTTTCGAGTAACAGCCACAGGCATTATTTTAAAAACCAGAATAGCCACCAAGTTTGGTTTAGTTTAGAGATACAGCATGGAAACAGACCCCTCAGCCCACCGAGGCCTTGCAGACCATCGATTACTCTTTCACACTAGTCCTATATTTAGTTTAGTTCGTTTATTGTCACGTGTACCGAGGGACAATGAAATGCTTTTGTTGTGTGCTATCCACTTTCCATGTTATTCCACTTACTCATCCACCTCCTACAAGCTAGGGACAAATTTACAGAGACCAATTAACCTTTATGCCTATGTCTTAATCTATGTCTTTGAAATGTGGGAAGAAATTGGAGCACCCAGATGAAAGCCACGCAGTCACAGGAAGAATGTTCAAACTCTACATGGACAGCTGCCAAGATCGGGATCCGAACCAGGGCCTCTGGTGCTGTGAGGCAGCAGCTCGACTGATTGGGACCCGTTGGGTCCCAGCATCACACAGGAGGGCTGGTCATCCAACGCAATATTCCACCTCTCCACCAATTCTAATATTGGTGGCCAGTTGGGGGGGGGGGGGGGGGGGGGGGAGCTTTCTGGAGCGCTAGTATGGATGTTGTGGGCTGAAGGGACTGGTATCCAGAGGGCTACTATGCAAATTGTGCGCCAAATGGATTCTTGGGCTGGCGTCTCAGTCAATCAAGCCTGTTGTGCTGGCAACTCACTCACTCACGGCTGGTGGGCTGGTAGTTGACTCACGGCTAATCCTTGAAATTCTATTTCAAGCAGGGTATAAGGCCACCAAATTCAAGTGCAGTTTCTTACCACTTCTAGCAGGGTGCAAGGCCACCAAATTCAAGTTCAGTTTCGTACCATTTTAAGTAGGGTGCAAAGCCACTAAAGACAGCGAGTCGTGACCTCTCCCTCCTCTATCTTGCAGACTGAGCCACACCCACATTTCCGGGTTTTATAACCCCTCCCCCCCCCCCCCCCCACCAGAGTGCTTCAACTTCATGCCACCATTTGCAGTAAGTGGTGCCTTTCAACTTCAAGCCATTGCATCCAAGCCACCATTTGCAGTAAGTAATGCCTTTCAACTTCAAACCACACCCAAGCCACACCCAAGCCACCATTAGCAGTAAGAGGTGCCTTTCAACTTCAAGTCAAAGTACCCAAGCCACCATTTGCAGTAAGTAGTGCCTTTCAACTTCAAGCCAAAGCAACCAAGCCACCATTTGCAGTGATAGTGCCTTTCAACTTCA
Source organism: Amblyraja radiata (assembly GCF_010909765.2). Lineage (NCBI taxonomy): Eukaryota > Metazoa > Chordata > Chondrichthyes > Rajiformes > Rajidae > Amblyraja > Amblyraja radiata. The sequence continues at coordinate 36,495,356 of NC_045961.1, forward strand.
TGCTACCATTAGCAGTAAATAGTGCCTTTCAACTTCAAGCCATTGCATCCAAGCCACCATTTGCAGTAAGTAGTGTCTTTCAACTTCAAACCACACCCACGCCACCCCCAAGCCACCAATAGCAGTAAGTAGTGCATGTCAACCTCATGCTACCATTTGCAGTAAGTAGTGCCTTTCAACTTCAAGCCAAAGCACCCAAGCCACCATTTGCAGTAAGTAATGCCTTTTCTACTTCAAGCCAAAGCTCCCAAGCTACCATTTGCAGTAAGTAGTGCCTTTCAACTTCAAGCCAATGCTCCCAAGCCACCATTTGCAATAAGTAGTCCTTTCAACTTCAAACCAAAGCTCCCAAGCCACCACTTGCAGTAAGTAGTGCCTTTCAACTTCATGCCACCATTTGCAGTGCCTTTCAACTTCATGCCACCATTTGCAGTGCCTTTCAACTTAATGCCAAAGCACCCAAGCTACAATTTGCAGTAAGTAGTGCCTTTCAACTTAAAGCCAAAGCACCCAAGCCACCATTTGCAGTAAGTGCATTTCCGGGTTTTATAACCCCTCCCCCCCCCCCCCCCCCCCCCCCACACCAGAGTGCTTCAACTTCATGCCACCATTTGCAGTAAGTAGTGCCTTTCAACTTCAAGCCAAAGCAACCAAGCCACCATTCGCAGTAATAGTGCCTTTCAACTTCAAGCCAAAGCTCCCAAGCCTCCATTTGCAGTAAATAGTGCCTTTCAACTTCAAGTCAAAGCTCCCAAGCCACCATTTGCAGTAAGTAGTGCCTTTCAACTTCATGCCACCATTTGCAGTAAGTGGTGTATTTCAACTTCAAGCCACACCTAAGCCACACCCAAGCCATCATTGCAGGAAGTAGTGCCTTTCAAATTCAAAGCTCCCAAGCCACAATTTGCAGTAAGTAGTGCCTTTCAACTTCAAGCCAAAGCAACCAAGCCACCATTTGCAATAATAGTGCCTTTCAACTTCAAGCCAAAGCTCCCAAGCCACCATTTGCAGTAAGTAGTGCCTTTCAATTTCAAGCCAAAGCAACCAATCCACCATTTGCTGTAAGTAGTGCCTTTCAACTTCATGTCACCATTTGCAGCAAGTGGTGTCTTTCATCTTCAAGCCACACCCAAGCCATCATTGCAGGAAGTAGTGCCTTTCAACTTCAACGCTCCCAAGCCACCATTTGCAGTAAGTAGTTGCTTTCAAATTCAAGCCAAAGCAACCAAGCCACCATTTGCAATAATAGTGCCTTTCAACTTCAAGCCAAAGCTCCCAAGCCACCATTTGCAGTAAGTAGTGCCTTTCAACTTCAAACCAAAGCTCCCAAGCTACTATTTGCAGTAAGTAGTGCCTTTCAACTGCATGCCACCATTTGCAGTAAGTGGTGTCTTTCAACTGCAAGCCAAAGCACCCAAGCCACCATGTGCAGTAAGTAGTGCCTTTCAACTTCATGCCACCATTTGCAGTAATAGTGCCTTTCAACTTCAAGCCAAAATTCGCAGTAAATATTGCTTTTCAACTTCAAGCCAATGCACCAACGCCCCCATTTGCAGTAAGTAGTGCCTTTCAACTTCAAGCCAAAGCAACCAAACCACCATTTGCAGTAAGTAGTGCCTTTCAACTTCAAGCCAAAGCAGCCAAGCCACCATTTGCAGTAAGTAGTGCCTTTCAACTTCAAGCCAAAGCTCCCAAGCCACCATTTGCAGTAAGTAGTGCCTTTCAACTTCAAGCCAAAGCAACCAATCCACCATTTGCAGTAAGTAGTGCCTTTCAACTTCATACCACCATTTGCAGTAAGTGGTGTCTTTCAACTTCAAGCCAAAGCAACCAAGCCACCATTTGCAGTAAGCAGTGCCTTGCAAGCTTTAGAACCAATAGACATTTTTTTGCAAGCTTTAGAACCAATAGACATTTTTATGCAAGCTTTAGAACCAATGAACATTTTTTTGCAAGCTTTAGAACCAATAGACATTTTTTGCAAGCTTTAGAACCAATAGACATTTTTTTGCAAGCTTTAGAACCAATAGACATTTTTTTGCAAGCTTTAGAACCAATAGACATTTTTTTGCAAGCTTTAGAACCAATATACATTTTTTTGCAAGCTTTGGAACCAATAGACATTTTTTTGTAAGCTTTAGAACCAATAGACATTTTTTGCAAGCTTTATAACCAATAGAGACACTTTTTGCAAGCTTTAGAACCAATAGACATTTTTTTGCAAGCTTTAGAACCAATAGACACTTTTTTGCAAGCTTTAGAACCAATAGACACTTGTTTTGCAAACTTTAGAACCAATAGACACATTCTGCAACCACTAAGGGCACTTACATTTGAGTAGACATGTGTTCAGTCTTATTCACAGCTCAGAGACACATGACCCTCTGCCTTCCTCCATCTTGAAGAGACTGTGTGGCACACCAATTCCTGGTTTTATAGTCCCTCCCCCCCTGCCACCAGCGGGGGCAGCAGAGAGAATGGGGAATTTTGTAAAAACATTAATATCTCTGTCATTTCTAATCGACAGGAAAAATCCTCGGCACACATGCGGCGGAGGGGGGCTCTGAGCAAGGTGGCCCAAAATGAAGGCCGTAGGTGACGGCGTTCTTTCGGAAATCGCAGCACAGATGGCCAAAACCGGTCAAGAACAGACTTTTAGTAATATAGATAGATAGTGTAAGTCATAGTTTATGAAGATTTCGAAAGGACCTTGCAAGGAACATGCTGAGATCATTCACACTCACACACAAATATTAATCCACAATTTATCCAAATGGCTGCTTCAGACAAATGACACCAATACCAGTATAGGAGTCTTAACTAGTTGGGATAGAGGCACATCTGCAATGCATCATGTTATCTGTTACTGGCAGCTCCTGGGCAAATGTTTTAGCCTGTGAAAGGTGTGCAAGCTGATTTCATTTTTAGGCCATTGATTTATTTAATTAGGCTCGTCACATTTTTGGACCATTCGGAAACCGAGGACCCAACAGCTCATTGACCTTTTAGTCTTGCGTCAAAGCTGATAGCACCTGCTTTTGCATTGAACAGGTGCAGCCTATTACTGGCTTTGAAGTCCTCTCTGTACCAGATTGACAAATTAATATATTTCTCTGAGGAAGCTCAATCAATCCTCTAGGTCTCGTTTCAAGCATTTGAATCGTGGACAAAATAATTGGCATCAAAAATTCCCCCTGTGACTTTGCTAAGTTGACTACAGAAAGCTCTCCAAAGGGAGCCTTGCTGAATTTAGTTTGTAGTCTTGGTAAATAATGAGCTTCTGGAACATGGCCATCTTGCTGTGGGAATGGCATGACTGCGTGAGATGGTGTTTTGTGCTTATGAATGATTTAAATGATACATATTATTATACTGGGTACAGCAGATTTCTGTGTAATGTTGCAACTGATTACTTAAGTAAAATTCTGCATTCTTATTAATAGGATAGACAATTAAGGGATTTTAGCTTGAGAGCTGAACTCCAGTCATGTTACTAATGAGAAATAACTGCTGAAGGGGACTACAGTGTCTTAAATAAAATATACATAACTCCCTCTAAAGAAAGCACATGCACCTTTGTTGCATAAACTATGCCTCTAGTTAGTTCTAACAAAAAAAGCCTCTGACTGCCTCGTTTTGTTTCTCTTTTGTCTGCCTGCATTTCTGGATGCATTGTTCAACAGGACTATTGCTGAAAGCCAGGTTTATGTAAAGAAATAAAATGTGCATTTTTGTTTTCTGAAAACTTGTAACTTGTAATGAAGATGTAATTTTAATTAACATTTTACCGTAAAATATTTCCCTGCGGAACTTGATCATGCGATGGTGCCAGTGTATGACAACATTGGAGACCTTATCACCAACCAAATTGCAGGCAATGACGATGGGACTGTCTCTGTGTAAGTTTGCCAAGTGAAAAGTGTGAATAACACTTGATGTTAACCATAAGACACACTGGAGCAAGGTGATTTGTATTCAAGTGGGAAACCCATATTTGTGTTCAGCATAAAACCTACCAAAAAAAACCCTCCTCACCTGTCACAACTTATTACCTGTCAGGTTTTGTCTTGCCCCTCCTCTCTTCCTTCCTTCTGTAGAAGGGTCTCGACCTGAAAAGTCACCCATTCCTTTTCTCCAGAGATGCTGCCTGTCCCGCTGAGTTACTCCAGCATTTTGTGTCGACCTCCTCTCTTCCAGCTTTCTTCACCCCCCACCCACAGTTAGTCTGAAGAAGGGTTCTAACCCGAAACATTACCTATTCATGTTCTCCAAAGATGCTACCTGACCCACTGAGGTACTCCAGCACTTTGTGTCATCCTTTGTAAACCAGCATCTGCAGTTCCTTGTTTTTTTCATGGGGTCATAAGAGAGCATTGCAGTGGTACAGGAAATGAGCCAGTAAGTTAAACTGACAAAGTGCTATATTAAACATAAAAACATTTCTTACTCCTTGTCAGGTAATCAGTTGCATACTCATGATGTTACAATATACTGATGATCACATTGTAAAGTTCTTTTCAGAGTTCTCAGCAAGCATTAAAGAAGCTACACATGTCTCACCAGAGGTTGCAGTTTTATTGAAACTTACTCAATTAGAAAGCTAAAATCTGGTTGAAAAGAGAATGGGGTGGCACAGTGGCATAGCGGTAGAGTTGCTGCCTCACAGCACCAGAGACCTGGGTTCAATCCTGACTATGGGTACTGTCTGTACAGAGTTTGTACATTCTCCCTGTGACCATGTAGGTTTTCTCTGGTTTCCTCCCACATTCCAAAGACGTGCAGGTTTGTAGCTTAATTAGCTTTGGTAAAAATTGTAAATTGTCCCGAGTGTGTAGGATAGAGTAAGTGTCATGTATGAGGTGAATGCTCCATCACAGGGAACATCCTGGTGAATCTCCTATGCACCCTCTCCAGTGCTACCAATTCCTTTCTTTAACTTTAGTTACCAGAACGAAATGCAATCATCCAGCTGAGGTGTGATTGAGGTTTTATGAAGTTGGAGCAAACCTCCAGAAAATGTTTTACTCACCTTGTATTCAATGTTAAATACTGGTAATGCTTTAAAAATGAGGAGTGACAGGCATAGTTGGCTATTTGAAATCTTCAGAACCATATACACTCTCTTATAAGGGCTAATGGTATCACTGCACAGTATCAAAGCTATTCTTAGTGCTTGAGTGGTGTGGGTTAACGAATTGACTTCAGGAAAAGTTATGAAATAAGTGCAAAATGTAAATTAAAATGATATTGTCTATTTAATGAATTTAAAGAGAAAAAAAATCAACTTGTGAAACTAAACCCAATAGCTAAGGTTTTTGATGAATTATTTCAATTCCTATGTGGACTACGCAATCCTAACTCATGGAGTCTTGTTGGTTTAGTAGTCACATTGATCTACACAGGGGTTTGTGCAGTAAGGTTTTAATCATTTTTCTAATCTCAAATTATTTTTACTATCTTGCTCCATCTACCTCCGTTGCTTTCCTCAGTCCTATAGTGACTCCTATATTTTTCTTCATCATGTTGCTATGGCTTACTATCAAGTCACAGATTCAGAATGATTCAACATAAGCAGATGAGAATGAAAGGTGTTGGTCTCAGTTGTCGAGGCTATTTGCTTTATTTTTCTATGTCCCTGCTGTTTTGTTTAATTTAGTTAAGTTTCTTATTGTCACGTATCGACGTACAGTGAAAAGCTTTTGTTGCATGCTATGCAGTCAAAGAAAAGACTCTACCTGATTACAATCAAGCCATCCACAATGTCCAAATAAAAAGCATAAAGGGTACTTCATTTAGTGCAAGATAAAGTCCCATAAAGTCCGATTAAAGATAGTTCAAAGGTCTCCTGGACTCTTTGTATCTTAACTGCAAACTTGTTAGGTGCATTATGGAGAATGCTTCAGCAGACAAGTCTACTGCATTGAACACTTGGTTGAAAATAGGCAGTACAGTGGTGCATTGATTAAGCTGCAGTCTCACAGTACCAGAGTACCAGAGACCCGTATTCAATCCTAACCGTGGTTGCTGTAGTTTGCATGTTTTCCCTATGACCGTGTGCATTTCCTCTGGTTGTTCCGGTTTCCTCCGACATCCCAAAGACGTGTGGATTTGTAGGTTAATTGGCCTCTGTAAATTACCCCCAGATAACATAGAACTAGAATGAACGGGTGACCGACGGTCACTGCGGACTCTGTGGGCCGAGGTGCCTATTTTAATGCAGTGTCTATAAAAAAAATTTTGGTGCAGCCTGCCTGTAGCAGCTCTCCAAGGAGCAACCCAACTATTCCTAATAATAAACAATAGACAATAGACAATGAGTGCAGGAGTAGGCCATTCGGTCCTTCGAGCCAGCACCGCCATTCAATGTGATCATGGCTGATCATCCCTAATCAGTACCCCATTCATGCCTTCTCCCCATATCCCCTGACTCCGCTATCTTTAAGAGCCCTATCTAGCTCTCTCTTGAAAGTATCCAGGGAACCGGCCTCCATCGCCCTCTGAGGCAGAGAATTCCACAAACACAACTCTCTGTGTGAAGAAGTGTTTCCTCGTCTCCGTTCTAAATGGCTTACCACTTATTCTTAAACTGTGGCCCCTGGTTCTGGACTCCCCCAACATCAGGAACATGTTTCCTGCCTCTAGCGTGTCCAAACCTTTAATAATCTTATATGTTTCAATAAGAGATCGTCTCATCCTTCTAAACTCCAGAATATACAAGCCCTGTCCCTCCATTCTCTCAGCATATGACAGTTCCGCCATCCCGGAAATTCACCTTGTAAATCTACGCTGCACTCCCTCAATAGCAAGAATGTCCTTGCTCAAATTAGGAGACCAAAACTACACACAATACTCCAGGTAATATGCCATTTGTCCTTTAGCTCCCAGAATTCTCTCTACTATTTTCCTTACAAAGGTTATTTAATGAATCTGTGTCATCCAACATCCAGCTATTGTGTTCCAGATTGCGACGATCTCCTCATTATTTTACCAATGACTTTAAATCAATATTCTTATGTTATTGACTGCGTTGTCACTGGAAACAGTTTATTTTCATGTTTTTTTTAAATCATTCATATTTTAGTACAATGCTCAATTTTGTACAATGAAGGAAAGTCGGGAAATTGTAAGAATATTGGGAATGTTTTTTTTAATACGATTAACCCAAGAGCCTTACATACTGGAAAATGATGAAAGGTAGTTAAAGGTCAAGTTAGAAGAGGCAGTAATTAGTTTAGTGTAATGCTTAGGTTGCAAGGCAGAGCTGGAAGGAGCAAAGATAGGTTACAAGAAGAAATACAGTGCATTGAGAAAGTATTCAGACCCCTTCACTTTTTCCACATTTTGTTACATTACAGCCTTATTCTAAAATTGGTTACAGTCATTTTTTTTTATCATCAATCTACGCACAATACCTCATAATATAAAAGCAAAAACAGGTGTTTAGTAATGATTGCAAAATAATTAAAAATAAATAACTGAAATATCACATTTACGTAAGTATTCAGACCCTTTGCTGTGACTCAAAATTGAGCTTTGGTGCATCGTGTTTCCATTGATTATCCTTGAGATGTTTCTACAACTTGATAGGAGTCTACAAGTGGTAAATTAAATTGATTGTACATGATTTGGAAAGGCACACACCTGTCTATATAAGGTTCCACAGTTGACAGTGCATGTCAGAGCAAAAAACAAGCCATGAAGATGAAGGAATTGTCTGTAGACCTCCAAGACAGGATTGTGTTGAGACACAGATCTGGGGAATGGTATAAAACATTTTTTGGAGCATTGCAGGTCCCGAAGAGCACAGTGGCCTCCGTCATTCTTAAATAAAACTTTGAAACCACCAGGACTCTTCATAGAGCCTGGCCAAACTGAGCAATCGAGGGAGAAGGGCCTTAGGATTGAGACTTACTAACATATTCAGGGAGGTGACCAAGAACCCGATGGTCACTCTGACAGAGCTCCAGAGTTCCTCTGTGGAGATGGGAGAAACTTCCAGAAGGACAACTATATCTGCAGCACTCCACCAATCAGGCCTTTATTGTAGAGTGGCCAGACAGAAGCCACTCCTCAGTTAAAGGCACATGACAGCCCGCTTGGAGTTTGCCAAAAGGCACCTAAACAAAATTCCCTGGCCTGATGAAACCAAGATTGAACTCTTTGGCCTGAATGCCAAGTGTCACGTCTGGAGGAAAACAGGCACCGCTCATCACCTGGCCAATACCATATCTACGGTGAAGCATGGTGGTGGCAGCATCATGCTGTAGGGATGTTTTTCAGCGGCAGGAACTGGGAGACCAGTCAGGATCGAGGTAAAGATGAACGGAGCAAAGTATAGGGAGGTCCTTGATGAAAACCTGCTCCAGAGCGTTCAGGACCTCGGACTGGGGCAGACGTTCACCTTCCAACAGGACAACAACCAAGACAACGCAGGAGTGGCTTTGTGACAAGTCTGTGAATGTCCGTAAGTGGCCCGGCCAGAGCCCGGACTTGAACCCGATCGAACATCTCTGGAGGGACCTGAAAATAGCTGTGCATCAACACTCCCCATCCAACCTGACAGAGCTTGAGAGGATCTGCAGAGAAGAATGGGATAAATTACCCAAATACAAGTGTGCCAAGCTTGTAGCGTGATACCCAGGAAGACTTGAGGTTGTAATCACTGCCAAAGGTGCCTCAATAAAGTACTGAGTAAAGGGTCTGAATACTTATGTAAATGTGATATTTCAGTTATTTATTTTTAATTATTTTGCAAAAATTTCTAAACACCTGTTTTCACTTATTTTATTGTGGGCTATCATGTGTAGATTGCTGATAAAAAAAAATGAATTTAATCCATTTTAGAATAAGGCTGTAACGTAACAAAATGTGGAAAAAGTGAAGGGGTGTGAACACTTTCTGAATGCACTGTACATCAAAAAGACTTGGCCATAATGTATAACACCCATTCACAGAGGAAATGGGGCAAATTACTATTAGGCAAAGGACGACAGATGCCATGTGTCAGGCAGATAGAGGCAACTCACACAGAGATAACAATTACAATCAATTACAATGAGAAAAGATGTATTACTGATGAATTATTGTGCAAGTGTAGACTTTAGACTTTAGGGATACAGCATGGAAACAGGCCCTTTGACCCACCGAGTCTGTGCCGACCAGCGATCACCCCGTACACTAACACTACTCTGCAGACTAGAGACAAATTTTCAACTTTCCGAAGCCAATTAACCTACAAACCTGTACGTCTTTGGAATGTGGGAAGAAACTGGAGCACCAGGAGTAAACCAATGCTGTCACAGGGAGAATATACAAACTCCATACAGACAGCACCCGCAGTCAGGATTGAACCCGGGTTGCTGGTGCTGTAAGGCAACAACTCTACCGTTGTGCACTGTGCCGCCCTGTGTAAACTCTACATGAAGCCATTTTAATGTGAATATTATAAACTGCTGGAAGCTTTTCGAGTTAGTAAAGAATCTTTGAACCCTCACGTAAAGTGTTTCTCCAGTCTACAGTGACAATGCCTGAATAAACTGACATGTTTGAGACGTTCATTACTACAATGTGAGATTGTCCCGAAACTGAGCTGGAATTAAGAAGGTAACTAGGCTCCACATGAAAGCAAGATTCAAGTGCAAGTCAAAAACAAAAATCCCTCCGACATTCCGTAATTTACTTACTCATATCTGAGGAGAATAACTCCATTTATTAAAGCAACTGAAGTCCCATTTCTCTGCAAAGATTCTGGGAAATCTCTTTGGCATTCCATCTTGCTCCCTCAAATACCTTGGGACAGTTTAAAGGGGGTATAAAAGTACATTCTTTTTTATGGTATTGTGTAGCAGAACAATAAAGAAAGATTCCTGACACAGATACCCTGCTCCGAGCGGTGTCATAGGAAGAAAGATGAAAGGCCTTGCTGATATTCACAAAGCTTCCTTGAAAAAATTGCATAATCCCCGCTAACTCCAGGGAACTAATGAGAACTCCTGAGACTTATAGTTATGCAGCAAGTAGACATACCCTTCAACCCAACTCATCCATGCCATAATTGAGTTAGCACACATTCCTGCTCTTGACCCATATCCCTCCAAACTTCTAGAACTTGCTTACTGACTTTGAAACTAAATGGGCAGTTAAAATCAAGCCTGTCAAACATAGTAAACACTGTTATTAAGGCAAGTAGATAAATGCAAGGGAGCTGGGTGTAAGAGTCCCACGTGAGGTGGATAAGGATCACACTGCTGAAAGACTTGAGTTTTCTTTATGGTCCTTGAATGGATGTTTAAATGACCAAGTAAACAACCTTGCAATTGCAAGGGGACAGAGGATTGTGATGAAAGGGCATTATTCAAGCTGAACGTCTCTGACTAGAGATCTGTGCTGGGACCTGTTTTGTGATATATATAAATGACTTGGATGTAAATGGAAGTAGGTTGCTTAATAAATTTGCAGACAAGACAAAATTGTTGGAGTTGTCAGGAAAGTTATTGTAGATGGTTTATGCATGCAACCTATAATGTAGCTACCTCATCACCACTAACCACGCCCCATCATATTAGTATAACTGTAGTATCCTCCCTTTGTTCCTCCCACTAGGTCCCAGTACGCCTGAAGGCTGGATGCAGTCAGTGCTGGGACGTGTGTGCCATGTGCTATATTAAACTCCTAGTGTAAAGGTTACAGTGTGTCAGCTATCACACCTTTACATGGTGTCAGAAAGTTAAACTCGCTTTTCCCATTTACCGGTTTTATTTTGTTTGTCCCCTTTAGTGCCCAGTGTTGGGCTTCCTTTGACATGGCATCCTCATGCCGAAAGCCATCTCCCCTTGTCTTTGACGCTGACATTGCGGAGCGATGGTCGACTTTTGTGATGGACTACACTCACTACGTCAATATTGCGCACCGGAACGACCCAGCCGCGGTCAAAGCCTCACTCCTGCTCAACCTGGCCGGTCCCGACGCAATGAAAAGAGCTCAGGCCTTCGTCTACGAACCAGCAGTCCTGGATGACAACGGCCAGCCGGTCGAGCCAGCTGAATCTGCCGACGACCCGGTATGTCTTTTGCGCAAGTTCGCGGAGATATGCGACCTGCCCTCCAACCGTATACTGGAGCGGGCCAGGTTCTTCTCACGCAAGCAACAGCCGGATGAACCTGTTGAGTGTTTCATCGCTGACCTGCGCCACCTTGCCCAGCGGTGCCGATTTGAAACCATGCACGACCAGCTCACCAGGGACATTCTCGTCACTGGCATGATTGACCAGAAACTACGTGCCGACCTGCTGCAACGGCCTGACCTAACCCTGACTCAAGCAATGCATGCGTGCCGCATTGCCGAAGTGGTCACCCCTCCGCATGGGCAGAGGGGGTCTGACAGCTGAGCCATAAATCTGACTGGTGTTGCTGGACAACGACGTATGCAGGACAACTTTCGCCCTCCACCGCGGCCCGTTCGTACATCCCGGGTCCCGCGATCTCAAAAGTGTCCAAACTGCAATTATGTGCATCCCACGGAATCACAGTGCCCAGCCCTCGGGAAGACCTGCAATTTCTGCAGGGAAATGAACCATTTTGCAGCTGCCTGTCGGTCCCGTGGGAAAGTGCCCTCAGCTCCTAGACAACTCCTAAACAACCTTCGGCAAGTTGATAGCGAGATGGATTCTCAGTCCTCTGTTGACACTGCCCCCAGCTCAGAGAACAGCTATTCCATGGGAGATGCAAGTGTTTACACTCTCCTCCACAGCCGATCTCGCCTCCCCGATCCTTCTGTGAACATTACTGTAAACAATAAGTCCTTCTCTGCTAAGCTGGACACGGGGGCAAAAGTGAACGTAATGTCAACAACGCTGTTCCACAGGATAAGGAATAATGAGCTGTTGACTGCAGATCGCTCTGTTTTGCGTGCCTATGGGGAGAGGAACTAACACCTGTGGGGAGGGCGACCTTCCACTGTGTGCTACAGAAATCTTCCCGTGACCTGTCGTTCTTTATTCTGGACTGCGACTGTGTAACGTTGCTGAGCAACCAGGCCTGCCAGGATCTTGGTCTGGTGTCCTTTGACCGTACGGTCCACGAGTTGCAAGCTGTGATGGATCCACTATCCGAGTACCCGGACCTGTTTGACGACAAGTTGGGGAAGCTGCCGCTGGTGTACAAAATCGTAACTGACCCATCTGTGGTGCCTGTGATCCGTCCACCCCATAGAGTGTCGTTCGCCATGAAGGGCAAGGTGGAGAGCATGCTGAAAGACATGGTCAACATGGGAGTGCTGGAGGCTGTCAGCGATCCAATTGAATGGGTCTCCACCATGGTCGCCACGATGAAGAAAGGAAAAAATGAAATACGGGTATGCATCAACCCTAAGGACTTGAATCTGGCGATTAAACGGCCCCACTACCCCATGAGGACTGTCGAAGATGTTGCCGCCCAGGTTGGACAAGCCACAGTGTTCTCCGTCCTCGATGCCAGAAGTTCGTTTTGGCAAATAACCCTGGACAAACGTTCCACGGACCTGACCACGTTCAGCACGCCCTTCGGCAGGTTTAAGTTTTTGCGGATGCCGTTCGGCATCAGCTCCACCAGCGAGGTATTCCAGCGTTCAATGGAACAATTGTTTGTAGGTCTGCCCTGTGCGATTATTGTGGACGACATTCTGGTCTATGGGAGGGATATGGCCGAACATGACCGCAACCTCCAACGGATTCTGGACCGTGCTCGGCAGATCAATTTGAAGCTTAACCGGTCAAAATGCAAGTTCCGGGTGCCTGAGATCACATATGTTGGCCACATTTTCTTGGCCCAAGGGTTGAAGCCGGACCCGCAAAAGACCAGCGCCATCTCAGAGCTGCCCGCCCCGACAGACGTTGTCAGTCTACAGCGTTTCCTGGGTATGGTCAACTACCTGGGAAAGTTTATCCCTGACCTCAGCGAGTTGAGCGCACCCCTGAGACAACTCACAAAAAAGGACATTGCCTGGGCATGGTTTCCACACCACCAGCAGGCGTTTGATCTGCTAAAGACGAGGCTGGTCAGCACACCTACCCTGAAGTTCTTTGATCTACTGCGTCCGGTCATGGTCACTTGCGACGCTTCTCGCTTTGGACTGGGTGCTGCTTGCCTGCAGCCCCATGATGGTGATTCGCTGCTGCCCATCTCTTATGCCTCCAGGACCATGACGGACACAGAGCAGCGCTATGCGCAGATAGAGAAGGAGCTGCTGGCGGTGGTTTTCGCGTGTTCGAAGTTTAAGGACTTCCTATTTGGCACCAGGTTCACCGTGGAGACGGATCACCAGCCACTGGTTACGATACTTAACAAGCCCATACACTGCGCTCCAGCCAGGCTACAGCGGATGATGCTGCAGCTACAGCGGTTTGACTTTAAAATCATTTATAAGAGGGGCACCGAGATGCATGTGGCTGATGCGCTGTCCCGGGCCCCCCGGACCTGCCGCGACCAGCACCCCTTCGAGCAGGCAGACTTACAGGTACTGAACGTTAACTTCGTCCCTTCTAAGCAACTACAGTGCTTGGTCGAACATACCGCTAACGACCCCGACTTGCAGCAGCTTGCTGCTGTCATCAAGCGCGGGTGGCCCACCAAACGGACTTCGTTGCCTGCCAGCGTCCACCCCTATTTTTTGGTCCGCGATGAGTTGGTCCTCCGAGACGGCATTATTATCAAGGGACACAAAGTGGTCGTCCCTGCCTCGCTGCATGGCTTGTATTTTGACGCCGCCCACATGGGGCATCTCGGGGCAGATGCCACTATCTCGCATGCCCAGGAACAGTACTACTGGCCGGGCATGGCAAAGTACATCAAGGCCAGGGTGGATTCCTGTCCGGACTGTAACTCTCTTGCCCCGCATCAGCAAAGACAGCCGCTTTTACAACAGCCTGCCCCTGACATGCCCTGGTCTTCACTGGCTGCCGATATTTTCGACTGGCGTGGGAGGCAGTACCTTGTGCTAGTAGACTCTTACTCAAATTGGTTTGAGGTGGACCTCCTCCCTGCCATCACCTCCGAGATGGTGATCAGCAAACTACGCCGTCACTTTGCCACGTTTGGTTCCCCTGTTCGGCTGCAGACAGACAACGGCCGCCAGTTTACTAGCGCCGAATTTCGAGCATTTGCTGCAAAGTGGAACTTTAATCATTTCACCAGCAGCCCGGAGTATCCGCAGAGCAATGGATTGGCTGAACGGGCGGTCCGCAGCGCCAAGCACTTGCTTGAACAATCCCGCCTCTCCAACGGGGATTTCTATCAGGGTCTCCTGAACCTTCGGAACATTTCCAGAGACAGTACTATGAGATCCCCGCCCAGCGACTCATGTCCCGAGTTATTCGCCCTCCGATGCCTATCGCCCAGCAGTCCCTGATGCCCAAAGTCCTGCAGCCTGCTGATGTCCAGCTACGAATTGCCCAGAAGCACGAAATCCAGCGCCGCTCGCACGACAAATCCTGCTGCCCCCTATCGCCACTGATGCCTGGACAGGTCGTCCGTTTGCAGACGCCCACCGGCTATTCCCGACTTGCCACCATCGTCGGGTTCGACAGCGCGCCACAGTCCTACCTAGTGGATTTTGAGGGGACTGTATACCGACGCAGCCGCCAGCACCTGTTGGCGGTCAACGAGCCCAAACCACCTCCTGCGATTCCGTATACCCCTCCATCGCGTGTCGAGCCTTCCTCAACTAAATTACCCTCTGCTCCCTGCATGCCCCGGTCGGTCCGTTTGCCTCGGGTACCTCCCCCTACTCTTCCCGGTTTTGCTCCCAGGCTCTGTTGTCTCCTGCAAGGTCTTCTCTTTCTCCCACTTCTGCTCATTCTACCCCTTCTGTTTCACCTGGCTCACCTGTGCCTCTCCGTTCCCCCTCCAAGCTGGGTTCTCCACCCACCTTCTCTCCCCCTCCTGTTTCTGTTCCTGTCCCTCCTCCTCTTCTTTCGGGTGGGGAGGGTGAGGGTGCTGTGCGCACTCGCTCGGGTCGGATTGTAAAACCTCCGGCTCGATACGGAGAGTTTGCTTAGCTTTGCAGGCACTGTATAACCAACCTGCCATTGCTGTAACTTGTTTAAATTGTAAGGGGAAGGATGTAGATGGTTTATACATGCAACCTATAATGTAGTTACCTCATCACCACTAACCACGCCCCATCATATTGGTATAACTGTAGTATCCTCCCTTTGTTCCTCCCACTAGGTCCCAGTACGCCTGAAGGCTGGATGCAGTCAGTGCTGGGACGTGTGTGCCATGTGCTATATTAAACTCCTAGTAAAGGTTACAGTGTGTCAGCTATCACTCCTTTACAGTTATCAAAGTACTGCAGGATATAGATCAACAATAGGAATGTGCAGAGAAATCGCAGATAGAGTTTAACCTGAGCAAGTGTGAGGTGTTGCACTTTGGGAGGTCAAGTTTAAGGGGAAAATATACAATTTAATGGTATGACATAACAATACTGATGTACACTTGGATCTTGGGGCCCAAGTCTGTAGCTTCCTTAAAGTGGCAACTGAAGTCGATATAATGGAATAGAAGGTATTTAGTATACATGTCTTCATCAGTCAGAGCATTGAGTGTAAGAGTCAGGAAGTCATGTTGCAGCTTTATAAAACTGGTCAATCTCTTTTGAACCATTTCTAAATTATTAACATCCTTCCTATAACTGAATGACCAGAACTACAAACAATATTCTAATTGTAGACTCACCAATGGCTTATATTATGCTGCATCATGATGTAGCAAAAGGATTTGAGCATAGGAGCAGGGAGGTTCTACTGCATTTGTACAGGGTCTTGGTGAGACCACACCTGGAGTATTGTGTACAGTTTTGGTCTCCAAATCTGAGGAAAGACATTCTTGCCATAGAGGGAGTACAGAGAAGGTTCACCAGACTGATTCCTGGGATGTCAGGACTTTCATATGAAGAAAGACTGGATAGACTCGGCTTGTACTCGCTAGAATTTAGAAGATTGAGGGGGGATCTTATAGAAACTTACAACATTTTTAAGGGGTTGGACAGGCTAGATGCAGGAAGATTGTTCCCGATGTTGGGGAAGTCCAGAACAAGGGGTCACAGTTTAAGGATAAAGGGGAAATCCTTTAGGACCGAGATGAGAAAAACATTTTTCACACAGAGAGTGGTGAATCTCTGGAACTCTCTGCCACAGAAGGTAGTTGAGGCCAGTTCATTGGCTATATTTAAGAGGGAGTTAGATGTGGCCCTTGTGGCTAAAGAGATCAGGAGGTATGGAGAGAAGGCAGGTACAGGATACTGAGTTGGATGATCAGTCATGATCATATTGATCGAGCGGTGCAGGCTCAAAGGGCTGAATGGCCTACTCCTACACCTATTTTCTATGTTTCTATGTCCCAACATTTGTATTCAATACCTTTCCAAATGATAGCAAGCGTGCTCAACATCATTCTGTCCACCTCCTCGGCACTTTCAGGGCAACATGCACCAGTGCTCCCAGATCTCTCTGTTGTACAACACTCTCCGGAGCTCTGCCATGTACTGAGTAAGTCATGTCCTGTTTTAACATACCAATGTGCAACACCTCACACATGTCAGACTTAAATTCTATTTGCCATTCCTTGGCCAACATTTTCAACTGATCTGGTTCCTGTTGCAGAAACAAGGAATTGCAGATACTGGAATCTTAAGCAAAACACAAAGTGCTGGAGTAATTCAGTACATCAGCCAGCATCTGTGGAGGATATGGATAGGTGCCGTCTCTTCAGACTGACTTTAGTAGCGAGGAAAAAGCTGGAAAAGAGCTGAGGATGGGACAAAGCCTGGCAAGTGATAGGTGGATACAAGTGAGAGGGGCTTTGATCAGCAGATGGATGGATGAAGACTAGAGATAGAAAAGAGACAAAAGTGTGTAATATAAGGAGAGAAGAAGAACAAAATGGAGGAAGGGATATAGGTGGAAAGGGATGTAAGGAAGGGAAAGCAGGTCAGGATAATGGGAGAATGAGTGTACACTTGGATGGATTTCAGGGCAAGGATTTGTTGGTTAGCTAAATTGGAAAATCAATGTTTATACCATTCGGTTGTAAAATACTCAAGCACAATATGAGATGTTGTCCCTCCAAACCTGTAAGCTTCAATATCCTTTATCACTGTCCGCTATAACATTATTTTTTGTGTAATCTGCAATTGTACAAACTAGTATAATTTACAGTAACTAATTAAATAGCAAATCAATGTGTCTGGAGAAATTATTTTATTGTCAAAGGGAGGATGTGTAAGTGCCTACAAAGGCAACACCAGGGGTTGGGATCAAACCTAGGTCATTGGTGTTATGGGGCAGCTACATCTCAATGTTGGTGCAACTCACCTGTCAATTCTGCAAGTCTGAAGCACCTGCTCTAAGCTGGGGCCACTCTGCCACCATAACGTTGATGCTGAAATTGTTGAAGAGTGCTATCTGCCTCCTGATGTAACTGTTGAAGGAGGCCCATGGAATGAAGCTTGTTGTTGACACCTTCCTCAGTTAAGTTTAACAGGCACCAGCCAGACCACAGCAAGGGACTTGTAGAGCTCTACTGCTTCTCACAGTCTTTGTTTATCTCCTTGAAACCTTTATTAACAATGGTGGTTCCACGCTGGATGAAGCGTCTAAACATGTAATAAATCAAGAACAATTAAGTGTAACAGTACATAAAGTCCAACAGCTCTTTAATCTTGACTCCACACTCACCTTTATTGTGCATTGTCTGTGGTACCTTATCGAGAGATAATGGGTATTGTGTATGCCAGAGTCATTGGCTGCTCTTCCTCTTCAGATAATCAACATGGTAGGTTAAACATGACCTTCCATTTAGAAATTCACGATGGCCCTTTTTAATGTTACATTCTCAATCAATAAATCAATCTCAGATGTTTCTGAGACAATGAGTGGCAGATACGTGGCTGGTGAGAAAAAGCTGAATAATGATAAAGAAGTGGCCCACTTCCTTTGACAACAATGTGAGAACACAACAGTAGTTTGACCTTAAAATAATTATTCTGGAATATGTTTCATCCTTTGAAAGCAGAGGCCTTACAGTGTAATACCTTAAATGCAGCTATCCTGGGCAGTAGCATGGATTGAAATGATCTGAGCTGTTCTCTTGAGGAAATGCTAGAACTAAGTACATTCAGTGGAAGTTGCATAAACTAGCCTTGAAATCTCAGCTGGAGGACACAGATGTGAAGCAGCAAAAAAAAAAAATCACTGACGCCAATGAAATCCAAAAAAGATAAATGGTGAAAAATCAGAAGAGGTCTACTCCATGTCACAGACCAGAAGTGGTTTATCCACCAGCTGCTATTTTAAGTAAAGCTGTCAGGACTCAAATGAACAATGTAACAAAGATCCATGGTCAGTGCAATCATTCAGTCAATAGTACAATAAAAGTGAAAAATATTGATCGTGCAATTTGATTATCATTGCATATTGTCTGAGTCACCGGATAGAACTTCACCACGATCGTAGTTTCCATAATTTGAGGATGAATACAAAATTAAATGACTTTCAAAAGAGAAACAAAAGGGATGAAACAACAAATAAACAAGCAAATTAACGAAGGAAATATGTGGGAAACATTTGTACGGTGAGCACATACTTGAGGAAAAGCTGTCACGTTTACATATTGGAAAATTGGTTAGCCTTTTCTACTCAGTGAAGGTATCCAGTCCACCATTATGTCTAAAGATAGACACAAAGTGCTGGAGTAACTCAGTGGGACAGGCAGCATCTATGGAGAAAAACGATGGGTGACATTTCGGGTGGGGACCCCTCTTCAGACTGAACATAGGGCGGGGGGATGAAGGTTCTGGTGTTCTCTTGCCTCCAGCTCTAGAATTAGGCCATTCTACACTGCCATTCAATCAAGGCTCAACTATCACCTCGACTCTCTGGTCTTCTCCCAATAACCCATAACTAATCCTCTGTAATACTATCCCCAATTCACCTCTTTGACGATCCCTAATCCTTATAATGGCGAGTGATTGCAGAAGGAAGCTGTAATCTATGCCACAGGATAGCTTGTGTCTGAGGTGTGGTTGAATATTAGATTCTCTGGTCATGAGCAATGCCTTTCACCAGGCTAAATTAAGATTTGCTGTGGGCCAAATGCCCAAGCTGTTTTCCTTTTTATGTACTGATCTTTACAATCCAATTGATTTGGACAATAGCATTTGGACATATTCCACGTTGCCCATATTTTCATCCAGGTAATGTTCCTCACTCTAAGAGATTATCTATTTCCCAGGGAAATGCAGCTGACCGAGCAAGGAAGCCTATACCAGCAAACCTGCTTCTGAATATATTTCCCTTCCCATGTTTAAATGCATTCCTGGCAGAGTGCCAAGTGTAAACTGAACAGATTTCATTTTAATGTGATTTGGTACAATATGCCAATGTTCATTTAACTTGATAATCTGGCTGTTTTAAATGGCGTGTCGCCTGAAGGCAGTTTTGGTGATATTGTAAAGGGCTGTCCAATTCCTGCTACACTGGACTGCACACGCCATCATTTCTGTTTAACTTTAAACAAAAATTAATTGAAGAAAATGACGGAGCAAGGTCTGTATGGAGATTATTAGTAAGGTTGTAAAGAATAAGCAGAAAGACAACATAAATCATGTTAAGCTGCTGCAAACACCAACCTTGACGTCTAAGAAGAAGCTTCATGGGCATGCATTTTGTAGCTGATTAAGCACCAAACCCTGTTGTGCTTGCCACAATTATACCATGAAACAGGACGTACATCCCGGAGGGCCGCAAGTGGCAGATGGGACTCCAGCAGGGAGCAGGCTTGGCCTGCCTGGCACAGTACCAGGAACCTGCCTGACTGGGAGCCTCATCCAAAGCTCGTCTTGAACCCATCCCCGTGGACCAGGAACCGGGGTGGAGGAAGTCGGCGACAATGGTGGACGCTGGACAAAGTGTCGGTAAGATGGAACCGGGGGGGTCTTACCTTTCACGCCCTCAAGGGTGGGTTAAGTGAGAGGCCCCTCGGGGCATGAGGGGGGACCTCCATCAAATTTACAGAATCGTGAAAGGCCTGGATAGAGTGGACGCGGAGAGGATGCTTCTACTAGTGGGGGAGTCTCGGACCTGAGGCCATAGCCTCAAAATAAAAGGACGTACCTTTAGAATAGAGATGAAGAGGAATTTCTTTAGTCAGAAGGTGGTGAATCTGTGGAATTCATTGCCACAGACGACTGTGGAGGCAACATCAATGGATATTTTAAAGATGGATTGACAGATTCTTGATTAGTAAGAGTGCCAGGGGTTATGGGGCGAATGCAGGAGAATGGGGTTGAGAGGGAAAGATAGATCAGCCTGTTTGTCAGCTATAAAACCCTGGATGCAACATAACTTCCTCAAACTCAACAGCGATAAAACAGAATTCCTCCTCATAGGCTCCAAATCCACACTCAGCAAAATCAATAACCCCACTCTCACCATCGACGGCACCACTGTCTCCCCATCTCCCCAGGCCCGCAACCTTGGCGTGATCTTTGATTCCACCCTCTCGCTTGAGCCTCACATCCGCCATGTCATTAAAACCTCCTTCTTTCACCTCCGCAACATCGTCAAAATCAGACCCTCTCTCACACCTCCCGCTGCTGAAAGACTCATCCATGCCTTTATCTCCTCCCAACTGGACTACTGCAACTCACTTCTCCTTGGCATCAGCTCCACCTACATCAACCAACTCCAACTGGTCCAGAACGCAGCCGCCCAACTCATCACCCACACCAAATCCTGGCATCACATCACTCCAGTCCTCAAACAACTTCACTGGCTTCCCATCTCCCACCGGATAACCTACAAAATCCTGGTCCTCACCTACAAAGCCCTCCACCATCTGCCCCCCCCATATCTCACTGACCTCCTCTCCCCCTACCAACCCTCACGGTCCCTCAGATCCACATCAGCCGGTCTCCTCCCCATCCACAAGTCCAACCTCCGCAGTTTTGGGGACAGAGCCTTCTCCAGGGCAGCTCCCAGGTTCTGGAACTCCCTCCCCCAACTGATCCGCAATTCCCTGTCCCTCACCATCTTCCAGTCCCACCTCAAGACCCATCTCTTCACCTCTGCCTATCCTTAGCCCCACGCCCCCCTCCCTTTTCATCTGTGCTTGAATTGCCTCGTATTGTGTTTTGAATTGAATTCTGTCTTTAATTTGTGTACTAGTCATGTCTCTACTATTTATTTCATTCCGCTTACATGTTTTTCCTCTACTTGCTAAATTTTTGTAAGGTGTCCTTGAGACCCTTGAAAAGCGCCCATAAATAAAATGTATTATTATTATTTTTATGATTGAATGGCGGAATAGACCTGATGGGCGGAATGGCCTTATTTTGCTCCTAGAAATTATGCAAGGTTGAAGATGGCCTGGAGAGGAGAGGGCTGATGGTTCATGGGCGATCCTGATGGAGGTAAGGGCTGCATATAGTCAGCTGCAGATGAGACTTTGGCAATGGTGCCAAAACCTGGTGATTCTTGCATATGGACTCAGTGGGCTGTTTCTATGCATTGTGTAGTTTATAGGGATTGTACCTATGTATGGCAATTATTTCTATGCAACACAAAATTTCACTGTGTCTTGGTGCATGTGATAATAAAATAATCATTGACTTTGTGGATTTCTACACATAAGAAGTTGAACAAGGACATTCCATGGTTTCTGTGAAGGGTTTAGTATATCTTCACATGATGCATTGTATTGCTGGTGGTATTAATGATCTGATGAAAGTTTATGCATTTAGACCATAAGATATAGGAGCAGAATTAGGCCATTCAGCCCCTTGAGCCTACTCTGCCATTTAATCATGTATTCTCTTTCCGCTGACTGGCTAGTGGCAACAAAAGCTTGTCACTGTACCTTGGTACATGTGGCAATAAACTGAAGTCAACTCAATCATGGCTGAGCTATTTTTCCCCCTCAACCCCATTTATGGCCTAATCCTAATTTGCAAAAACACCCTTAACATTATTTTATTAATTATATGAGGTATGTTGATTTTTACTGTTGTGCCCTGAAAATTATTTTTTGCGGTTGGATTTTAATTTCCTCTGAAATCGATAGATTCTAAAATGTTTGAAATAGATTATTTCAGTTAATTCAACTTTGAACATAATATTCTGTTTATGACATAGTGTGGAAACAGGCCCTTCGACCCAACCATCCCACACTGGCCAACAAGTCCCAGCTACACTAGTCCCACCTGCCTGCGTTTGGTCCATATGCCTCCAAACCTGTCCTATCCATGTATCTGTCTAACTTTTTCTTAAATGTTGGATAGGCCCTACCTTAACTACCTCCTCTAGCTGCTTGTTCCATACACCCACCACCCTTTGTGTGAAAAGGATACCCCTCAGATTCCTATTAAAAGTTTTCCTCTTCACCTTAAACCTTTGACCTCTGGTCCTTGATTCATCTACTCTGGGCAAGAAACTCTGTGCACCTACCCGATCTATTCCTCTCATGATTTTATATACCTCAATAAGATTGCCCCTCATCCTCCAATGAATAGAGACCCAGCCTACTCAACCTCTCCCTACAGTTCAGATCCTTTAGCCCTGGCAACATGCTTGTAAATCTTGTCGGTACCCTTTCCAGCTTGACAATATATTTTCTATATCACGGTGCCTAAAGCTGAACACAGTACCCTAAATGCGACCTCACCGACGTCTTATACAACATGTCACATTCTTTATTTTGCACAACAACAGTTTTTTTAAATATTGGATTAAAATTACGCCCTCTCCTTTCTGCTTTGATGTTTATGTGAGTGCTTCATTGTGTTTATTGCTCAGCCATTTTGATGCTGGGTATCAAAGATACATTGGAACTGATGCCTGACAGCGGACTGCATTGGAAATGAGAATGTCCTCTGCAGAAATCTTTGTGGATAGAATTTTTCGTGATTGCTTAATTGTTGACTGTAAAATGCACACCACTAAATCTAATAGAACGTTTCCGCACAGGATCAGTGAAAGAGCTATTTAATTATTTGAAGAATATTTGTAATTTCGTAGTGAGCTAATGGTAATCATATCCATTATATTGTGACAAACAAGCATTGGCTTTTTATCTATTTATCTATTTAGTGCTCAAAAGGGTTTTAGTCAGAAAAGAGGAATTCAACAATAATAATGCAATAAACCTCTGGAACAAATTTGCAAATGAAGATGTTTTCATAAGTTCTTCTTCTTGTCTGCCGCTTATTGCTGGGGTTGTATTTCTGAATTGTTTGAGGAATTACTTTCTGATGTATTTTATTAAGATCAAATTTCATCTTCTTATTACTGTCACTGAACAAGTGAAACAAACTATCTAATCTATTTTTATATTCAAAACATCTTAAAGTCATTTAAAAAAATAAAATACAATTGCCCATCATATTTAAATGACAATTAATTTACACCTTTTGCATATCTAATACATCTGAAAAGAAGTTACATAACTATGAGCTATTATTAATAGACATGACTATCAGAATACAGGAGTCATGCTGAACTTTTAATGTCTCCTTCACTGAAGTATCAATTGATAACATTTGACTCCAACCCACTCAATGAGATGCTGTAACAGGAAAGAATGGGAGCTTGGAGTAGTGTCTTGAAAGAAGAGAGTGAATTGGAAAGGTGGACATGTTCAGAAAGAGAATTCCAGGTCGCAAACATTCAGTAGCTGAATGGGTCATTTTTCAGCTTTGTTCCCGAGTTGCAGGCTTAACAGATGCACCTCGGTTAGAGCTTCCAATTGGGAATAGAGCCTTTAATGGATGGGATAGATATAGAAGAATATGGGTCAAATGCTGGCAAATTGCACTAGCATACATGGGCATCATGCTCAGCATAGATGATTTGGAACAAGGGCCTGTTTTCATGCTGTATGACTTTAATGAACTGGGAAGCATGTTTCCTTATTAAGGCACACAACAATTTAGAGGGGCAAAGGTAGACAAAAGTGCTGGAGAAACTCAGCGGGGAGCATCTATGGAGCGAAGGAAATAGACAACGTTTCGGGCCGAAACCATATTGTTCTGTTGCCAATTCCCACCATGTAAATTTATTATTGGAAAGCTATGTTACAAACACAATTGATAATTTGATATAAATTCCATGTAAACAATACTCACTACAGGGAACACAATTCATTTAATTATTTGATATCAAACCCGTGCAGACCAGTGCTAATGTGGACCGATTACCATGATATTTCAAACTGATTTCCAGTCATAAATGACACAGGTTGCCCTGACAATCCATTGAAATTTTGTGGCAAATCAATACTTTCACATAGACCAGCCAGGAGATAACTTTTATCTTACTAGCAATATAGTTTGAGCTGTTGTTATAATTGACTGATAGGGGTCATAGACAATCATACATAATGTTCTTCCTGCCAACATCTGAGGCACCTTGTCATTTACTTGTCTTTCTCATTTCAAATGTTAACAATAACACTTGATCATTAATTCCTGAAAAGGCATATTTGCAGTACACCATGTTGCATAATTCTGACATATGGGAACAGATTAATTTCTCCCATTATTTTCAATTGTTAATGCCTGCAAGAGATTTTTCTTTCCATTCAGTGTTTGTTGTCTCTATGTTGATATGCTGGGAATTAACTCCATGTTGTATCATAACCATCTCATATTCTATGGTGTGGCGACATACTCAGCTCAGTTGTGGCATGAAGAGTCTGAAGAAGGGTCTCGACCCGAAATGTCACCCATTACTTCTATCCAGAGATGCTGCCTGTCCCGCTGGGTTACTCCAGCATTTTTTGTCTATCTTCAGTTGTGGCATGATATTCTTTGTAAATGGGCTAAGCTCCAAGAGCTTCCAATTGTGAATAGACCCTTTAATGGACAGGATAGATCAGAAGAATTGCACTAACATACATGGGCATCATGCTCAGCATGGATGATTTGTACCATAGGGCCTGATTCCATGCTGTATGACTTTATGTCTCTAATGGACTGGGAAGCATGTTTCCTTATTAAGGCCCACAACAATTTAGAGGGGCATACTGTTCTGTTGCCAGGGTGGAGTAGAAAACATTGCAAATATAAGGACATAAACTCAATTATCAGTACCAGCTCACAGTACTACAATTAGCAGATCGAGCAACAGTTTGACTGCCTTGATCGCCTCGACGCAGCAAGGAAGAGATAATACTTTTTTACCTTCCATCACAGTGAGGGGGTGCCTGGAGGAGAGTCACTGTGATGGATGTTTGTGTTAAATTGTGTTTAATAGAAAGATTAAATGAGAACTTACCGTTTGAAGTTTGATCTTTATTTTATGAGAAGTTGAAGTGAGGGAATACATGAAGAGCTCGCCAGCCCACATGCACATCAATCTTCAGAGCAACTGTATGAAACCACAGACCACTTGCACGAACTTAAATTATAGAAAGATTAATAACCGTTGACTTACCGAATGATCTTTATGAGATTCAGGGTTGGGAGTGGAGGGCACGTAGTCCCTCACTTCAACTTCTCATAAAATAAAGATCAAACTTCAAAGGGTAAGTTTTCGTTTAATCTTTCTATTTTATATCGAAGCCACGTAAGTGACTACGTGAAGCCTTCGAAGCTCTGTGGTTTCATGCAGTAAACCAATCTGTGTGTGAAACACTTAAACAGATAAACCATAAATGGTAGAAAAGACATGGGTTATTAACAACATGATGCTAACTTGCATACATGTCCATTGCCCTTAATCGGACCACAGTCCCAATTGGCTTTGAGATAGACAATAACTCATTCAACACTGTTCAGAATTCTATCTGCAATCATCCAGGCATATTCAACCAAATTTTATAACTTCTGAAAGTGCACTATGTAAGCCTCCTGCTGTTGCAAGAAGATGATCAAATGGGAATATCCATTCTATTGGCTGCTAATGAGCCAGCCCCCTTGGAAGAGTGAGACTTGAAATTATTTGAATTCACACCCGCTATTAGCTGCTTACACTCTATTCATGTTGAGATGGTCTGCACCAGCAATCTATTGAGAAAACTATTAAATAACAATGAAGAAACTATCCTTCATCTCATAGGTACTGGCAAGCTCAGTGTACCTGTATACATAATAACACCCCCAATCTCCAATCTGGTGGGTATGCTGTCAACTCCAAATTGTACCCAACCTTGCCCGTTTTTCTTTATGAGATCATTACCAAAACAAGCTATCCTCATGTCAGTTATGACCCAGAGACCAAGCCAGAGATTGAGTAAAGACTGCTTTCTTTGTTCTGAAATCAGTTGCTAAAAGCATAATCAACTTAAAAGATACTGCTCCCATTAGGAATACAGTAGACGAATATCTGCATAATAATTTACTGATACACATTCCACACTACTATGAGTCTAGGCTTTAGAGCGTTCATATAAAATACACCTTGCATAACGTTAGTCAACAGTGGGTGAATAACCAATCATTTATTGTCCCACTTAAGGTACTGGAGAGAATGACAAAGCAGCACAAGCAGTGTCAATTGTGCTATAACATAATCGCTTCTCTAAGCCCAAACTGAAAGAAACACAAACCTCTGCTACTTCTGTTTAAAAGTAGCTCACGTGTCTTCTTCACAAACTTCCCATACAACCGTGCAGAGCTAGCTGCACGAGAAATAGGCTGAACTAGCCATCACTTGTGACCGAGTAAATAGGAGCTTCTTTCAGCCGCCTTTTACAATGGACACCCTGAATAAGTAGGCCAAATTGGCACTATTAAAATTCGCCTCATCTTTAATATCGTAAGAGGCATCTACTGATAAAACCCCTGAGTCTTATCAGCTACAAAAGCATGTTGTTTATAAACTCCATGACACTATGCCCTTTTGATCTGAGTAGGGCAGCATTAGCTTTAGAATCTTTGTCAATAGCCTAAGCCTGAAGACAATCCCTAGGTAGAGCCTAAACTTTCCACCACTGTCTTTGCCATCAAAAACACCAGATATATCTGTGTCTCTCGTGTATAGATATGGAAAAGTATGCATTTTCAAGATTGATTGAGGCCCTAAATCCTCTGAATCAGCTAAATTACTGAAAGACAATTATCCATCTTAAACTGGTTAACCAAACACATGATCAGACCAGCCAAATCCTAACCTGATTTGGCATGCTCCACTTTTCTTCAACCTTGAGAAAATATTAGAAATATACCCCTCTTTTTCTTGGGCAGACTACTCATCCTTTGTGAGATGTCTCTGTTTCCACTTGGATAACCATTGTTTCCTCTATCGACCATACGGACAGAAATTTTGGCTTCTCTTGCCGCGGAGGATGTATTTATTTATTTATTTATTTGTTTTCCCACTCATAACATATAATCAGATCCTTGTGACTAGAGCTGAAGCACAACATCCACTTAATGTAGGAATACGAGTTCCCTGTCAACTCTTCACCGTCAGAGTCACCATGAATCCTCAGCCTCCTTCCTCAGAATGGGAAATAGTATAATGCAACCCTGAACCAGGCATTGCTCCGCAGTCCTCTGATTGAAACCACCTGTCTCAGTCGCCAGTGTGCGCAACACACTCTCTTCGACCAACCACTCAATCAGGAATTCTGGTATTGAGAGCCTACAGATTATTATATATATATATTTTCTATTCACAACATTAACCTGCAGGTCAGATTAAAAAAAAAGCCACATGCCTGACCGGCTTTCTGCTGGTAGCTACTTATCCCAGAGATGATGGTAATGATGTTTTCAATGAACTGGCAACTCTACTAGCTGAGCTGAAAGAATTAAACATGTGTTAAGGGAAACCTCAAACTACCTCACTCAACTGAGCAGCCTGATAACCTCAATCACAGATGTTGAGGCCTGGTCAATATGTTCCATATGGCCAACCAGTTCCAAGTTGGTCTACCCTGAACCAGGGTAGCCAAACTGTTCCTACTTGGAACTTACAGAGGTTGGTATGCAAGGCACTCTACCAATGTCACTGCATTAACCTGCTCTTCTCCAGAGACAGTGAAAGGTACCAGACAGACCATGCTGCCAGTAAATACAAACCCTGGCCAAAAGACTGCTCCATTTCGGAGTTTTACGGAGGTTAATAAAGAGACCTTACCTGCCAGTGTATCTGAACCGGGGTCGACCTGCTTGTTGGAGCTTCAGCGAAGTTCCATTGCAGACCATGTCTGACCACATCTTCAGCCCCACGCTTGCCAAACAGCTCTTTTCCGGAGCTCAAAAGTGTTATTGCTGTGCAAGGAACACCTGAGCCCAATGGGACAGACTGCTCCTGCGGACCTTCTGCCTTTTTTGGAGCCTTGCTGGAGCTTTACTGTGCAGGTCGCGCTACCAATTACTCCCAGCCTGGTTTGACAAGCCGCTCCTTCGGCCCCTTCTGCTCCTTCGGAGCCTCAGCGGGGCTCACTGGACAGGTCACGCCTGCCATTACTGCACGCCTGGTTCAACAGGCTGTTCTTGCAGGGCCAGCTAGTGACT
This sequence comes from Amblyraja radiata, assembly GCF_010909765.2. Classification (NCBI taxonomy): domain Eukaryota; kingdom Metazoa; phylum Chordata; class Chondrichthyes; order Rajiformes; family Rajidae; genus Amblyraja; species Amblyraja radiata. Next base: position 36,523,850 of record NC_045961.1, read on the forward strand.
CCTTTCCGGAGCTTCAACGGCGCTTCCTGCCCGTTGAATACAGGGGTGAAAACCCACCGGAATACTGGAGCTTTACCCACATAGGATGGTACTCCACCCCCGCAGACACTTTAAATTCCCCCTGCAAGTCTTCAACTTGCTACATAAGTCCTCTCTGAAGAGATACTATGCAGGCTGCATGTTACTGGCCCTGTAAAAATTAGCCATTTTGTGAATTATCTCATGCCTTATAGAATATTTGCGAAGGCAATAGCCCCAACTGTGTATTACAGAGAAGTGTTAATGCAGCTTTCTGCACTGCCGAGAGTTGAGACCCATCTACTGACTTGCAAAAGGCCATAATGACTCCAGTGAGCAGTTTCTGGTCCCGCTGAAATAATTATTTGCCTACATATCATCACTGAGATAACCAAACTGATGAAATTGACTTAGGGAACATCCAAAAGTCTGGCAATTATCTGGACTGGCTTATTTCCCAGCCATATCCAGCATATTCCCCTCCTTAGCTAATGAGAAGTTAAATCCCTGATGCTCTTAGCCAGATCTTCCTCCAGTGAATCTCTTATCCCCAAAGGGATGGCAAATATGTGACAAGAGCCAGTAGCTCCTTCATATGATTAAAATGAAGCATATCCTCCATTAGTTCAAGGGATTCGAATTCATTATCGATATCCACATAGTTGGAGTCACCTATGTAATAATCTCCAACACTCCCCTCTTCTGAGCGGGAAATATTATAACGCACATCTGAACCAGGTGTTGTTTCCACTGGCATCTGACTGGCACAGCCTGTAAGTGTCTCCTGAGCCAGGAGCACATTTCCTTTTTAAATTTTATTTATTTATTTATTTATCCATCCATTTGTTTGTTTGTTTGTTTATTTACTTATTTTACTCACTAGACAGGTTGCGCCTGCTAGTGACTCCGAGTCCGGCATTGCTTCCTTTTGGAGCCTCAACGGAGTTTCTTAGGGAAGGAATATAACGCAACCCTGAACCAGGTGGTCCTTCCTCAGGCTTCTGGCTGGCTCCCTTTCGGAGCTCCAAAAGAGGGGTCTGAACAGGCCTCGCCCGTCAGATGCTCTGAACAGCCGCCTGCTCCCGTGGAGCCCCATTCCTCCAAGGCGGTCGCTGCACCGGCCAAGCCGTCAGCCAAAAGATTTAAACCGCCAGCTCCTTACGGAGCTTCCATGGCGGCAGCTGCACAAGCTGTGTCAGCTTCTCCGGGCTCGCTGCCCCTATTTTCGGAGCAGCGGCCCGTTCCTGCAACAAAAAACCCCCTTACCTGCCGGAGCAGTTTCAAAATGCTCCGATTCTCACGCCATGCGCCGACGTATTGATGCACATGCGGGCTGGCGGGCTCGTCATGTAGTCACTCACGTGACTTCGAAATAACATTGTGTGTTTTGTTGCTTTTTTACTATTATGGCAATGAAATTTCGTCCAAACTTGTTTTTGAATGATAAATAAAGAAATTCAATTCAATTCAATTCAATTCAATTCATAAATATTGCTACAGCTTCCTTTCCTGAAGCTGGTAAGTCGGTGGTGAGGTGAATGGTTGGGTGTTCCTGGTAGGAAGTTATGGAGTGGGTATATTAGATATGTTATTGCCAGTAAAAGCATTCAACTGATTGTGCTCCAGTGCTGCCAATGGTGTAATGGGCAAGAAAAGCTCCTGCACTATTAATTCCAATGTAATGCTAGGTTTGCTTGGCATGAGCAGTTATTCATGATTTACTCTGTCATGATATTTAAAGTACTTTCCATGCAAGTACATTAATAAGCCGAGTCCACTTGATAACATCTCTTGTTTCCCACAGAATCTTTCTTTCCATGATCTAATAAATGTAGGGTGGCACAGTGACGCAGGGGTAGAGTGCTGTCTTGCAGCATCAGAGACCCGGGTTCGATCCTGACAACGGCTGCTATCTGTACGGAGTTAGTACTTTCTCCCTGCGGCTGCATGAGTTTTCTCTGGGTTCTCCGGTTTCCTCCCACACACCAAAGATGTACAGGTTTGTAGGTTAATAATAATAATAATAATATCTTTTATTGTCATTGCACGTCAGTGCAACGAGATTTAGTATGCAGCTCCAACCGATGAAAAAGATAAGTAAAATAAATAAATAAGCTGTGTGTCGTGACCATCCGAGGGAGACAGTCCAGGGGCGGTGGGGGGCACTCAGCAGGGCCGGTTCAGAGCCGCTATAGCTCTTGGAATAAAGCTGTTTCTGAGTCTGGAGGTACGGGCGTAGAAGGCCTTGTAACGTCTGCCAGAGGGAAGTAGTTCAAACAGTCCGTTACAGGGGTGTGATGAGTCTTTATGGATGCTGACAGCCTTCCTGAGGCACCGTGTGTGGTAGATGCCCTCCAAGGCTGGTAGCTCTGTCCCCATGATCCTCTGATCATTGGTTAATTGGTTAATTGGCTTCCGAAAAATTATAAATTGTCCCTAACGTGTAGGATAGGGGTGATTGCTGGTCGGCCGAAGGATCTGTTTCCATGCTGAATTTCCAAAAACTAAAGTCTAAAATAAACATTTTATTCGCCTGAAAAATCCCTCTATCTTCAGATTTATGAAATACAGAAACTTTAAAAAAGAAAAGAAGCATCCCAATGATGACATACAGCAGTCTGACCCGATAGGTCATCCATGCTTTTTCTCTAGAGATGCTGTCTGACCCGCTGAGTTACTCCAGCACTTTGTGTCTATCTTTGACATATTGACTACTGCGCGGGATGCTGCCCTCAAGTAAAATGTGTGAACCTCTTCTATACTGGAGGCAGGAAAGTACACGCACATCACAAAATGGAAAAACAAGGTATTGATGAGGAAAATGTTGAATATAGTATATTACATGATATTTAGCATGTACTAACGTTGTTGGCAGAGAATTGGCCTTTTTAACACTCATTATCAGGGATTATGTGTACACTGTTGGCCACAAGCTAAATCCATTTGCAATCTGTGAGTAAGCCGCACTGGCCAACTAATACAGAGAGTATTAGTGCAGTGTAGTGGATGTTTTCTGGATGAAAGCAGACAGATTGTGCTGTGAGATTGCATACAATGCTGATTTAATACCGTTACTGACATTTTGGAATATAATGTTACAGTTAATTCTTTCTTCTAATTTTCATTCAACGGTTGACAGGACCTTCCATTCCACTATTTAAATAGATCATCCATCACGACAGATTATTTGCTGGTTGATTTCTTTAGCTATTGCTTCATTCTGATTTCTTTCCCCTCAGACTATTGTCAAAGTCCACAGCAGCAGTGAAGGAATTTTTGACTTCAAAGCTTCTCTATTAGCCATTTTGTTTCCAGACAAACAATTCTAACATATTGCAATACACGTTACTTTGCAGAAATTTATAATCAACTCATCCCTAAATTGAAAGTGAGAGTCTTCACGCCTTCATGGATAACAAAGTTCCAGTCCTCAACTGAGAAATTTGGAAAATAGCAACAGGAGAAGACCATTTGGCCCCTCCAACTCACCCATCAACACTTCTACTTCCTTCAAAAATGGAGGATTTTTGGAATGCTGATGAATACTCTATTGAACTTCTACAGGTGGAGAGCATTTTGATTGGTTGCATAACGGACTGGTTTGACAACTGGAACGTCCAGGAACAAAGAAGATTGCAAGAAATGGTGAACACTACCTCGGTCCATCACTGGTACTGACCTCCCCACTATCGAAGGGAGCTACTGGAGTTGCTGCCTCAGGAAAGCAGCCAGCATCATCAGAGACCCACACCACCCTGGCCATAGTCTCATTTCACTCTAACCATCAGGAAGAAGGAAGGTATAGGAGTCTGAAAACTGCAAAGCCCAGGTTCATAAGCAGTTTCTTCCAGAACACCAAACACAAAATGCTGGAGCAACTCAGCGGGACAGGCAGCATCTCTGGAGAAAATGGTTGGGTGAAGTTTCGAGTCGAGACCCTTCTTCAGACTGAGAATCAGGGGAAAGTAGCTGCGATTTGGAAGGGTACAAAGAGAATGTAAGGTGTGAAAAGGACAGATCAAAACAGATGATGGTCAAGGAAAAGTACAATGGTTCATTGATGGCTGAGGGGATGGTGACAACAAGCCATACAAACAGTAAAGCCGGGTCAGACAGCATCCCTGGAGAATGTGGATAGATGACGTTTCTGCTTGGCACCTTTCTTCACACATCTGAAAAATGGTCCCAACCCGAAACATCACCTATTCATGATCTCCAGAGATGTTGCCTGACCCACTGAGTTACTCCAGTGCTTTGAGTCTTTTCTTTGTAACCACCATCTGCAGTTTCTTGTGTCTCAATCTTGTGGCTATTTTGTGCCATGATTGTCAACTGCACCAATCAAGCATCAATTTTAAGCCATGTTTTAAAAATGCATGGTTTGTCTCCTGCATTTTCTGAGATTGGAATGTTTTACATGCTTCTGGCTGTCATTTTGGAAAATCACTACAACGACTAATGCTGTCTGAATATCCCTCATTTGAAATATTCACAGAATGATGTTAATTTATCACCCGTGGGTTTAATTATCAGTGTAGAAGGTAAACCACATCAAGGAACCCATTCTAATAGATTGAACTGATTTTAATATAACAGCCAATCAAATTTTGAAAGCCTGGCTCTGCAAAGTTTCATAGCTGAAAGGAAAGCTAGGGCAGCAATGGGATTGAAGCATTGATTGCTGGAGAAACATATAAAATATTGCAAAGATATTTCATATGATACTTATCCCTTCCCAATAGAATATAACCATTTACCTGAGTGGAAACCATATTACCATAGTAGTATCTGGCTTCAATTTTAATCACATTCCAGGGAGCTTCACCTCTCTTGATTTGTTCCTGAACTCTATTAATTAATTTCTAAGGGAGGCTGGCTGAGTTTGACACTTTGATCACAACAGAACAAAATAACAGCAGTATCGCCACAAAAGATTTACAAAGAAACACCCGTGCGTGAATTTGCACAGGATGCTCGAATGCATTGCAGTCTGCGGGAGGGATGTATTTCCTTCAACTTTGAAATCTGGATAGTGAAAGATAGAAAGTGGGCCCACTGCACACAATTACAGTGGCATTTGGGAGACCTAGAACAAAAAAAAAGCTTCAGTTCACTTCATGAATGTGGCATTAAATGAAGGCCCTATCGGGTCTCTTATGGGCCTGTCCGACAGGCGACTTTTAGGCGAGTGCAGGAGACTCTGCACTCGCCACATAGTCGCCACATGTTCGTTGATGGTCTCCGGTGAGTCTCCTTCATGGTCGCGAGGAGTTCCCGCATTCTGGGAACTAGTCGCGGCCACAGTATTGTCGCCGCAAATTTTTCAACATGTTCAAAATTGGTCGCCATGGGGAAAATCGATAATTCTGTAGTCGTAGCTGCAGTTGTAGTGGGGTCGCCATGTAGTTGTAGTAGTCGAGGGAGTCGTAGGTCATTTTAGTTATTCACCTTTGCTGACCGGTCATTTTCATTGGCTCATTGGGGGGAAAAAATGTAAGCATGAGTTTTCAGAACCAAGGATAACTGACCAGTAATGTTAAATGCCTGCCGGACTTCACAGCTGTGTATCTCTGGCTTATTAAAAGTTGTCAGGCTTCTTAAAAGTGTATCCACTCCTTCTCCCCTCTTCTCCCCTCCCCCCTCTTTTAAACGACTTACCGTGCACTGTGCTAGCCGTCTTAACCTTCCTGTTCATCGCGGTGTGTGTCTATATCACCTTGGCTTTGCACTGTGTGAATTTCAGACAGTACTCCCTCCGCTTGCCCTGACCCCCGTCTTTGCGATGTGTGTGTGTGTGTGTGTGTGTGTGTGTGTGTGTGTGTGTGTGTGTGTGTGTGTGTGTGTGTTCAACTCTGGCAGCCGCCGTTCCAGTTCCCGGTTTTTCAGGCGACTGCCGGCAACTTGACAGTCACCGGCGGTCCGCTTAGAAATCGCTTAAGTGGGACAGGCCCATAAGACAGACCTAAAAGATCTGTGGCACTATTTTGAAGAGGAACGGAGAATTATCCCTAGTATCAAGGTGAAAATTTATACTTCAGTCGATATTACTAATGACAGGTTACATGATCAATATCACATTACTCTTTGTGGGAACAAATGTACACAATCTTGCTGCCACCTTTTCTCAGTCACAAAATTAACCATTGAACCATGTTTCAAAGATTTGGCCAGCTGCTAAGTGTTTTGGAAAGTCCTGAGGTTAAGAAGAAGAAGAAAAGTTTTTTTTCTTTGACCTTTATCATTGAGATTATTTTGGTGAGGATAGACACAAAATGCTTAAGTAACTCAGCGGGTCTTGCAGCATTTATGGAGATAAAGGATGGATGACATTTTCGGTGGGGACCCTTCTTCGGAATGAAAGTCTACTTTGGTGAGCTGTTGGGTCATTCCTTTCTGAGTGCACTAAGAGATATGTAAGCAGCTATATGAGCAGGACAGCACTACCTTATAGTCATATTAGCCTCTGAGAAGACAGACACAAAATGCTGGAGTAACTCAGTTGGGTTAGACACCATCTCTGGAGAAAATGGATAGGTGAGGTTTCGCGTCAGGACCCTTCAACGTCACCTATCCATTTTACTTTACTTTACTTTAGAGATACAATGCAGAAACAGGCCCTTTGGCCCACCAAATCCACACTGACCCGCAATCACCTCATACACTAAAACCATCCTCCACACTGGGGACAATTTTTACAACTTACTAAATCCAATTAAGCTACACCCTGTTACCGAAGCACCCAGAGGAAACCCACACAGTCATGGGGAGAACATAAACTCTGTACAGATAGCACCCATAGTCAGAATCAAACCAGGGTCTCTGGCGCTGTAAACGGCTTGTCCCACTTTCACAACCTAATTCACAACCATTTTTTACTCGTGGACATTTTTCATCAGACTAGAAAAACACCCTGACCTACTTGCCACGAGTACCTACGACTAGCATCACAACCTACCTACGACCTACCTACGACTTCCTACGGCCTCGTGTCGACCATGCTGCGAGTATGAGTCAAGGGCAAACTCGGCAGAGGTCGTGAATTAGGTCGTGAAAGTGGGACAGGGCCTTAAAGGGCCTGTCCCACTTTCCTGAGTTATTCACGAATTCTCCAGAGTTATTCACAAATTCTCCCAAGTTTTCAAACTCGCAGAAAGAGGAAATGGTTTCTTTTTTGCCACGTATTGATACAGTGAAATGTTTGTTGTGCATGGGTGTTGCATCTCAGGTAGTTTCACAAGAAAACGTAACGGGAACAATATTTGGTAGAGACGCAAGAGCAGATGAGGAGATCGCAAAGGAAACAGTCCTTTGAAATGCTGAAAGAGGAAGGGAGGTGAAGATGTGCCTGGCAGTGGAACCTGGTATGAGACTTGCCAATTTTGATAGAGGGGATGCCCTGGTAAATGGGAAAAGAAGGAATCTCAAAACTACCATTAAGTTGCGCCATTGAGCAAATTCAATGGAAAGGGGGTGCTGCACTGGCAGCGCCTGTCGGCAGCGTGTCCGTTTTTTTTCAACTTTTTTTATTTTTTTAGTATGTTTAAAAGTGTGTTTTTAATGTTTCTTTGTGTGTTATGTGTGGGGGGTGGTGTGGGGGGGTAAGGGGGAAACCGTTTCGGCCGCCTCTTCCATGGAGAGGCGATTTTTTCAGGTCGCCTCCCCCGTGGCCTAACAGCAAGGATCGGCGCGGACTTTCCCGGAGACGCGCCCGGAGCTTCAGCGGTGGGCGCAGCGTGGACTCTCGGCGCGGAGCGGGTGAGACCTCGCTGGAGGGGAGCGCTCCGTTACGCTGGCCCGCGGCAGCCGGCAGCCTGAAGCCGCGGTCTGCAGAACTCCAGCTGGTGCGGCGTCTACAGCCCGGGATCCCTCGTGGAGGACCCGGGGGGAAGAAGAAGCTTCCACCGCCGGCCCGCGGCCGTCTTCTACCGCGGGTGCGGCATGGACTTACCATCTCCCCTGGAGGGGAGCTTCGATCGCCGGCCCTGCAGACTGCGGTGCTTCCGGCTGCGGCACGGCAGGTACTTTAAAACTTTGACCGCCGGCCTGCGGCCTTCACCAGCCTGAAGCCGCGATCTCTGGTTGGGAAGAGCCGATCCTGGACTCACCTTGACTTTGACTTTGTCCCTTACCATCTGGACGCCCGCAGCAACGGCTGTGGAGGGTGGTGGTCCCGACCACGGGGGAAAATGGAGGAGGACTGGCCAAGCTCTGTGCCTTCCACCACAGTGATGAATGCTGTGGTGGATGTTTGTGTAAACATTTTATTGTGGTTGTGTTCTTTATTATTGTACCGCTGCTGGCAACCCAAATACCACCGATCTTGGTTGTGTGGCAATTAAATTATATCAATCAATTATATATCAATCAATCAACTGTAGGAATGGGAACACTGGGATGGAGTCCTTATAGTTAAAAGTGGCAGGTAGCGTAAAAAGAAAAATACCTTGGGACATCAGCAGGTCAGGCAGCTTCTGAGGAAAGAGAAACAGATTTAACATTTTTGATGGAAGATTCACATCAAAACTGAGATAGACTTTAGAGATAGAGTGCAGAAACAGGCCCTCCGTCACCCGAGTCCACGCCGACCAGCAATCACCCGGTACACTAGCTACAAACCTACACACTGGGGACAATTTACAATTTTACAAAGCCAATCAGCCTACCAATCTAGGCGTCTTTGGAGTGTGAGTGGAAACCAGAGCACTCAGAGAAAACCTGCGTGGTCACAGGGAGAATGTACAAACTCCATACAGAAAGCACCCATAGTCAAGACCGAACCTGGGTCTCTGGCGATATAAAGCAACAACGCTGCTGCTGCGCACGTGCCACTCAGATGAAAGTTCACTAAAATACGATACAATACGAGGGAAATTTATCCCAGAAGGGAAAATGTTAATTGTGTTTCTACTTCTGCTGGTCTTAGCTTTTCTCTTGTTATTAACCAGATTTCCAGCACTTTTTTTTATTTTTGACAATTTGGTGCAGACCACTTGAAATTGAGTTGGATGTTTGCTGAACTATTAGGTTACAAACCACAGTTGTATGTGTCCGATGAATATCAGTCAGACTGTTTATTGCTTACCAATTGTTTCTCCTGCTCCCAGGTTCAAAGGAGAGGAAAAAGCTGTGGAAGACTTGTGCTTGCTCCCCATGCCCTTAAGTATTTTGTGTATTCTGTAATTCTAAGGGAGTTGATCACTTGCATCTGTAATGGGTGTGGGCAGTTAATACCATGGAAATGAGTAGGACTAGTGTGACCAAATCTTTCACTTTGGTTTCCTTAGAGAACACTCGAGATGCTTTTGATAGGTGCCCGAGGACAATAATGCTAGATCTTGTGTTTGGATGCTTTCAGACTGGAGCAGATTGCAAGCCAAAGAAGACTTAAATAAGCAAGCAGTCTTTCCTTCCCAAAGGGATCAATTAAAATGAGAGGAGTGGAAGCCTTCTGACTGCTAATTCTGGTTAACAGCCAAAAGATCCTGCACGCAGCAGCCGATACCTCTCAACCCTGCAGTGGAGGCTAGCATTTGGTCGCAAATCAAAACACAGATCCTGTTGTTTGCTTGGGGCACACTTAGACAAGCCAAGGGTTATATCATCAGATCATAAGATCACAATAGGAGCAGAATTAGACCATTCAGCCCATCAAGTCTACTCTGCCATTCAGTCATGGCTGATCTATCACTCCCTCCTAACCCCATTCTCCTGCCTTCTCCCCATAACCGCGGACACCCATACTTATCAAGATATCTATCTCCACCTTAAAAATATCCACTGACTTGGCCTCCACAGCCTTCTGTGGCATATATCTGCATGAAGGTGACAAACCATGCAGAAAACACTCTCACCCTTATCTGAATTAAGCTGTCACTACCCTCTACACATCTTTGATAGCCAATGAATGCCCACCCCCAGTTTGCAGGTCCCTATAATCCCCATTGCTATGCTGTTCTTCCCAACAATTTGGGAGAGAGCGGAATGAGTCAGTTCATGGTTCCAAAGGTCATTTCTGCCACAGAAGATTCCATTGGTTCAAAAATCTGAATCTCTGCCTCCTGCACCAACTCCTCAGCCTCTCATTCACCTGTCCTGTCTTTCTATTCTTACCCTCATTGGCACATGGCACTGTGAGTAATCCGGTGATCACTACTCTAGAAGTCCTGCTTTTTCTTGTGCCTAACTCCCTGTATTTACTTGAAAGGACCTCATCCCTTGTTCTACCTACTTCATCTGTGCCAATGTGCACAACGACTTCTGGATGCTCACTCTCCCGCTTGAGAATAATCTGTGTTCGCTCTGAGATATTATAGACCCTGGCACCCGGGAGAAATCACACCATCCTGGAGACCCTTTACTGCCATTGAATCCCCTGTACATCCCCTAACTAGTGAACCTCCTATCACCCGGTTGCCAAACACTTTAACTCCCCCTCCCATTCCCACACTGACCATTCTGTCCTGGGCCTCCTCCACTGAGGCCAAATGCAAAATGAATTTCACTGTACCTCGGTACACGTGCCAAATAAAATACCATTGAACCATTGAGCAACGGAAGGAACATGTATCTGTAGAAGGAGTCCTGTAAGCCCCTTGCCTGCCTCCCAGCTGTCCCAACGGTCTAAATACACCAGCTTGCCAGGCATGATTGCAGAGGGAGCTCTACAAGTGCACAACGTTGAAAGCTTTGCACTGGTGCAAGCTCTCTGGCCTTATGGCTCAGGCACTCCATGATCAACACCTGGTGACTGGGCAAAGAAAGCACTCTAGCGCAGGTGCAGAGCAACATGAGCCAACAACAGTTATGGGTACAACTACCAACATGGTTAATCAATGGTCTATGGTTCTTTATTATCACATGTACCGAGTTACAATGAAATTCCTTTTTTGCATATTGTCCAGTAAATTATTACGTTTACCTAAGAAGGGTCTCAACCTGAAACGTCACCCATTCCTTCTCTCCAGAGATGCTGCTTGTCCCGTTGAGTTACTCCAGCTTTTTGTGTCTATCTTCGGTCTAAACCAGCCTCTGCAGTTCCTTCCTTACCATACAAAAGTCTGCTGTAATGAACCCTCCTGTGGCTTTTGTTTGCAAAATTCAGATTACCAAGTCAATGCAGTCTGCAATGCAATGCAATACACTGACAATGTAGTCTGTGACAAACTATCTAAAAATGATCCATTAACTTGTTTCTTGAATTGGTTTTAACTGCTATTATTTCAAGACAATAAGGGGACGAATTTGAAATGTCTTATCCATCTTGCTTCACTTGACAAAAAGCCTACGGCTAATTAGACAGATAGGACATTATATATAGCAATATCACCAAGAGATTTGGATGCGTTTATCTTTCCGAAGCATGACATATGATCACACCTTCCCTGACGGGCTGCTGCCAAGAGGAAGGTGGGGCACAAAACTACTGAGGCATTTCATTTCCAGTCATCAGCTCCCACACATGTTGTGTAGTTAACGGTAATAACTCACTGGGATGATGCAACTTTACAACAAAAATCATAAACTCAACTGTCACAACCTGGCATAATCGACTCTAATAAAAAAATAAATCTTTTAAATCTAGACTTAGTTTAGTTTACTTTAGAGATACAATATGGATACAGGTCCTTCGGCCCACTGAGTCCGTGCCAGTCAGCAATCCCCATACACTATCACTATCCCACATACCCTTGGGACAATTTACAATTTTTACTGAAGCCAATTAACCTACAAAGCTTTACGTATTTGGAATGAGGGAGGAAACTAGAGCACCTGGAGATAGCCCACACAGGTCACGGGGGGGAACATATAAACTCCATAAAGACAGCACCTGCAGTCAGGTTCAAACCCAGGTCTTTGGCGCTGCAAGGCAGCAACTCTACCGCTGCACCACCGTGCCACCCTTGACCTCCTAGGGTTTTCATTTAAGCAAAAGATACAGATGAGAAAAACACCATTGGTCCCCAGCACAGATGCTGTCAATTCTTGCACAGTCGAATAGAAGGCACCTGATTTAAAGTTAATTTCAAAAGCTGTGATATAAATTTAAATTCCACATTTACTGAAGTGGGATTTGAACTCACAACTCTTGAAGAATAGTCAAGGTTGTGTTTATCTTTGGTTTAAAACAGCATCTGTAGTTTCTTCTTACACATCCTGTCTATTCTCAGGTTGATCCTTACTCTTAGATCATATAAACTGATAATTTCTCCAGGCCAAGACAGCTTACAGCTTTACCTCAGAACCAGGAGATTTGCTCTGCAGTTTGTCCAAGCTATCATCCCTCATAATGCCTTTTCCACTGCTTCCAACCCACATATACTCCCACAACCGCACTCACAGGACAAGAGTGACAATTTGTAACATGCTATGATGAAACAAGGAACTTTACATCAGAGTTTAGACATACAGCGTGGAAACATCGCCTTCAGCACTCCGGGTCCATGCCAACCAATGATCACCCCATACACTAGCATTATTCTACACTCTTGGGATGATTTACAATTTACAGAAGCCAATTAACCTACAAATCTGTACATATGTGGAAAATGGGATGAAACCCAGAGCACACAGAGAAGATCCGTGCGGTCACAGGGAGAAGAACCAAACTCCATACAGAGAGTGCCCATAGTCAAGATCGAACCTGGGTCTTTGGCGTTGTAATGCCTTTGGCCCACTTAGGAAAGCTGAACGGAAACCTCTGGAGACTTTGTGCCCCACCCAAGGTTTCCGTGCGGTTCCCGGAGGTTGCAGGTGGTTGCCGGAGGTTGCAGGTAGTGGAAGCAGGTAGGGAGACTGACAAAAACTTCCGGGAACCGCACGGAAACCTTGGGTGGGGCGCAAAGTCTCCAGAGGTGTCCGTTCAAGTTTCCTAAGTGGGACAGGGGCATTAAGGCAGCAATTTTACCACTGCAGCACTGTGCCGTCCTTAACTGCAGATGCTAATTTTCAAAAAAGTGTCACAAAGGAGTAACTTAGCGGGTAAGGCAGCTTCTGTGGAGAACATGGTTGGGGCCCTTTGTTAAACTATAAGTTTTTAATTTGAAAGAGATGCTGGTGGACAATTTGGAACTGTGAAGTATTCATGGTTCATTGAGGTGAATGGGATATTGGAACCAGAGGACAACCAAATCCAAAAGCATAACTGATGACTGATGAGATTTAAATCAGATACAGAAAGTGATATAACAAGTGGGAAAGAAAGGCAAGCTTTTATGAGAAAGAATAAAAGTGAAAGAACATTAAAAAATATTGAAACATTTTTAATGCTAAACTTTACTAGATACGATGTACTATCTTCACAGGGGGGGGGGGGGCATGTTTCAATTGTTAATTTAACTTCCAGAGCTCAAAAAAGTCCACTGCAGAACATCAATCTGCTATTTAAAAGGGTGCTTATACTGATAAGTACCAACTCTAGATTGCTGCAGTAAGTTTAATTGTAAATTAATGTACAAGTGTAGCAATTTGTTGAAGTTGATGGTGAGTGGCCATTTTTAAGCAGTACAAATCATTCAACAATTTGTGGCAATTTGCAAATTTTCACCACAAATTGCTGTCCAATTCACACACTGGTGACGGCGTGTCCATTAAACCCACTTGTTCTCGTTGCCAGTAAGTTCTGGCCCATTGATTTAGTTTGTGCTCATCAATTTGCTGCAGTACCTCAGTGTTGAGTTCAAGCACAAAAACAGAATGAACATTGCAGATTATAGCTTAATCACAGACACAGTTCTCAGTAATCAGTTACACCAGTGATGTCTGTGCAGAAGTTTAACATTTCAATTAACATAAAATGTCTGTGGTAAAAGGGGAATTTGAAAGTCAAAATTCTGTTTATCTTACACGAAAATGTAAAGCTGTATTAGAGATTCTACATTTGTAATGCAAGCTAACAGTTGGAAGCAAACAGTGAAAGTGCCATCTCCAGTTTAGTAAAATAAATCAGGTGCACATTTACACACTGAGGTAAGATTGATTTCAGTCTTTGCAATTATTTGTATAAAGGAGTCTTAGTAAGACAAATGAGCTCTTGTATTATCAGTGAAAGCAATTTGAAAGCAGCACTTAATGATAACAGTCCAGTACATTTATTTGTTAAAAAGAAGGAATCAATAAAGTTGACAAATTATAATTGTTTGCCATTTCAATGTCTTCAGCTTCCTCTGTTTCTTCTCTTTATTGCTTCTGTCTTTGTTCAGTTGAATGTGTCATTGAACTGTTTAAAACTACTAAGTAGATTCAAAAACAGGGGGATAAATCTGCATTCTAAATTGTTTCTTTTAACAACCTGGTTATGGCACCAAGATAGATGTTAATGTTGAAGGCTAATGATTTGCTTCTGTAAAGGGCACAATCGGTATAGTAATATATGGTGGCTAAAGGACTTTGAACTTTACAAACATTCAGGGTATGCTTCAAGTAATGACTGCAATGCACAAGAGAAAAATGGATTATTAGGTATTAGCTAGCTTGACAAATTCTACAATGGCAATGCCAATGATACTATGTTATCATACTAAGTATCGGACTTTACTGGACTCTATCTTGTACTAAACATTATTCCCTTCATCCTGTATCTGCACAATGTGGACGGCTTACTTGTATTCATGTATAGACTTACTATTAACTGGACAGCATGCAACAAAAAGCCTTTCACTGTACCTCGGTACACGTAACAATAAACTAAACTAAACTAAAATAAATCCTACTATACATAAGGCACAGTAATACCAATGGGCCTGTCCCACTTAGGCGATCTTTCAGTGGACTGCCGGCGACTGTCAAGTTGCCGACAGTCGCCCGAAAAACCGGCAACTGGAACGGCGACTGTCAGAGTGGAATACACACACACACACATCACTTCCTTCACCGGCCCATTATGCAGGCAGGGACAGGGCAAGCGGGGGGAGCCCTGTCTAAAATATTAACATGCTGCAAAGGCAAGTTGAAACAGACACACATCGCGATGAACAGGAAGGTTGGCGCTGTAAAATGACGTCTAAAGCGCAGTGTACGGTAAGTCCTTTAAAAGAGGGGGGGAGAGGGGAGGGGGAGGGGGGAGAAGGAGTGGAGACAACTTTTAAGAAGCCGGAGATACACAGCTGTGAAGCTCGGCGGACATTAACAGTAAAGGTCGGTTAACCTTGGTTCTGAAAACTATTGCGACCCACCTAGAGAACGAGAATTCTCGCTACTCTCCATGGCGGCTTCATTCTAGTCGCCACTAATTTTTCAACATGTTGAAAAATTCACGGCGATCATAATGAGGCCGCGACTAGTTCTCAGAATGCAGGAACTCCTCACAACCATGAAGGCGACTCCCCGGCAACCACCCGGGAACATGTGGCAACCATGTGGTGACTGCATAGTCTCCTGCTGTTGCCTAAAAAGTCACCGAAGTGGGACAGGCCCATTAGTATAAGAGTGTGAGATAGGAGACCATACCTCACCTTTTCCTAATCTGACACCATTCAGATAATAATCTGCCTTCCTGTTCTCACCACCAAAGTGGATAAGATTACATTTATCCACATTATACTGCAACTGACCACTCATACAACCTATCCACATCACCCTGCAGTCTCATAGCATCCCCCTTGCAGTTTACACTGCCACACAGTTTTGTGTCATCCGCAAACATGGAGATGTCACATTTAATTCCCTCGTCTAAATCACTGATCTATATTGTAAATAAGTTTGTTAAACTGGGGGACTGTGTTTCCGGGACAGTGGTGTGCAATGTTGGAGCCCCACAGGGAACGGTTTTGGCCCCGTTCCTCTTCACTCTGTATACTGCACTTCAAATATAAGTTTGACACATGCCACATACAGAAATATTCAGATGACACAGCGATTGTGACATGTGTAAGGAACGGACATGAGGAGGAATACAGGGACTTGACCAGTGCTTTCTGTGTCTGGAGTAAAGAGAACTGTCTCATCCTGAATACAACCAAGACCAAAGAGATGGTTGTTAACTTTGGCAGGTCCAAGCTCCCCCTTCAGCCAGTCAACACTGCAGGGGTGGACATTGAGGTGGTGCAGACATATACATATCTGGGCATGCACTTTGATAACAAACTGGACTGGTCTGTCAACACCGATGCCCTCTACAAAAAATGACTCTTTTTCCTCATAAGGCTCAGTTCCTTCAATGTGTGCAATGATACGCTGCACCTGTTTTACAATACTGTGGTTGCGAGTGTCATTTTTTACGCTGTTGTCTGCTGGGGCAACAACATCAGTGCTAAAAACAGCAAGACGTTGGACAAGCTGGTAAAACGAGCTAGCTCAGTGCTGGGGGGAGAGTGGACTCTGTGGGGGATGTGCTTGAGAGGAGTATGAGGAGAAAGGTGCAGGTCAACCTCGTCAACTCCGGGCACCCCCTCCATGAAATTCTGGAGGGTCAAAAGAGAACACGGAACAACAACCGGCTCCTCTCCCTGCGCTGTAGTTCAGGAGTTCCTTCACCCCAGCAGTCATTAGATTTTATAATACTGACCGCTAGGCTGTATGGGGATGCTTTGCATTTTTAATAGTTAATTATTGGGTCTTTTTAAGTATTTATTGATTTCAGGTATTGTCCATATTGTATTTTATGTATTTTTTGTCTGCTTTCGTTCTGAATGTGTGAGTTTGTTGGTTGTTGGCTTCTGGACATCTGAATTTCCCTGAGGGGATCAATAAAGTATTTATTATTATTACTTGTTACATCCTCAAAGAATTCCAGAAGATTAATCAAGCATGATTTCCCCTTCATAAATCCATGCTGACTACTGATCGAGAGTCGAGAGAACATTGAAAAATGATCACCAATGCATCCACGATTTCTAGGGCCACCTACTTGAGTACTCTGGGATGCAGATCATCAGGCCCTGGGGATTTATCGGCCTTCAGTCCCAACAGTTTACCTAACACCATTTCCTGACTGATGTGGATTCCCTTCAGTTCCTCTCTCCCACTAGATCCTCGGCCCCCTAGTACACCTGGGAGATTGTTTGTGTCTTCCTTAGTGAAGACAGAACCAAAGTACTTGTTTAACTGTTCTGCCATTTCCTTTTTCCCCATTATAAATGCACCTGTCTCTGACTGTAAGGGACCTACATTTGTCTTCAGCAATACTAAGTATCAGAGTGTAAGATAGTAGACCATACTGAGTCAGTACACAAGTCACCATGTATTAGGCACCACCTTGTACCTTTGAAATCAGAATTTTTTTTTTAATGCCAGTCTTAATTTGGCCATAAAGGCTCGTTGTCCTGGTGGCAGCACTGGGTCAGGGTTGCAGGGTTGGCCTGGCCAGGTGATGTATCAGTGTCCACCACCGCTGCTCCGCCACTTCGTGCCACTGCAGCCTGCATCCATTCCCCGTGTTAGGCCACTTGGAACGGTACCCGATCTTGTGGAGTCCAGGACTCCAATGGGCAAGGCATCCAGCGGCCCAGTCCACCAACTCAACTGGCAGTTAGTACCTCTTATTTCAATGTCTAATGTTTTCTCATTGCTGCCTTAATTTCCCTTGCATCTGATCTAGGCACAAGCCATCGCACCTCATCGCCTCCCAAAATGGCGGCAGTGAGCAGGTCTAATAAGAATCTATGTCAAACGGATGCATCTTGTTTATATTTGTGAATGTCATTTTTCATTTGTGTCTCACAAATTGTCTTTGAAATTAATTTTAGCATTTTTTAATTTTAGGACTTGCATCCACAAGCTTCACTGAGTATGGTTGCCAACTTTCTCACTCCCAAATAAAGGTTCTTCCCAAGTGCATCTTCTTCACAACATTTGAGTCAATAAACAAAGCACCATTGAGCTTAGCAAGACAGTCGGTGCTGTTTTTGCTGAGTGTGTGTTTAACCGTATGGTATACATACGAGGCTTCACTTGCCGCAATTTTGTCATTTTCCTCAGTAGATTTGCACCAAAATGACTTGCACCTTCAGTTAATGTGGCCTTCTTGTGCACTTCTGTGGAAGCATGCTGAGTTAGGTCATTCTCACCTCCATGGCAAATTGAGAATTCCCGACGGCATACAGTACAGAAGGCCTTCGTCAAGGCACCGCTGATGGGCTTAACCCGCCTCTTTTTTGCTTCCCATTGCTTGTTCTAGCTGTACAGTCTTTTCTTTTGCAGGTTTATCCATATTTGAACATGTCAAACCAACCGAACAACACCAGACGTTGCTGAAACTTTTTGTTTCGGAAGGAATTGGCAAAATATAGCGTACAACTGATGCGCATAAGGGGGCCTGCGATTGGATGACAGGTGAATCACTCGTGCATGGCGTCATCAGCACATGCAACATGCACGCACGCTGTTGTATCAGATCTAAGATCTGTCTGTAAGCATGCCTTCTGGTGATTACAGAGTACTAGCAGTCAAATACAGGACAAGGGCCGTATGGGACAATCCAATTGAGCCCAATATATGGGAGTCCTGGCTAATATGGGACAGTAGCCAACCCTACTTCTGAGACTAAGTAAATGAGAACAGAAAATGATTGAAACACTCTGTAGGTCAATGATTCAATGATACTTTATTGCCACATGTATCTAGGTACGGTGAAATGCTTTGTTTTGCACACAAAATATTAAAATCAAACAGCAGACCTCACCTAGGTAGTACACAGGAATCACCATTGTTTCTGGTGCCGACAAAGTTACAAAAGTTCACCCAACTGTCTTGTCTTTAAGATGCATCCGTTGAAAGCAAAAACAGAGTTAATGTTTTAATGGAGGACTCTTCATCAGAATATCATCATCAGAGTCTCAGATTGGCTGAAGATAGACACAAAGTTCTGTAGTTACTCAACGGATCAGGCAGCATCTCTGGAGAAAAAGGACATGTGACGTTTCGGTTCGGGTCCCTTCTTCAGTCCGAAGAACAGTCCTGACCCGAAGTGCTACCCGTCCTTTTTCTCTAGAGTGCTGTCCGACCAGTTAAGTTACCACATCACTGTGCTTATGTTTAGTATAAACCAGTTCCTTGCTTCTACACCTGAGATTGGCTGACCTGATGGTTATCTCCAGCATTATTTCATATTTTCACCAGACATGTTTTGTCTCATCTTCATCTTGGAATTATTACATTCGGAATAAGGTTCATATTCACTGTCTAACCCATTGGTCTGATATGCAACGTGTTGATTATCCGACACTGAGACTATTTTTTTTTATCATGCTGCTGTCATTTTTATCCTGTGGTCCAACCTTTGAGACCTTTGCTCAGAACAGCAGTCAGACACAATTAACCCCGGGAAGGTTGCTCTTCAGAATTAATTGTCAAAGGACAGAGTTGAAGGCAAAAGATCAGCTAAGCAATTTATTGCTGTTAGAATCAGCAAATACCAAATGGAAGGTGACTTAGGCATTGAAAGCGGAGAGAAAGGCAAAATTATAAAAGCTCAGTAAAGAGCAGGGTTTGGATGGTTCATGATCTGGAGAGTTTAGAATGCCAGACGACACTCATTTTATGCATCATGCTCATTCTGATTTCAAATCACAAGAGAGCACGGTGGCTCAGCAATAGAGTTGCTGTCTTACAGCACCAGAGATCCACGTTTGATCTTGCCTATGGGTGCTCTCTGTATGGAGTTTGTATGTTCTTCCTGTGACCGCATGGGTTTTCTCCAGGAGCTCCTGTTTCCTCCCACATTCCAAAGACGTACAGGTTTGTAGGTTAATTGGCTTGGTAAAATTGTAATTTGTTCTTTGTGTGTGTAGGAAGTGTTAATGTGTGGGGATCGTTGGTCGGTGTGGGCTCGGTGGATTAAAGGGCCTGTTCCTAAACTAAACTAAACTAATATACTTTGGTGGAAAATATTAGTTAGCATTGATAAATATTAAGCAGAGTGCCAGTAGCTGCAATTGACCAGTATTTGCCATTATTTGTAATCTCCTTCATTCCTGGGCATTCAAGATGCAACAAGTCAGTACAGGCGCTACTGTACATCTGTAGAAGTTCAATAGCGTATTAAGTGACATACCAACTCTCCTCAGTCTTCTGAGGAGATAGAGGTGCTGATGGGCTTTCTCTATGATGGCATCAATATGCTGGGACCCGGAAGGATATTCAGCGATATGGACACCCAGGAACTTAAAGCTGTTGACACTCTCTACTGCCGTTCTGTCGATGAAGAACCATCCGTGGATCCTTGGCTTTCCCCTCCTGAAGTCAACAATCAGCTCCTTGGTCTTGCTAACGTCGAGAACAAGATTATTGTTCTGGAACCATTCAGTGTTCCTCCTATACTCCTATACAACTGTTGTTGGTAAAGATGAGTCAATCTTGTTGCTTGTTTACCATTGATTAATTTAAAGATGCTGTTGGAACGGTGTCTAGTTACACAGTCATTGGTATAGAGAGAGTATAGCAGGGTATGAGCGCACATGTTCTCCTGTCCTGATTGTTATCGAGGAGGAAGTGTCGATGCCAGCTCTCCATTAGTCCTGGCAAGTTTTACTGCATTCTCGTAAATGCTCAAAGATTAATTTCTGTCCCATGTTGCAGTATCCTTTTAAACAATACACAGTTGTCACACTCCATTAGCATTCTACTCTCCACATGTTGTTAGGGTAATTATGTCAATAAGCTGAATATCGCCACGGTAGGCAATCAGCAAACAACACCTGATCAACTCTGCACTCATTTCTAAACTATACTAGACTAAGTGGGACCCGTTGGGTCCCATGTTCACATGGGAGGGCTGGTCCCCCAACGCAATATTCCACCTCTCCACCAATTCCAATATTAGTGGCCAGTGGGGGGGCTTTCTGGAGTGCTGGTATGGGTTCTTGGGGTGGCAGCTCAGTCCCTCAAGCCTGATCTGCTGGCAGCTCACTCACGGCTGGTGGGCTGGCAGTTGACTCATGACTATTCCTTAACATTCCATTTCAAGCAGGGTGCAAGGCCACCAAATTCAAATCCATGTTCCTACCATTTCAAGCAGGTTGCAAGGCCACCAAATCCAAATCCATGTTCCTACCATTTCAAGCAGGGTGCAAGGCCACCAAATTCAAGTGCAGTTTCTTACCACTATGAGCAGGGTGCAAGGCCACTGAATCCAAGTGCAGTTTCCAACCACTTCAAGCAGGGTGCAAGGGCACCAAATTCAGTGCAGTTTCATTCCACTTCAAGCAGGGTCCAAGGCCACCAAATTGAAATGCAGCTTCATACCATTTCATGCAGCGTGAAACCACCAGAAAACACTAAACTCACAGTTCAGTAGACATTCAGTGTGTTCAGTTGATTCACAGCTCAGACAGAGTCATGACCTCTCCCTCTCCCATCGTGCAGAGACTGAACCACACCCACACTTCCGGGTTTTATAAACCCTCCCCCCGGAAAAGGTGTGGCTTTCAGGGCGCGATTGACAGGAGAGAGATTCTCAACATTTTTTAAACACTAATAACACTTTTATTTTTAATTGATGGGAAGAATCCTCTGCATCTGCTCAGCGGAGGGGGGACTGTGTAAGATGGCCAAAAATCACAGCCGGAAGTGGTAGCATTTTATCTAATATCAATATACAGTGCAAAAAGGAAGTATGTGCATTTGCAGTAGTGCCTTTTAACTTCAAGCCCAATCACCCAAGCCGCCATTTACAGAAAGTAGTGCCTTTCAACTCATGCCACCATTTGCAGTAAGTAGTGCCTTTCAACTTCAAGCCAATGCACCCACGCCACTATTTGCAGTAAGTAGTGCCTTTCAACTTCAAGGCATATCACCCAAGCCACCATTTGCAGTAAGTAGTGCCTTTCAACTTCAAGCCACACCCAAGCCACCATTAGCAGTAAGTAGTGCATGTCAACCTCATGCCACCATTTGCAGTAAGTAGTGCCTTTCAACTTCAAGCCAAAGCACTCAAACCACCATTTGCAGTAAGTAGTGCCTTTCAACTTCAAGCCAAAGCACCCAAGCCACCATTTGCAGTAAGTAGTGCCTATCAACTTCATGCCACCATTTCCAGTAAATAGTGCCTTCCAACTTCAAGCCAAAGTAGTGACTTTTTTCTTCAAGCAAAAGCACCCAAGCCACCATTTGCAGTAAGTAGTGCCTTTCAACTTAAAACCAAAGCTCCCAAGCCACAATTTACAAGAAGTCGTGCCTTTCAACTTCAAGCCAAAGCACCCAAACAACCATTTGCAGGCAGTGCCTTTTTACTTCAAACAAACCATATTTTCATTTTCAAACCACATTAAGGGTACTCACAGTTGTGTAGACATTTGTTCAGTGTTAGTCAGAGTTCAGATACACGTGACCCTTGGCTTCATCCACCTTGCAGAGACTGAGTGAGGCACACCACTTCCTGGTTTTATAGTCCCTCCCCCTCCCTCCAGCAGGGGCAGCAGAGAGAATGGTGATTTTAAAAAAAAAACATTAGTATCCCTCTGATTTGTCATCGATGGGAAAAATCCTCCACACCCTTAAGGCAGAGGGGGGCTCTGAGCAAGGTGGCCAAAAATGACGGCCATACGTGGCGGCGTTCTGTCGGAAATCACAGCACAGCGGGCCATAAGCGGTTAAGATCAGAGATTTAGTAATATACTAGACTAATTGGGACCCGTTGGGTCCCAGCATCACACGGGAGGGCTGGTCATCCAACGCAATATTCCACCTCTCCACCAATTCTAATATTGGTGGCCAGTTGGGGGGGAGCTTTCTGGAGCGCTAGTATGGGTGTTGTGGGCTGAAGGGACTGGTTTCCAGAGGACTAGTATGCAAATTGTGCGCCAAATGGATTATTGGGCTGGCGTCACAGTCAATCAAGCCTGTTGTGCTAGCAACTCACTCACTCACTCACGGTTGGTGGGCTGGTAGTTGACTCACGACTAATCCTTGAAATTCTATTTCAAGCAGGGTATAAGGCCACCAAATTCAAGTGCAGTTTCTTACCACTTCTAGCAGGGTGCAAGGCCACCAAATTCAAGTTCAGTTTCATACCATTTGAAGTAGGGTGCAAAGCCACTAAAGACAGCGAGTCATGACCTCTCCCTCCTCTATCTTGCAGAGACTGAGCCACACCCACATTTCCGGGTTTTATAACCTCTCCCCCCCCCACCAGAGTGCTTCAACTTCATGCCACCATTTGCAGTAAGTGGTGCCTTTCAACACAAGCCATTGCATCCAAGCCACCATTTGCAGTAAGTAGTGCCTTTCAACTTCAAACCACACCAAGCCACCATTAGCAGTAAGAGGTGCATTTCAACTTCAAGTCAAAGCTCCCAAGCCACCATTTACAGTAAGTAGTGCCTTTCAACTTCATGCCAAAGCAACCAAGCCACCATTTGCAGTAATAGTGCCTTTCAACTTCATGCTACCATTAGCAGTAAATAGTGCCTTTCAACTTCATGCTACCATTAGCAGTAAATAGTGCCTTTCAACTTCAAGCCATTGCATCCAAGCCACCATTTGCAGTAAGTAGTGCCTTTCAACTTCAAGCCACACCCAAGCCACCATTAGCAGTAAGTAGTGCATGTCAACCTCATGCCACCATTTGCAGTAAGTAGTGCCTTTCAACTTCAAGCCAAAGCACCCAAGCCACAATTTGCAGTAAGTAGTGCCTTTTCTACTTCAAGCCAAAGCTCCCAAGCCACCATTTGCAGTAAGTAGTGCCTTTTCTACTTCAAGCCAAAGCTCCCAAGCCACCATTTGCAGTAAGTAGTGCCTTTCAACTTCAAGCCAATGCTCGCAAGCCACCATTTGCAGTAAGTAGTGCCTTTCAACTTCAAACCAAAGCTCTCAAGCCACCACTTGCAGTAAGTAGTGCCTTTCAACTTCATGCCACCATTTGCAGTGCCTTTCAACTTCATGCCACCATTTGCAGTGCCTTTCAACTTAATGCCAAAGCACCCAAGCTACAATTTGCAGTAAGTAGTGCCTTTCAACTTAAAGCCAAAACACCCAAGCCACCATTTGCAGTAAGTAGTGCCTTTCAACTTTAAGCCACAATATGCAGTAAGTAGAGCCTTTCAACTTCAAGCCAATGCACCCACGCTCCCATTTGCAGTAAGTAATGCATTTTAACTTCTAGCCATTGCACCCAAGTCACCATCTGCAGTAAGTAGTGCCTTTCAACTTCAAGCCACACCCAAGCCATCATTTGCAGTAAGTAGTGCCTTTCACCTTCAAGCCAAAGCAACCAAGCCACCATTTGCAGTAAATAGTGCCTTTCAACTTCATGCCACCATTTGCAGTAAATGGTGTCTTTCAACTTCAAGCCGCACCCAAGCCACACCCAAGCCATCATTTGCAGTAAGTAGTGCCTTTCAACTTCAAGCCAAAGCAACCAAGCCACCATTCGCAGTAATAGTGCCGTTCAACTTCAAGCCAAAGCTCCCAAGCCTCCATTTGCAGTAAGTAGTGCCTTTCAACTTCAAGCCAAAGCTCCCAAGCCTCCATTTGCAGTAAGTAGTGCCTTTCAACTTCAAGTCAAAGCTCCCAAGCCACCATTTGCAGTAAGTAGTGCCTTTCAACTTCAAGCCAAAGCTACCATTTGCAGTAAGTAGTGCCTTTCAACTTCAAGCCAAAGCAACCAAGCCACCATTCGCAGTAATAGTGCCTTTCAACTTCAAGCCAAAGCTCCCAAGCCTCCATTTGCAGTAAGTAGTGCCTTTCAACTTCAAGTCAAAGCTCCCAAGCACCATTTGCAGTAAGTAGTGCCTTTCAACTTCATGCCACCATTTGCAGTAAGTGGTGTCTTTCAACTTCAAGCCACACCCAAGCCATCATTGCGGGAAGTAGTGCCTTTCAACTTCAAGCCAAAGCAACCAAGCCACCATTTGCTGTAATAGTGCCTTTCAACTTCAAGCCAAAGCAACCAAGCCACCATTTGCAGTAATAGTGCCATTCAACTTCAAGCCAAAGCTCCCAAGCCACCATTTGCAGTAAGTAGTGCCTTTCAACTTCATGCCACCATTTGCAGTAATAGTGCCTTTCAACCTCAAGCCACAATTTGCAGTAAGTAGTGCTTTTCAACTTCAAGCCAATGCACCCACGCCCCCCATTTGCAGTAAGTAGTGCCTTTCAACTTCATGCCAAAGCAACCAAACCACCATTTGCAGTAAGTAGTGCCATTCAACTTCAAGCCAAAGCAACCAAGCCACCATTTGCAGTAATAGTGCCTTTCAACTTCAAGCCAAAGCTCCCAAGCCATCATTTGCAGTAAGTAGTGCCTTTCAATTTCAAGCCAAAGCAACCAATCCACCATTTGCAGTAAGTAGTGCCTTTCAACTACATGCCACCATTTGCAGTAAGTGGTGTCTTTCAACTTCAAGCCACACCCAAGCCACCATTTGCAGTAAGTAGTGCCTTTCAACTTCAAGCCAAAGCAACCAAGCCACCATTTGCAGTAAGTAGTGCCTTTCAACTTCATGCCAAAGCAACCAAGCCACCATTTGCAGTAAGTAGTGCCTTTCAAGCTTTAGAACCAATAGACGTTTTTATGCAAGCTTTAGAACCAATAGACATTTTTTTGCAGGCTTTAGAACCAATAGACATTTTTTTTGCAAGCTTTAGAACCAATAGACATTTTTTTGCAAGCTTTAGAACCAATAGACATTTTTTTGCAAGGTTTAGAACCAATAGAGACACATTTTGGAAGATTTAGAACCAATAGACGCTTTTTGCAAGCTTTAGAACCAATAGACATTTTTTTGCAAGCTTTAGAACCAATAGACATTTTTTTGCAAGCTTTAGAACCAATAGACATTTTGTTGCAAGCTTTAGAACCAATAGACATTTTTTGCAAGCTTTATAACCAATAGAGACACTTTTTGCAAGCTTTAGAACCAATAGACATTTTTTGCAAGCTTTAGAACGAATAGACACTTTTATTGCAAGCTTTAGAACCAATAGACACATTCTGCAAGCATTTTAGAACCACTAAGGGCACTTACATTTAATTAGACATGTGTTCAGTGTTATTCACAGCTCAGAGAAACGTGACCCTCTGCCTTCCTCCATCTTGAAGAGACTGTGTGGCACACCACTTCCTGGTTTTATAGTCCCTCCCCCCCTGCCGCCAGCGGGGGCAGCAGAGAGAATGGGGAATTTTGTAAAGACATTAATATCTCTGTCATTTTTAATCGACGGGAAAAATCCTCGGCACACATGCGGCGGAGGGGGGCTCTGAGCAAGGTGGCCAAAAATGAAGGCCGTAGGTGGCGGCATTCTCTCGGAAATCGCAGCACAGATGGCCAAAACCGGTCAAGAACAGACTTTTAGTAATATAGATATCAGAAGATAAATATTATGTGAATGTTGATTGCTAAGTGATTGGAGTTTCTTCTTAAAGAATGATCAGGCATATATGGTATGTATGTTGGACGATCATGAATTGGACTTTACTGGATATTATCTTGCACTAGACGTTAATCCCTTTTCCCTATATCTGTTCACTGTGGACGGTTTGATTGTAATCATGTGTAGTCTTTCTGTTGACTGGACAGCACACGGCAAAAAAAGCTTTTCACTGAACCTCAGTGCTCATGCCAATAAACTAAACTTAACTAAACTAATTATTGTTGTTCTGAAACACGATAAAATCAAAGCTAATAGATTCCATGTACTCCCAGGAATATATTTTAAATTAAAAGCTAGTTTGTAAAATCCATGCAGAATCATCCATCCGTTGTTAGTATTTTTGGCTCTCTGTTATCTACTTAGAGTCATAGTGTGCAAACAAACCCCTTGGCCCAACTTGCCCTCACTGGCCAACATGTCCTATCTACTGTACTCCCGCCTGCCTGCATCTGGCCCATATCCCTCTAAACCTGTCTTATCCATGTACCTGTGTAAATGTTTCATAAACATTGCGATAGTACCTGCCTCAACTACCTCCATAGGCAGCTTGTTCCGTACACCCACCACCTTTTGTATGGAAAAGTTACCCCTCATGTTCCTATCAAATCTTTTCTCCCTCACGTTAAACTAATGTTCTCTGGTGCTCCATATCCCTACTCTATTCCTCTAATGATTTTGTAAATCTCTATAAGATCACCCCTCATCCTCCTGTGCTCCAAAGAATGGAGATCTAGCCTTCTCAACCTCTCCCTACAGCTCAGGCCCTCAAGTCCCAGCACCACCCTTGTAAATCTTCTCTGCACCCCTTCCAGCTTGACAACATCTTTCCTATAACAAGGTGCTCAAAACTGAGCACAATACTCAAAATCACCAACGCCTATACAACTGCAACATGGTAGTGGAAGTTGCAGTTGTATAGGGCTCTGGCACGACCACATCTGGTGTATTGCATACAGTTTTGGTCTCCTAATTTGAGGAAGGACATCCTTGTGATTGAGGCAGTGCAGCATAGGTTCACAAGATTGATCCCTGGGATAGCGGGACTGTCATAAGAGGAAAGGTTGAAAAGACTAGGCTTGTATTCACTGGAGTTTAGAAGGATGAGGGGGTTCTTATAGAAACATATAAAATTATAAAAGGACTGGACAAGCTAGATGCAGGAAAAACGTTCCCAATGTTGGGCGAGTCCAGAACCAGGGGCCACAGTATTAGAATAAAGGGGAGGCCAAGAGATGAGGTGAGAAAACATTTTTTCACCCAGAGAGTTGTGAATTTGTGGAATTCCCTGCCACAGAGGGCAGTGGAGGCCAAATCACTGGATGGATTTAAGAGAGAGTTAGATAGAGCTCTAGGGGCTAGTGGAATCAAGGGATACGGGGAGAAGGCAGGCACGGGTTATTGATTGGGGACGATCAACCATGATCGCAATGAATGACGGTGCTGGCTCAAAGGCCCGAATGGCCTCCTCCTGCACCTATTTTCTATGTTTCTATGACCTCCCAACTTGTTATATAGATGAATTGGATCTCACTCACATATTAATGATATATACATTTCACAGAGGAAAATTTCAACTTCAAATGGGTCCTAAGAATGGCTGCTAGTATGTGATATTGCTCCCAATAATACATTCCATCAATATTTTTCTTTCCACCAAACACAGTATTTCTGACAAGATACCCAAAGAATCAGGAAGAAAATGTAGTCTTTAATTAACTGGAGTACCTTGTCCTCATGTAGTAACACTGATAATTGTGATATGTGCTGCGTCTTTGATTAGCACTGAATGGTCCCTTTCATCACCCCAGGAAATCCCAAAGCATGAGTATATTTGAAGTTTACTGTAGAGAATGCGGCAATTAATATTCATACAGCAAAGCCTCACACATGAAGGTGTGTTTATTGATGTAGGAAGGAACAACAGATGCTGGTTTAAATCGAAGATAGACACAAAATGCTGGAGTAACTCAGCAGGACAGGCAGCATCTCTGGAGAGAAGGAATGGGTGACGTTTCGGCTTGAGATCCTTCTTCAGACTGATGTTTGATTTGATCAGATTTGATCAGTCTGAAGAAGGGTCTCGACACAAAACGTCACCCATTCTTTCTCTCCGGAGATGCTGCCTGTCCTGCTGAGTTACTCCAGAATTTTGTGTCTATCTCCAAGTTCCTGATGCCTAGTTTTTGGACCTGAGCCCTGGCCCCAGCTGTAATGGAGAGTCCCTGCTCTGGCTCGGCAACCCCCTTGCGCTCTGGACCCCCAGCTCAACTTTCAAACTAATGATTGAGTCAGATGCCGAAACATCAGAATTTATGAACAATTAGATATCAGATTATTGGCACAAAATGCTGGAGTAACTGAGCGGGACAGCTGACATCTCTGGATAGAAAGAATAGGTGACACTTCGGGTCGAGACCCTTCTTCAGATTCTCGACCAGAAGTGTCACCCATTCCTTCTCTCCAGAGATGCTGCCTGTCCCACAGTTACTCCAGCATTTTGTGTCTATCTTCGGATTAAATCAGCATCTGCAGTTCTTTCTTATAACATCAGATTATTGGTGTTTAAGGGCAGTTGGTTTCCTGCTATTGCCTGGGGATACATTTCTAGACAATTTAAATCAATTGAAAAACAAGAGAAAAAGAAGTTGCGGAATTACCAAAATATTGTGATAGAAATTGCCAGTCTCTCAACCATTAACTGCAATTGTTATTGAGGATATACTCAAAATGTTCAGAGGCAAACTGAATTTAAAGCATTACTGTATATCCTCATTGTATGATAAATGATTTTCACAGATTTCATTTAAATCACCTTGGAACAAGTTGATCTAACCAGCCTTTTAAATTGTGCATGTATCAGTCTTCATAATGAAAATGCAATATATTATGTATTTGAAATCAACATTGTCAAAGCTTTTCATGACAAAATCACTTCAGAGGGCCAATCAAATGAAACTTATTTTATTTTATCGACTCCAATAATTTTATTTGCATATTTGATCACAATATATAGTAACAATGAAATCAAGGCATTGCTAAATTTGGAATGCAATGCCAATAAGAATGACATTGTGAGTGGTTAAGATAATCATTTATTTGTATCTGTGCAAACAGCAAGTGAATCCAGGTGAATTAGGGAATGTTTAGGACGTGTTTCTTTTGATCTTGTTCACTGATTTATGCCATGCCACCACTTGCTTCTTATTCCATTATTTGTTTCACCTGAATTTTTAAGAACTTGTCAGGTTTAAACACATACTTTCCAAAAAACCCTCAAGGTATCCTTCACACATCAAAGTGATTGTTAATGATGGCTAATCAACAGCTAGAATTTTTTAAATCACTCATTAAAACAACATAATTTGTCTTTATGTAGCACACTATTGATGGAGATTTCTAAAACAGCATTATAAAAATAATCTTACCTTGTCTTTTATATATTTTATCTCTCTTTTAATTAAATTGTACTTTCTCTCTTTCTGTCTTTGATTTGAATCTCATTCAAACTTTCTTAGTTACTTTTCTCTTCTCAGATCTCATTGTAGATAAAATCTTAATCCTGCCATTCACCCAGGCACCGTGCCCTCCCTTCATTAACAGCTTATACTTACAGCAAAATCAGGCTGCATAATGTCTCTGAGATGTTGTAAAAGAAAATAGTAAGAGTAAACGAGAACCTACCAGTTTGAAGTTTGATCTGTATTTTATGAGGAGTTACGATGAGGGATTACGTGCCCTCCGCTCCCACCCTTGATCATATACTTAACTGGTATCTCTTCTCTAATCTTACTATGTTTAGTCATTACAGTTATCTGTGATATCTGTGAAGCCCGCCAGGATGCATGCGTGTCATTCTTCAAAGCAGCTGTGTGAAATCACAGATAACTGTAATGACTAAACATAGTAAGATTAGAGAAGAGATACCAGTTAAGTATATGATCAAGGGTGGGAGCGGAGGGCACGTAATCCCTCATCGTAACTCCTCATAAAATACAGATCAAACTTCAAACTGGTAAGTTCTCGTTTAATCTTACTATTTTACTTCGGAGTCACGTGAGTGACTACGTGAAGATTTTAAAGCTCTGTGATTTCATGCCGTGGAGTCCATGCATCACGTCTGCCTTGATGACTGTAGGAGGAATTGTGTTAACATAATTTGGACATGAATTCGACATTGAAATCATAACATTTGTTAACACAAAATTATAACCCCTTTTTATGGGTTTAAATTAATTTACAGAACTTAAAATTGTTTCTGCAAACGTTCCAGGTTTCATTACTGGTTTGTTGTAAAATAATTGGAATGTCTTTTCCCCAGACCATCCTGCTGCCTTGAGGATTTGGTCCATTGGTACATCCAACTGTATCGCTGCCGATGTAGCTGCAGCCCTGGTGGAATGAGATTTAAAAATATTAGTATCCACCCCAGCCTGTGTTAGCACCTGTTTCAGCCGTCTTGAGATGGTCTGGACCATCACTCTTTTGTGTGGTTGCTTGTGGCTGACCAAAAGTGCCTTCTCATTGCCTCTTAGGATTTTCGTTGTCTCCATGTATAACGACAGATGTCTTACTATACAGAGACGGTCATCTGTTGGGTATGACCTAAATTGTATATTGAGACCTGCTGATCCCTGTCTGTTCTGCTTTACTAACTCATAGATATGAAACGTAATATTTTCTGTTGAGGAAGTCATGTTGTCCAGTCTTAGTTTATGCAGTGACTGTACCCTCTGTGCCGTGACCAATGCCATTAGCATGACTGTTTTTAATGTCAGTCTGTGTAGGGACAGAGCTGTTGCTGGAGACCAATTCCTGAGCATCTTCAGGAAAATACTTACATCCCATATTTGGGAGTACCTGGTTCTTGGGGGATTAGTATTAAAAATTCCCCTCATAAGTTTTGTTACCAGTGGGTGAGTCCCAACAGAGTAACGCTCTGTCCCCTGCCATAGGTAAGTCGATAGGGCACTTCTGGCGCAGTTGATGGCACTGTAGCTGAGCCCCTCATCATAGTGGAGGCCTGCCAGATATTCCAGAACAGACGGGATGTTCATGTCTCTGTAGGTGATGTTGTTTTTATGGCAGTACATCTCTCACTTCCTGATATAGACCAGATACTGTTTTTTGGTTGACTGTCTTTGGGCCGCCGAGATCATGTTCACTGTTCGGTCCATCAGTCCCAGTTGTAGTAGAGGTGTTTTTAAACTCTACAAATTAATAAGTTCAAATGTTTATGGCATGGGTGGCTATCCCTTGTTACGGGATGTAGCAATAAATCTGGTCTATGTGGGATGGTGATACATGGTTCTAATACCATGTTTAATACCACTGGGAACCATGGTTGAGTAGGCCAATCGGGTACTACCAAAATACCAGACGCAGAGTCTTGTTGTATTTTCCTTAATACTCGACTGATGAGGCAGAAAGGAGGGAAGGCGTAAATAAACAATTTCCCCCCAATGCAGCGAAAATGCATCTGTCGCCACTGCCCCAGGGTCTGGTTCCCATGAAACATAATTTGATAACTGGTGGTTAAGTCTGGATGTGAATAGATCGATATCTGGTGTTCCATATTTTGCTGTAATATCAGCAAATACTTTTTTATTCAACATCCATTCGGTGTTTTCATTAAATTTGCGTGACCTGGTGTCTGCCACTAAATTTAGTCTTCCTGGTAGGTAAGTGGCTGATATCCAAATATCTCTCTGGATACACCATTGCCAAATTGTATTAGCCAGATTGTCACATGATGTCGATTTGTTTCAACCCATGTGGTTAATGTATGCTACCACGGTGGTATTGTCTATCAGTAGTCTAACATGCTGGTGATATGACCCAGTACAATATGACTTTAGGCCATGGAATGCACCCAACATTTCCAGGTAGTTTATGCCCAGTGTGAGTAATAATGATGCCTCCTGAGCAGTCCATCTACCTCCACAGCTGGTGATGGTATTGGTGGCTCCCCACCCAAGTGCACTGGCATCAGTTTGTAGTACCATGGAAGGGTTACTGACAATGATTGGATTGGAATAAAGTCAGATCTATCCACCATTTTAGTTCCATTTTAGCTTTGATTGGTAGTTTCATAGGTCTGTCAAAGTGACCTGCATTAATTTTGAGTGCTTGTATTTTTGCTCTCTGTAAGTTTTGGTAATGTAGAGGTCCAAATTGTGTGGCTGGAAAGGCAGCCACCATTTTGCCAATTACTTTTGCTACCAATCTGATGGATGGTTTGCTGATGTCAATGAGGTTATTGCAAGCCTCTATTAAATCTCTAGCCTTTCCCTTAGGCAGAGTCACCGACATGTGAACTGAGTCAATGGTGAACCCCAAATGGTCCATAGTAGTGGAAGGCGTTAGTTTAGATTTAACTGGATGGATAATAAATCCCAGTTTTTCAAATAACTGTTTTGTGGCTGTTACAGTTTGTTTGGCCAATTCCAAAGTTTTGCCCACAATGAGTATGTCATCTAAATATGCCATGACCATGTGTTTACGTTTCCGTAGAAACGCTAGGGCTGGTTTCAAAATTTTTGTGAACAGCCTGGGGGCTGATGATAACCCATTTGGCAGTGCTTTATACTGCCAAAGTTGTCCCATCCAGTTGAATTTTAAGTAACATCTGTGGTCACCTCGTATAGGCACTGAATAGTAAGCATCTGTTAAATCGATGCTGGCCATGAAGTAACCTTTGGAAATTAATTGTTTAGCAGTAACAAAGGTTTCCATTTTGAAGTGAATATATTGTACAAATGTATTCAATTTTAGAAACATAGAAACATAGAAATTAGGTGCAGGAGTAGGCCATTCGGCCCTTCGAGCCTGCACCGCCATTCAATATGATCATGGCTGATCATCCAACTCAGTATCCCGTACCTGCCTTCTCTCCATACCCTCTGATCCCCTTAGCCACAAGGGCCACATCTAACTCCCTCTTAAATATAGCCAATGAACTGGCCTCGACTACCCTCTGTGGCAGGGAGTTCCAGAGATTCACCACTCTCTGTGTGAAAAAAGTTCTTCTCATCTCGGTTTTAAAGGATTTCCCCCTTATCCTTAAGCTGTGACCCCTTGTCCTGGACTTCCCCAACATCGGGAGCAATCTTCCTGCATCTAGCCTGTCCAACCCCTTTGTCGGATCTATGGTGATGCGACAACCACCATCTTTTTTGTTTTTGGTAAATATATTGGACACGAATTCAAATGGTTCGTGTTGAGTTTTCTCAATTACACCTTTTACGTAAAGCCGCTCCAGTTCAGCTTGCGCTTTTGATTTTTCTTTATCAGAAAGCACGAACATTCGGTTCGGTAAATGTTGAACTGGAGGGCTGTACTTGTGTATAAACTCTATTGTATATCCCTGGATACTGCTTGAGATGTAAGTATCGGTTGTTAACATGCTCCATGCATTCAGAAAAGAGTGTAATCTCCCCCCAACCTCCATGCTCCCTGTATTTTGTAGGGAACCAGACCCACCTACCTCCATAGTTACCAGTGGCAGGTTTACTTCTTTTTTGTAGGTTCTTCGCTGCTGTTGTTGCGCTGGTGTCTGGATTTTCGGTTTGGTTGGCGTTGAAGGTCCCCGCATCTTCCAAGAAAGCCGGCCTGGGCCATGGCCTAAAAAGACTCATGTTTTGAGTACTGGGCCTTCGAGCTTTCACCAGTTCTGCTGGTGGGTGCGTAGGGGTGCTGTCTTTGGCTGTAGTGGGTTTTTGTTGGAGTCCCTTTTATTAGTCCCAGGGTTTTTGCTTCCTCATCGAGCTCCTTGACTTGCTTCGATAGGTTGCCTCCAAACAATAGTATTGGTGGTTTTGTGGTCCCAGGTTTGCACAGTCCCTGCACCCCTTGCACACTTGTCTTTCCTTCTGCGGACCCCTCTTCCAGGTCAGCCCAGAACTGACCCGCAGTGCTCCCTTCTGATGAGGTAGAAGCACTGTGCAGCCCTTCAAGAGGTACTGCTGTGGGTTTATCATAGGCCCACAGTGACCCAACTCCATCTCCCGGAGTCTGTCACATTGGAGCAAATGCTCCACACACCGCTCCATCCGGATCCAGCACTCTCGGTCGCTGGCCGCCCGCGGTTGTTCAAAGTCGGACTCCTCTGAGTCCACGACCTTGTTTGTTTTGTGTCTAGCCTTACCGCCCGGCCGCGTGAATCTGGCCGGTGCGGAGGCGACATCGGGCACAGCTGATCCCACTATCGGTGATCCGAGTGCCGCTGGCTGCTGCTGGCTGCCCGCTGCTCCGCGGTCCTCCCTCACCAGCTTTTTCGCAACCCGTTGGTTTCTCCACCTGTAATCAGCATGGGAAAACACAAAAAGACCGCAGCTCTTACCTGCAGGTCCTGGTTTAAATTGTCGCTACGGGGGAACGTCGTTCCACCCCGCCTCCTCCGTTTTCGACTTGTCAAAAGTCGACGGCCCCATTCTGAATAGTCTCCCGCCCGGCCGTGGTGTTCTGGCCAGCGCGGGACAGAAAGTCGGCACAGCTGATCCCTTACGGGGCTTGTGCCTTCAGCTGCTGCTGGCTCCAGCAACTTCGCTGTCCTCCCCAGCCAGCTTTACTCGCAGCACTTGTGGACACTATTTTGTCCAGCTTCCCCCCCTGTGTAAAAACAGCGCGGGGACAAAAACTACCGCAGAATAAATCACTTACCTGCAGGTCGCGGTTTCAAACTTACCGCTGCGGGGAACGTTCCACCCTGCCTGTCGTTTCGCAAGCGTGAAAGCGATATGACACGCATGCGTCCTGGCGGGCTTCTTCACGTAGTCACTCACGTGACTCCGAAGTAAAATGGCCAATTAGTTCCATATGTTGGAATTCCCTATCTTGGAATTCCGTATGTTGGAATTCCATATGTTGTTCCATATGCTGAGGGTCACTCTGAGCAGCACAGTGGTGCAGCCGGTAAAGCTGCAACCTCACAGCACCAGAAACCCAGGTTCAATCCTAACCTCAGGTGCTGTCAGTGTGGAGTTTGTACATTTTCCCACTGACCACGTGGGTGTTGTCAGGGTGTTCTGGATTCCTCCCAAATCCCAAAGATGTACAGGTTTGTAGGTTAATTGGGCTCTGTAAATTCCCACGTGTATGTATGGAGTGAGTAGGCAGTGGATGGAAGCTTCATTCAGACAGATCAACTAATTCTAATCAAAAGTTGTTAAATTAGGAAAAGATGACTGAAATTTTGAAAAATAATTATTTTGTGTAGGAAGGAACTGCAGATGCTGGTTTATACCAAAGACAGACACAACATGTTGGAGTAACTCAGCGGGTCTGGCAGCAACTCTGGAGAAAAGGAATAGGCAATGTTTCGAGTCAGAACGCTTCCTCAGACTCAGAAGACCCTATGTGAGGAAGGGTTCCGTCCCGAAATGTCACCTATTCCTTTTATTCAGAGATGCTGAGTTACTCCAGCATTTTGTGTCTATCTATTTACCTCTTTTGTATAGCTCTTCTTTTTCAAGTTTACCTGACCTATCTGCATTCCTCGCTCTCTATGTTAATCAAGCTTAAGGCGTTATAATTGTTCCTTTTTACGTTGCTAAAGTACAATTGGGAGAATTTGATGGTTGTTCTTTTCTATGATTTGAAATTTAAATCAAATACAGAAATAGAGAAAGAGCAATTGAATTAGACCAATGGATCAGACCAATTACATTAGTGCACATGTATATTCAATTGAGATAGATTGACAATCAAAATCACTTCAGAGCGCCACTCGAATGAAACCTGTTTTATTGTATGGACTCTGATAATTTTAATCGCTTGTCTGAAGGCACAAATGCTAAACTGTATTAGCAGCTTGGTTTTTGTTCATATTACTATCAAACAAATAGAAGTCAATAACAGTTTCCTTTAATTAAAATGCGGGGAATTATTCCTTGTGGTTTCATACGCTTGACAGCATTATCTGCCTGTAATCACTTTTAGTCTTTATCAATCCAAGAGACTGAATAGCATTGTTGGCCTGGATCCAAAAAGCACCTCAAACATCAATTGCGTTATAAATTAAATTAAATTTTAATCAATAGAACATGGCAAATCGAAC
The DNA here is from genome assembly GCF_010909765.2 of Amblyraja radiata. Taxonomy (NCBI): domain Eukaryota; kingdom Metazoa; phylum Chordata; class Chondrichthyes; order Rajiformes; family Rajidae; genus Amblyraja; species Amblyraja radiata. The sequence continues at coordinate 36,560,226 of NC_045961.1, forward strand.
ACCCAATCCCATCCAACTCATAATTTGCCTTGTTTGTTTTTTGGCCACTCTTTGATCAGTTAAAATCCCATCGTCTTTAAACAGTTCTAAATCAAACTAATGCAAAGTATGCAATCTCAATATATTTATTTGTGTAGGAAGGAACTGCAAATGCTGGTTTAAATCGAAGATAGACACGAAATGCTGGAGTAACTCAGCGGGACAGGCAGCATCTCTGGAGAGGAGGAATGGGTGACGCAGTCTGAAGAATTGTCTTGACCTGAAACATCACCCACTCCTCTCCAGAGATGCTGCCTATCCCGCTGAGTTACTCCAGCATTTTGTGTCTATCTTCAATATATTTATTTGCCTGTTTTTTTGCAGATATCATCTTTCAACCTCCCCACTCCTCATCTTAGCATGGTCTTGATTCTGTGAACACTCACACTCATATTCTCTGAAAATCTGGCCAGTTTAACAATTTGTGGCTGGCCTCCATTCACTCCTTGCTCACTATCTACACACTCAGGGCAGTTAAACGAGGCCAGTTAACCTACAAACCTACACTTCTTTGGAATATGGGAGGAAACGAGCTCCCCGAGGAAACCCACATGGTCGCAGGGAGAATGTACAAATGTTAATAAGATTGACAGAAAATGTTTTGATAAACAACATTCTCATTTGCCTGCACATGATTCTCATCCCTCCATTCCCTGAATATCCATGTACCTATCTAAAAGCCCCTTAAATGCTACTATTATATCTGCCCTCACCACCACCCCTGGCAGTGCGTTCTAGACTTGATGTGCTGAAGGGCATATTACTGTACTTTATGACTATGACCACCATGAACCTTTGCTGCATATTTTGAAATATCCCCTTATCAAACAAAATAGTAAGATTAAACGAGAATTTACCAGTTTGAAGTTTGATCGTTATTTTATGAGGAGTAACGTTGAGGGATTACGTGAAGAACCCCGCCAGGACGCATGCGTGTCATTCTTCAAAGCAGCGGTGTGAAATCACAGATAACTGTAATGACTAAAATAGTAAGATTAGAGAAGAGATACCAGTTAAGTATATGATCAAGGGTGGGGGCAGAGGGCACGTAATCCCTCAACGTTACTCCTCATAAAATAACGATCAAACTTCAAACTGGTAAGTTCTCGTTTAATCTTACTATTTTACTTCGGAGTCACGTGAGTGACTACGTGAAGATTTTAAAGCTCTGTGATTTCATGCCATGGAAACGAGTCCATGCATCACATCTGCCTTGATTATGGGGAGAATAGTGTTAACATCATTAGACATCAATACGATATTGAAAACCCAACGATAAATATATTAACACCAAATTATAGCCCCTATTTATGGGGTAAATGATATTACAGAACTTAAAATTGTTTCTGCAATCGTTCCAGGTTCAATGACTGGTTTGTTATAAAATCGTTGGAAAGTTTTCTCCATTGACCATCCTGCTGTCTTGAGGATTTGGTCCATAGGAACATCCAACTTCATTGCTGCCGATGTAGCTGCAGCCCTGGTGGAGTGAGATTTAAAATGCTAGTGTCTACTCCAGCCTTATTAGGACCTGTTTGAGCCATCTAGAGATGGTCTGGACTGTCACTGTTTTGAGTGGCTGTTTGTAGCTGATTAAAAGTGACATTTCTTTCCCTCTGATGATCTTAGTATACTCCATATATAATAGTAAGTGTGTTACAATACAGAGACGATCATCTGTCGGGTATGCCCTGAATTCTGTTTTTAGGCCTGCTGACCCCTGTCTGTTCTGTTTGACTAATTCATTGATGTGAAAAGTTAAATTTCCAGATGAAATAGTCATGTTGTCCAGCCTTAGTTTCTGTAGTGACTGGACCCTTTGTGCCGTGACCAAGGCCATCAGCATGACTGTTTTCATAGTCAGTTTCTGTAGGGACAGAGCTGTAGCTGGAGACCAGTTTCTTAACATGGTCAGTACAATGCTCACATCCCATATTTGGGAGTACCTGGTTCTTGGGGGATTAACAATAAAATGCCCCTCATGAGTTTGGTTACCAGGGTGTGTCCCAACAGAATGCCGCTCTGTTCCTTGCCACAGGTATGTTGACAGAGCACTTCTGGCGCAGTTGATGGCACTACGACTGAGCCTTTCATTGTAATGGAGGCTTGCCAGGAATTCCAGAACAGACGGGATGTTCATAGATCTGTGGGTGATGTTTATTGTTGTGACAGTACTTCCCATTTCTAGATGACACCAAGTACTGTTTTTTTTTTTTTTTGGTGGACTCTCTGTGGGCCGCTGAAATAATATCCACTCTTCGGTCCGTCAGTCCCAGGTGTAGTAGAGGTGGTTTCAAAATCTACAAATTAATGGGTTTATATAATTATGACATGGGTAACTTCCCCTTGTTGCGGGATGAACCAGTAAATTAGGTCTATGATGGATGGTGATGCATGGTTCTAATACCATGTCGAGTATCACCGGGACCCATGGTTGAGTAGGCCAATCGGGTACTATCAAAATACCAGACGCGGAGTCTTGCTGTATATTCCTAAATACCCGACTGATGAGGCAGAAAGGAGGGAATGCATAAATAAACAATCCCCCAATGCAGCGAAAATGCATCTGTTCCCACTGCCCCAGGTTCTGGTTCCCATGAACATAATTCGATAGCTGGTGTGAGCCTGGATGCGAATAGGTCGATATCTGGTGTTCCATACCATGCTGTAATTTCAGCAAATACATTTTTATCCAACATCCATTCAGTGTTTTCATTGAATTTGCGTGACCTGTTGTCTGCCACTAAATTTAGTTTACCTGGTAAGTAGGTAGCTCTATCCAAATATCTCTCCCTGGATACACTATTGCCAAATTGTGTTGGCCAGATTGTCACATAATGTCGATTTGTTTCCACCCATATGGTTGATATATGCTACCACGGTGGTGTTGTCAATTTGTAATCTAACATGCTGGTGATATAACCCAGAACAATATGACTTAAGGCCATGGAATGCACTTAACATTCCCAGGTAGTTTATGCTCAGTGTTTGTAATAATGATGCCTCCTGTGCATTCCATCTCCCCCACAGCTGGAGATGGAAATGGTAGCACCCCATCCAAGTGCACCGGCATCAGTTTGTAGTTCCATAGACGGGTAGCTGATAATGTTTGGATAGGAACAATGCGTAATGTTATCTTTCCACCATTTTAGTTCCATTATGGCCTCTGTTGGTAGCTTCATTGGTCTGTCAAAATGACCACCATAATGTTTGAGTGCTCGTATTTTAGCCCTCCGTAATTTTTGATAATGTAAAGGTCCGATTTGTGTGGCTGGAAACGCAGCCACTATTATGCCAATTATTCTTGCTACCAGTTTGATGGATGGTTTTGTGATGTCAATGATTTTGCTGCAAGCCTCCATTAAGGCTGTAACCTTTTCTTTCGGCAAAGTCACTGACATGTGAACTGAGTTAAGGGTGAACCCCAGATGATCCATTGTGTTAAATAACATCTGTGGTCACCTCTAATGGGTACTTTTAAAACGATGCTTGCCATGTAGTAACCTAGGAAATCAATTGCTTAGCAGTAACAAAGGTTTCCATCTAGTAATGAATATATAGTACGAAAGTATTCAAAGTAGTCAAATCTATGATGATGCGGCAACCACCATCTTGTTTACGATAAAGATTTTGGACACAAATTCTTGTGATACGTGTTGGGTTTCCTCCATTACTCCGTTTTTATATGGCCACTGTAGTTCAGCATGCGCTTTTGATTTTCCTTTGCCTGTAAGCACGAACATTCGGTTCGGTACATGCTGAACTGGAGGATTATATATTTGTATAAATTCTATGGTATAACCCTATACTTCTGAAAATATAAGTGTCGGTAGTTAATTTATTCCATGCATCCAGATAGAATTGTAATCTCCCACCAACCTCGTAAGGAACCAGACCCACCTACTTCCACGGTTACTATTGGTAGGTTTGTTACTTTTTCGGCATCCTCCGTGGACGTTGAGGCGCCGGTGTCTGGATCTGTAGTTGGGTCGGTGTTGAGGGTTAGCGCATTCCCCAGGAAGGCCGGTCTCGGCCATGGCCTAAAAAGACCGATGTTGAGTGTTCCTGGCCTTTGAGCTTTCACCGGTTTGTCTTAGCCGATTGGTGGTGCATAGGGGTGCTTTTTCTGGCCGAAGTAGTTTTTAGACGTTGCTTTAATGAACCCCAGGGTTTGGTTAGTATAGTAAGACCTGAGTGATCTCCTGGACAAGTGTCGATCGCCTGGATTGGGGTCAGAGAGGAATTTCCCAGATTTTTTTTCCCGAATTGGACCTGGGTTTTTATCCGTTTTTTTGCCTCCCCCAGGAGATCACGAGGTTCTTGGGGTGGAGAGGGGTGATAGCGGTATAAAGGGGAGGGTAGTGTCTTGTGTTCTGTGTCTTGTGTCTACTGTTTGTGGGTAAGTGTGTCTGTTTAGTGTTCAGCCATGAGCGAATGGCGGTGCGGGCTCGACGGACCTGGTGGTCTACTCTCGCACCTACTTTCTATGTTTCTATGTTTCTATGTTTACCCTCTTCGTCAAGTTCTTTTATCTGTTTTGATAAGTTGCCTCCAAATAGTAATATTGGTGGTTTGGAGGTTCCAGGTTTGCATAGGCCTGCAAATTAGGGTCTAAAGCCAGTTGGATGGCACTTCTTCCTAATGCTGTTTACTCGTATTGGTAGTTGCAAAATAAAGCCAGTGCATCCTGGTGATCTTGTGTCATGTCATTTTTGTTTATTGTGCGGGAGAAACCGTAATTCCCGCGTTAGGACTTTCAGAACTTTCTGTAGTTTCAAGTCCCTGGCTCTGATTGAGGCTCCGACATGTTTTCAAATACACTGGTTGACACTGGGAACATGCAGTGTTTTGCAGTTCCCTGGTGGTAAGTGTCTTGCTGTGGTGTCCAATAATGCCTGTCCTTATAGCTGGTTGAATGACAAGTAGTTGATACTTGCAGCTATTTTAGGTTCCAGGTTTTGGCCAGTTTGGTTGGGTTGAATAAACTGGGACACCATATCCAATAGGTTTTCTTGCACCCCATGTGCACTAGGGGTATGTTCTGCACCCCTCTTCAGGGTCAGCCCAGAATTGACGCCCTGTACTCCCCTCTGATGAGGGAGAAACACTGTGCAGCCCTACAAGAGGTACTGCTGTAGGACTTACTAGCTGCCCACTGTGACTAGTCTCCATCTCCCGGAGCCTGTCACTTTGGAGTACTTGCTCCAATGCTCTCGGGCACTGGCCACTCGCGGCTGCTCCAGTTCCTGCAGCCGCTCCAACCGGCTCCAATGCTCACGGGCACTGGCCGGATTGGCGTGCCGTTGGCTGCTGCTGCCGGCTGCCGGCAACGCCGCGGTTCTCCCCCGCCAGCTTTTTCGCAGCCTTTGTGGATCTGGTCCATGTCTCCACCTGTAAGGCAAGTGGAAGGAACGCAGAGTCTCCTTACCTGCTGTTCCCGGCTTTCAATTTCTGCCGCTAAGGGGAACATCGTTCCCCCTGCTGTGACTCGTTGCAATGCGTGTAGCGATATGACACGCATGCGTCCTGGTGGGGTTCTTCACGTAGTCACTCACGTGACTCCGAAGTAAAATAGATTGGGACACATTAGGCTAAGGTTTATTACTGTCATGTATACTGCAGTACAGTAAAAATCTTTGTTTTGCACGCTGTCCAAACAAATTAGATATTACTATACATGGATACTAGTCAAGCCAAACTCAAGTGCAATGGGTAGAAGAAAATAAAAGATAGAGTACAGAATATAATTTTCAGCATTGTAAGGCAACAGTTCCAGAAAACAGTTCTAGAAGTGATTATGGAATGAAGTGATTATGGCCTAGATTATGGAAGCACTGTTCAGAAGCCTGATAACAGAGGGGAAGAAGCTGTTCCTGTGTCTGGTGGTCTGTGCTTCTTTTGGTATGGGGAGGTACTTTATTTGTCGCATGTACCGAGGTACAACAAAATTCATTTTTGTATACAGTTCAGTACGTATCACCTTGCATAAGCAGTTAGATACATATTAGATAAGCATCTCAGATACAGTTCAAATGTTTAGCAGTAATACAATACAATACAATACGGTTTATTTGTCACATTGCACAAAAAGTGCAAGTGAAATGGATATGTCAGCAGCGATACAATGATAAAGAGCACACACAAAAACACAATAAAAATTTAACATAAACATCCACCACAGCATTCATCACTGTGGTGGAAGGCACACAATTTGGCCAGTCCTCCTCCATTTTCCCCCGTGGTCGGGACCTCAACCCTCGGCAGCCGCTGCTGCGGGCGTCCAGATAGTAAGGACAAGGTACGAGTCCAGGTAAGTCCAGAGTCGGCTCTTCCCCACCGGAGACCGCGGCTTTAAGTTGGTGTAGGCCGCAGGCCGGCGGCCGAAGATTTAAAGTTAATCATACAGTATACAATGTCACCAGTTTGGAGCCATTTGCAAATCCCAGTTGTTGTAAGTGTAGGGTTCTTGACCTGACCATGAAGGTCTGTTGTCCTGGCGGCATTACAGGGTCGGCCTGGCCAAGTGCAGCCGTTGGTGTGCTCCACCGTTGTAGGCCGTGCCCAGACCAGCCGTGCCCCAGGCTGCTGCAGGGCCTCCAACCGTCGAGGCTGTGCAATCCCTCCTGCCGCCGGTCTGCTTACCGACACTCCAGGTGGGATCCTGTGGGTCCTCGATCCACAGCGGGCGAGCTGCTTTCAAGTGTCTGTATCTTCTGCCTGACAGGAGCGGGAGAAGAGGGGATGACCAAGATGGGAAAAGTCTTTCTAATCATTTTTGTAAAGATGTTGAGGATTAATTTTGTTTCACCTCATTCAACTATTATGAAAAAGCGATACACTGATCTGATCCTTTGCATGATTAGATTTATGTTGGACTATAGAGAAGAAGGCAGGAGTGCATTTTTAGTGACTCTGCCTCTTCAAGATTCCAATTAAAACACAGCTCTTCAAATTATCCTTCATGGCTCAGTCAATATTTCCTGAACTGAAAGCCAAGAGTTTTGGAAGAATTGAACCGCAAGAACCTCAATTTACCAGTTTGGCCACAATGGTGCAGTTAATTCTTTCAGAAATTGTCCTTTTAATGAATGCACACAGGATGGAAATGAAAATGTTTTCAATACATTAACCAAAGAATGGTCAGTTTTGTTCAACTTTTCCAAAGCAGGCATTGCAGTTCTTCAAAGATTTTGTTAATCCAACATTATTTTCTCATTGGTTTAATTTAGTTTATTACTGTCACATGTACCGAGGTACATTGAAAAACTATTTGTTGTGTGCTATCCAGTCAGCGGAAAGATAACTCAACAGTGTGTTTTTTATAGTGCATCTGTGGAAATTTGTATGAGTCATTAGAGACATGCTGAACTTCCTCAGTCTCCGAGGGAGGTAGAGGCATTGATGTGTCTTTTTGGCAGGCACGTCTATGTGGTTCGACCATGACAGGTCGTTGGTAATATTAATGCCAAGGAACTTAAAGCTCTTAACCGTTTCCTCTTCAGAACGATTAATGCTCATCAGGGCTATCTGAATCACACTATCTGAAGTCAGTAACTAGCTCCTTCGTCTTGCTGGCATTGAGGGAGCATTGAATGCTATGAAATTGAATTTGGTGGCCTGCACTCTGCTTGAAATGCTATGAAATTGAATTTGGTGGCCTGCACTCTGCTTGAAATGCTATGAAACTGAATTTGGTGGCCTGCACTCTGCTTTAAATGGAATTTCAAGGAATAGCCTGAGTGAACTGCCAGCCCACCAGCCCTGAGTGACTGATCTGCCAGCCCACCAGCCCCGAGTAACTGAGCTGCCAGCCCACCAGCCCCGAGTGACTGAGCTGCCAGCCCACCAGGCCCGAGTGACTGAGCTACCAGCCCACCAGGCTTGAGTGACTGAGCTGCCAGCCCACCAGGCCTGAGTGGCTGAGCTGCCAGCCCAAGAATCCATTTGGCCCACAATGTCGATACTAGCCCTCTGGAAACCAGTCCCTTCAGCCTACTACACCCATACTTGCGCTCAGACCCCCCCCCCCCCCCACTGGCCACCAATATTGGAATTGGTGGAGAGGTGGAATATTGCATTGGGGGAACCAGCCCTCCCATAGTCTAGTGTTCCTATTATATCTTTCCCTCCTCACTTTAAACCTTTGTCCTCTGGTTCTTAATTCCTCTACTCTGGGCAAGATGCATGCTGCTGTTAGAATGACAGGCAAGGCAGTTAGGAGTGGAGAACCCTGGATGATGAGAGAAGTTGAGGCTCTCGTCAGAAAATGAAGGAGGCTTGAGTTGTGATAGAGTCTCTTTGCCTTTACCCAATCTATTCCTCTTGCGATCTTGTACACTTCCATAAGATCACACGTCATCCTCTTGCCCTCCAAGGAATAGAGTCCTAGCCTGCTCAACCGCTCCCTATAACTCAAGCCGATGAGTCCTGGTAATGTACTCGTAAATCTTCTCTACATCCCTTCCAGCTTGACAACATCTGTCCTGTAAAATGGTGCCCAAAATTGAACAAGACTCACCAACACCTTACGTAACTGCAACATGACCCCCCCCCCCCCCCCATCTCCTATACTCCGACTGATGAAGGTCAAGGTGCCAAAAGCCTTTTTGACCACCTATCTACCTGCAATGCCACTTTCAAGGAATTTTTTTTTCTTAATATGGGTTCTTCATATTTGCTTGCAGGAACCATGAAATTACTCAAATAGATGACTGAAATGATCTGTTGAAAAGCAGACTCAACACCATGGTGTTTGTCAGTGCCATGCGTATAATGATTTCTTTAATTTTATTACAATGGTTCTCTTCCTCGGTGATCTCTTAAGCAGATGGTTCTCTGTGATGATTTGCTGGATGTTGCCATGGTGTATGTCCTTCCCTTCACTCTTCACGACATTCCATCTTTCTACGATAATCTTTTGGGGAAACCCCTTTGTTTAATTGTCTGCACAAAATTCTGAGCAGATCCTGACAAATTTAGTGATGGCCTCCCCTGGGCTGCTGTCAGTGTTCCTATTAAGGAAATGGCCCCAGGTATTAGTGGCCTCAATATCAACTTTATTTATTCCTTTCTCTATGCAGCACTGCATCAGTGATCTGTTGTGTTACATTAGTCAATTTGTCTTGTCTTAGGTGGTTTATAACCCTGTAACAACAACCATCACCAATGATTTAGGCTCCAAAAATATTGAAGCTTAGAAACATTAAGAGGGTTAAGACATAAGGATAAACTTTTTATTTTCTTGGCCAGTTTGACAATTTTCCTGGAGGATGTACAAATCTCAGAAGAACCACCATTTATTTATATTTTATTCTCCACTTTAGTGTAATTCAGTAGGAACATTGTTTTCAGTAGGAACATTGAAAATAACGATTTTGTATTTTTCTTGTTAGCAACTAAGTGTTCAGTTATTGATGTAAAAAATCTGAAAATTATACGAAAGTTAAGGGACATTCCGACATTTCCGACTCCTCCAACATTTTCTCTCCAATCGGTCCTCCGACAGTTTCATCATCTCTAATGGAATCGCACCATTACACACATAAGGTCATGGAGGGGGGGGGGGGGGAGGAAGGAATAGTAGAATTAGGCCATTTGGTCCATCCAGTCTACTCCGCCATTCAATCATGGTACCTGTCTAACTGTTTCTTAAACGTTGGGATAGTCCCCGCCTCAGCTACCTCCTCTTGCAGCTTGTTTCATACACCCATCACCCTTTGAGTGAAAAGGTTACCCCTCAGATTCCTATTAAATCTTTTCTCCTTCACCTTGAACCTATGTCCTCTTGTCCTCGATTTCCCTACTCTGGGCAAGAGACTCTGTGCATCTACCTGATCCATTCCTCTCATGTTCTCAGTTCCCAGGCTTTTCCTTACAGCCCTTCTTAAATAGAGGCACAACATTAGGCACCCACCAGTATTCAGGCACCTCACTCTTGTCAAATAATGGATTATGCGTCTCAGTCAGGGTGCCTGCAATTTCCTCTCTAACTTCCCACAGTGTCCTCAGATATATTCAATTATGCCTAGGAGATTTATCTACCTCCCTACGGTTGAGGAGATGTTGGATGTCTTGAGGTGTATGAAGGTAAATAAATCTCCTCGGCCTGGAGCCCACCTTTCCTCAATCATCATTGCTAGCTTTGATTTGTTCTTTTCATACCTTTCATTCATTTGTTCTTCATACCTTTTCACACCTCTAGTTTCCCTCTCCTCAGACCCTCAGTCTGAAGACGGATCTCAACCTGAAACATCACCCATTCCTTCTTTCCGGAGATGCTGCCTGACCCGCTGAGTTACTTCAGCATTTTGTATCTATCTTCATTGCCAAATGCGAATAAGAACTTTTCATGTGAGATCATCAACAATAGGTGCAGGAGTAGGCCATTCGGCCCTTCGAGCCAGTGCCAATAATTCCCATAGAACACGGAGTGTGATTAACACAGCACAGCAGGTCAGGCGGCATCTGTGGTGGATGACAATAGACATTTCCACCTCCTAGTATTGCTAGTTCTTGATTCCATCACAGTAAAGAGCTGGTACTTTGGCACCAATCTATCTAAATGGAGCTGAGATGGAATTGCCAAATGGAATATGCCTGATCTAATTCTAAACTGAATTAAATAGGGTGGACTTGGAACAGATCTGGCAACTCAAAATTGTGCATTCACAAAATGAACCATCAACAACAACTGTAACATACTGTACATCATCACAATGTGTAAGGTGATGACCTGGCACATCGCTCAGTCACCCATCAGCATCAAGCCAGGGATAGCCCTACCTGGGTGAATGATAGCAACACTAGGAATAACAAAAAGTGAGGATCAAAACTGCTGAAGGTATCACTCAGAACTCCTGGCATTTGTAATCACAATAACAGCATGCAACCAATAAAGTTTTGTAAACACATCATAAAGAGGAAACTCAAAGAATACATTCTTCTCAAATGATAGCAGCATACAGCATGCAAATGCTAAAGATAAGCGTGAAACAGTTGCCATCACATTCAGTCTGAAGTTCTCAGTCAATGATTTAGCTTGGCTTCCTTCTGAGTCCCCACTTACAAAAACCTCTCTGCAAGGCTATCTAACCTTACTCCATGTGATATCAAGAAACAGAGGAGAGCAACAAATACAGCAAAATATGGTTTAGTTTAGTTGAGAGATACAGCACAGAAAAAGGCAACTTCGGCCCACCAAGTCCCTGTCGAGCAGTGATCCTTGTACACTCGCACAATCCTACACATGAGGGCCAATTTACAATTTTTACCCAAGCTAAACTAACCTACAACCCTGGATGTCTTTGGATTGTGGGAGGAAACCAGAGTACCTGAGGAAAACCCACGCAGTCAGGGAAGAATGTATGAACTCCATACAGACAGCACCCATAATCAGGATCTAACCCATGTCTCTGGCACAGCAAGGCAGCAACTATATTGCTGCACCACTATATCAGCCTAGCACCAAACAATAACCTGGGTGCAGAACTGCAGACCTGTGCTGCAGAGCTAGTCACATTTTCAGCCAAGCTGTTTCACTGCAGTTAAAGCTTTGACATTCACCCAACAATGTACAAAGCCATTCAGATTTATCTTGCCCAAGAAAGTATTTTTCAAAAAAACATAATTTCCAATCAGGCTATGCTCAATCATCGCCAAAGTGATGAAAGGCGACACTGTGCTGCAAAGTAACATTTATTCTGCAATATCTGCCTAACTGAAGCCCATTTTGGGTATTGCTAGGATTTCTTGATTCCATCACAGTAAAGAGCTGGTACTTTGGCACCAATCTACCTTTTGATTAAGTGTGGCTTGAAGGCACCATGGTAAAACTGAAGTCAATGGGCTTCAAGGGAAAATAAAATAGGTGGTTAGAGAATTACATTGAAGAGCGGCACAGTGGTGCAGCGGTAGAGGTGCTGCCTTACAGCACCAGAGACCCGGGTTCAATCCTGACTGCAGATGCTGTCCGTACAGAGTTTGTACATTCTCTCTGTGACCACATGGTTTTCACCAGGTGCTCCGGTTTCCTCACACCCTCCAGACTTGCAAGTTTTCGAGGTTAATTAGCTTTGGTAAAACTGTAAATTGTCCCTAGAGTGTAGGATAGTGCTGGTGTACGGGATGATTTCAAGAGAAAGTTAGATTTAGTTCTTAGGGCTATAGTCAAGGGATATGGGAAAAAAGCAGGAATGGGGTACTGATTTTAGATGATCAGCCATGATCATATGGAATGGCAGTACTGGCTTGAAGGGCCGAATGGCCAAGTCCTGCACCTATTTTTCTATGTTTCTATGTTTGATTGCTGATCAGTGTGGACTTGGTAGGCCGTAGGGCCTGTTTCCACGCTGAATCTGTAAAGTCTAAAGTTTAAAGACATATCTCACACAAAATATGATGGTTGTTGTCACCAGAGATCAATTATCAATGTCCCACTTTCCTCACGGCATTGTTCTGTGCCTAGCCATCTTCAGATGCTTTATCAATGATTTTCCTTCCATCATGTGGTCAGAATTGGGGATATTTGCTGATGATTACACAATGTTCAATACCATTTGCAACTTTCCAGCAAATGAAGCATTCCCATGCTTGCATACAGCAGGATCTAGACAACGGTCAGATTGGTTTGACAAGTAAAAATAATATTCATGTCATGAAAGTTACAGGCAATGATGTTGCCAATGTATCCATTTTTTAATGTATATTTTTACACTGCTTCTGTGCAATTGTTTGCATCTAAACTATGAGAAACTATTTTGTTCCTTTAATGATGGACTTCTCTATTCCATAGTGAACTTAGTTTACTGTGTTTTTTTTTTCCAATCTGTCAGTATCTTTTTGAAACTTTCTTCTCCCTTAAGCGACTTATTGTGCACATAACTTATTGTTGTCAGCAAACTTGGATTCTATTCTTTCATATGAGTTACCGGGAAAATTGTAAAAAGATACAGAACTCTAGGGAACATCACAACATCCGCCAATTTCAGTCTCCTACCTGCGAGTCAACACACTTTTCATTTTTGCCCAAGGTCATCCCTGGATGTCCAGCAAGTCAGGTTTTTTGCATTGAATAACTTTTGGAATGCATGAATAATATTATAGGGAGCCCATCAGCTACCCAAATCAATATCATTTCAACAAGGTGTAGCTTACTCTTTACAAATCCATACTTACTCTCTGATCAGTTCATACTTGCTCAAATTTTCATTTACACTTTCCCTCAAGTAAATCTCAGTGATTTCCTCACAACAAGTATTTGATTCAGCGGTCCCTATTTATATAGGCTCTCTCTTTTGCCCTCATGAAATTCTCGCAAAACTTATCCTCCATATATTTTTGATAGTATTTAGATTTTAAACTTTAGAGATGCAGCGTGGAAACAGGCCCTTTGGCACACAGCGTCTGCACTGACCAGCCGTGGAAACAGGCCCTTTGGTACACAGCATCCGCACTGACCAGCGATCACCCCATACTATCCTGAACATTGGGGACTATTTACAATTTACAGAAGCCAATTAACCTACAAACCTGTATGTTTTTGGAGTGTGGGACGAAACTGGAGCACCCCGACAAAGACCCACGCGGTCACGGGGAGAACGTACAAACGTAAAGACAGCACTCGTGGTCAGGATCTAACCCGGGTGTCTGGCGCTGTAAGGCAACAACTCGCCCGCTGCACCACTGTGCTGCCCTTGTCTTTATGTGTTATATAATCTGCTTTGATAATTTGCAAAATAAACCTTTTCACTGCACGTGACAATAATAAAATTAAATCAAAACCTAAACCATTGTTCTTAAGAGTAAAATCTTGATGGATTTTGTGTTTGGAGAGGTTTGCCTGAGAGTTTTTCTCAGAGAATTCCTGCTTGTTGTGATGAATAAAGACATTTACATCCACCAGCTTCAGTCTCCTGTGTGCTACCTAATCCAATCTGTCATTTCCATCAACCTAGGCCTCAAGCAATGATGACAATAGAAACACAGCCATGAGAAAATCTATGTTTAGCATCTCAAGGATCCCACAGAGTGATCTCTCCTTGGTTCCTCCCGGCCAACCTGCTTCATCCCAACCAATAGAAGCTGTTGAGTCTTTTGAAGCTGCTCTACAGTCTACTATAACCAGCAGCTGAGAAGAGACACAAAGATTTTGTATCAGAAAACCTCAAGACTTGTTTGATGAAAATGACCAGACATAATAAGTAACTAATGGGAAACACAACGCGTTCTTGCACTCAAAACATTATCAAATCCTATGGGGGAAAACAAAGCAACTCAACATGCATCCAAAAGGCAAGACCTAACCAAAACCAGATGACATATGGGAATTGGAGAGAATCCAGGGAATTATAGACCAGTAAACCTCACATCAGAAGGTAGGTGGAAAAACCCACGTGATCACAGGGAGAATGTACAAACTCCATAGTCGGGATTGAACCTGGGTCTCTGGTGGTGTAAGGTGGCAACTCTACCACTGCGCCACTGTGCTGCCCTAATATACAGAATATGGTCACCACCAGCAAGGCCGTATTTTACTTCGGAGTCACGTGAGTGACTACGTGAAGAACCCCGCCACGACGCATGCGTGTCATATCGCTTCACGCTTGCGAAACGACAGGCGGGGTGGAGTGTCCCTCGCAGCGGTAAGTTTGAAACCGCGACCTGCAGGTAAGTGATTTACTCTGCGGTAGTTTTTGTCCCCGCGCTGTTTTTACACAGGGGGGGAAGCTGGACAAAATAGTGTCCACAAGTGCTGCGAGTAAAGCTGGCTGGGGAGGACCGCGAAGTTGCGGGACCCAGCAGCAGCTGAAGGCACAAGCCCCGTAAGGGATCAGCTGTGCCGACTTTTGGTCCCGCGCCGGCCAGAACACCACGGCCGGGCGGGAGACTATTCAAATGCGGCCGTCGACTTTTGGACAAGTCGAAAACAGCAGGAGACGGGGTGGAACGACGTTCCCCCGTAGCTACAATTTTAACTTGGACCTGCAGGTAAGAGCTGCGGTCTTTTTGTGTTTTTACCATGCTAATTACAGGTGGAGAAACCAACGGGCTGCGACAAAGCTGGTGGGCTAGATGGGATCAGCTGTGCCCGATGTCGCCTCCGCACCGGCCAGATCCACTCCACGGCAGTAAGGACAAAGCTGGTGAGGGAGCAGCGGGCAGCCAGCAGCAGCCAGCGGCACTCGGATCACCGATAGTGGGATCAGCTGTGCCCGATGTCGCCTCCGCACCGACCAGATCCACGCAGCCGGGCGGAAAGGCTAGACACAAAAATAAACAAGGTCGTGGACTCAGAGGAGTCTGACTTTGAACAACCGCGGCCGGCCAGCGACCGAGAGCGCTGGAGCCGGATGGAGCGGTGTGTGGAGCATTTGCTCCAATGTGACAGACTCCGGGAGATGGAGTCGGGTCACTGTGGGCCCTATGATAAACCCACAGCAGTACCTCTTGAAGGGCTGCACAGTGCTTCTACCTCATCAGAGGGGAGCACTGCGGGTCAGTTCTGGGCTGACCTGGAAGAGGGGTCCGCAGAAGGAAAGACAAGTGTGCAAGGGGTGCAGGAACAAGAGAGCCTACTGGACTAATAAAATGGACTCCAACAAACACTAAAGCCATAGACAGCACCCTACGCACCCACCAGCAGAACTGGTGAAAGCTCGAAGGCCCGGTATTCAAAACATGAGTCTTTTTAGGCCATGGCCCAGGCCGGCCTTCTTGGAAGATGCGGGGACCTCCAATGCCAACCAAACCGAAAATCCAGACACCAGTGCAACAACAGCAGCGAAGAACCTACAAAAAGAAGTAAACCTGCCACTGGTAACTATGGAGGTAGGTGGGTCTGGTTCCCTACAAAATACAGGGAGCATGGAGGTTGGGGGGAGACTACACTCTTTTCTGAATGCATGGAGCATGTTAACAACCGATACTTTCATCTTAAGCAGTATCCAGGGATATACAATAGAGTTTATACACAAGTACAGCCCTCCAGTTCAACATATACCGAACCGAATGTTCGTGCCTTCTGATAAAGGAAAATCAAAAGCGCAAGCTGAACTGGAGCGGCTTTACATAAAAGGTGTAATTGAGAAAACTCAACACGAACCATTAGAATTTGTGTCGAATATATTTATCAAAAACAAAAAAGATGGTGGTTGTCGCATCACCATAGATCTGACAAAATTGATACCTTTGTTACTGCTAAACAATTAATTTCCAAAGGTTACTTCATGGCCAGCATCGATTTAAAAGATGCTTACTATTCAGTGCCTATACGAGGAGACCACAGATGTTACTTAAAATTCAACTGGATGGGCAACTCTGGCAGTATAAAGCACTGCCAAATGGGTCATCAGCCCCAGGCTGTTCACAAAAATTTTGAAACCAGCCCTAGCGTTTCTACGGAAACGTAAACACATGGTCATGGCATATTTAGATGACATACTCATTGTGGGCAAAACTTTGGAATTGGCCAAACAAACTGTAACAGCCACAAAATAGTTATTTGAAAAACTGGGATTTATTATCCATCCAGTTAAATCTAAATTAACGCCTTCCACTACTATGGACTATTTGGGGGTTTCACCATTGACTCAGTTCACATGTCGGTGACTCTGCCTAAGGGAAAGGCTAGAGATTTAATAGAGGCTTGCATAACCTCATTGACATCAGCAAACCATCCATCAGATTGGTAGCAAAAGTAATTGGCAAATGGTGGCTGCCTTTCCAGCCACACAATTTAGACCTCTACATTACCAAAACTTACAGAGAGCAAAAATACAAGCACTCTAAATTAATGCAGGTCACTTTGACAGACCTAGGAAACTACCAATCAAAGCTAAAATGGAACTAAAATGGTGGATAGATAACATCTGGCTTTGTTCCAAACCAATCATTGTCAGTAACCTTTCCATGGTACTACAAACTGATGCCAGTGCACTTGGGTGGGGAGCCATCAATACCATCACCAGCTGTGGAGGTAGATGGACTGCTCAGGAGGCATCATTATTACTCACACTGGGCATAAACCACCTGGAAATGTTGGGTGCATTCCATGGCCTAAAGTCATATTGTACTGGGTCATATCACCAGCATGTTAGACTACAGATAGACAATACCACCGTGGTAGCATACATTGACCACATGGGTGGAAACAAATCGACATCATGTGACAATCTGGCTAATACAATTTGGCAATGGTGTATCCAGAGAGATATTTGGATATCAGCCACTTACCTACCAGGAAGACTAAATTTAGTGGCAGACACCAGGTCACGCAAATTTAATGAAAACACCGAATGGATGTTGAATAAAAAAGTATTTGCTGATATTACAGCAAAATATGGAACACCAGATATCGATCTATTCGCATCCAGACTTAACCACCAGTTATCAAATTATGTTTCATGGGAACCAGACCCTGGGGCAGCGGCGACAGATGCATTTTCGCTGCATTGGGGGGGAAATTGTTTATTTACGCATTCCCTCCTTCCTGCCTCATCATTCGGGTATTAAGGAAAATACAACAAGACTCTGCGTCTGGTATTGGGAGTACCCAATTGGCCTACTCAACCATGGTTCCCAGTGGTATTAAACATGGTATTAGAACCATGTATCACCATCCCACATAGACCAGATTTATTGCTACATCCCGTAACAAGGGATAGCCACCCATGCCATAAACATTTGAACTTATTAATTTGTAGAGTTTTAAAAACACCTCTACTACAACTGGGACTGACGGACCGAACAGTGAACATGATCTCGGCGGCCCAAAGACAGTCAACCAAAAAACAGTATCTGGTCTATATCAGGAAGTGGGCAATGCACTGCCATAAAAACAACATCACCTACAGAGACATGAACATCCCGTCTGTTCTGGAATATCTGGCAGGCCTCCACTTGTAACAGGTATAGCTTGGACCCAATAGCAGCACAGAATCAGGCAGGTATAGTTGGTAATGAACTTTATTACGATACTGTAACACAGAGTAGTAACACAGGAATGGGTACACCGTACTCACACAGAGGCTCAGGATTGAGCGAGGGTTCCGAAGAGGGGCAGGCAGGATCGAATCCATGTAGGCAGTCGGGAAATCGCTGGAGAGTCTTGCATGAATGCTGAGAACAATCTGGCACTGTGTGAACGGTGAGGAGAGTCTATATACCGGGTTAATTGGTGATCAGAGGCAACTGAGTGCAACAGGTGAGGAGAGTTGGGCTGATGAGAGAGGAGTGGCAGGCGAGGAGAAGGATGGACCGGTGGAAAAGTACTGGGAGGTGAAGTGGATGAGAATGAGGAGAGGGCAGACTGTGACACCACTATGATGAGGGGCTCAGTTACAGTGCCATCAACTGCGCCAGAAGTGCCCTATCGACTTACCTATGGCAGGGGACAGAGCGTTACTCTGTTGGGACTCACCCACTGGTAACAAAACTTATGAGGGGAATTTTTAATACTAATCCCCCAAGAACCAGGTACTCCCAAATATGGGATGTAAGTATTATCCTGAAGATGCTCAGGAAATGGTCTCCAGCAACAGCTCTGTCCCTACATAGACTGACATTAAAAACAGTCATGCTAATGGCATTGGTCACGGCACAGAGGGTACAGTCACTGCATAAACTAAGACTGGACAACATGACTTCCTCAACAGAAAATATTACGTTTCATATCTATGAGTTAGTAAGCAGAACAGACAGGGATCAGCAGGCCTCAATATACAATTTAGGTCATACCCAAACAGATGACCATCTGTGTATAATAAGACATCTGTCATTATACATGGAGAAAACGAAAATCCTAAGAGGCAATGAGAAGGCACTTTTTGGTCAGCCACTAGCAACCACACAAAAGAGTGATGGTCCAGACCATCTCAAGATGGCTGAAACAGGTGCTAACACAGGCTGGGGTGGATACTAATATTTTAAAATCTCATTCCACCAGGGCTGCAGCTACATCGGCAGCGATACAGTTGGGTGTACCAATGGACCAAATCCTCAAGGCAGCAGGATGGTCTGGGGGAAAAAACATTCCAATTATTTTACAATAAACCAGTAATGAAACCTGGAACATTTGCAGAAACAAATTTAAGTTCTGTAAATTAATTTAAACCCATAAAAAGGGGTTCTAAATTTGTGTTAATAAATTTTATGATTTCACCGTCGAATTCATGTCCAAATTATGTTAACACAATTCCTCTTACAGTCATCAAGGCAGACGTGATGCATGGACTCGTTTCCACGGCATGAAATCACAGATCTTTAAAATCTTCACGTAGTCACTCACGTGACTCCGAAGTAAAATAGTAAGATTAAACGAGAACTTACCAGTTTGAAGTTTGATCTGTATTTTATGAGGAGTTACGATGAGGGATTACGTGCCCTCCGCTCCCACCCTCGATCATATACTTAACTGGTATCTCTTCTCTAATCTTACTATGTTTAGTCATTACAGTTATCTATGATTTCACACCGCTGCTTTGAAGAATGACACGCATGCGTCGTGGCGGGGTTCTTCACGTAATCCCTCATCGTAACTCCTCATAAAATACAGATCAAACTTCAAACTGGTAAGTTCTCGTTTAATCTTACTATTTCATTGCCCATCTTTCCAAGGTCACATTGTGCTGTTAAGCAGGGAATTTCTGGATTATGACCCAACAATGTTTATAGGTCTAAATCTGGATGGGGAAAAGTGTGGAGTCATGCGTTTTGGTAGTAGGAATAAAGGCATAGACTATTTTCTAAACCGGGAGTGAATTCCGAAATCGGAGGTGCAAAGGGACTTGGGAGCGCTGGTGCAGGATTTCCAAAAAGTTAATTTGCAAGTCGAATCAGTAGTAAGGAAGGCCAATGGAATGCTAGCATTTATTTTGATGGCTAGAATACAAAAGCAGGGATGAAATGCAGAGGCTTTAATAAGACACTGGTCAGACCACATTCAGAGTATTGTGAGGCGTTTTGAGCTCCATTTCTAAGGAAGGATGTGCTGGTGTTGGAGAGGAGGTTGACAAGAATGATCCCAGGGATGAGTCGGTTAACATATGATACGTGTTTAATGGCACTGGGCCTGTGCTCACTACAGTTTAGAAGGATGAGGGAGGACCTCATTGAAACTTGTCGAATAGTGGAAGGCATAAATAGAGTGGATGTGGAGAGGATGTTTCCACTAGTGGAAGAGTCTAGGGCCATATGGCATAGCCTCAGAATAAAAGGACACCCCTTTAGAAACGAGATGAGGAGCAATTTGTTTAGTCAGAGGTTGTTGAATCTGTGGAATTCATTGCCACAGAAGGCTGTGGAGTCCAAGTTGATGGATATTTTTAAGGTGGAAATTGATAAGTTCTTAATTAGTAAGGGTGTCAAGAGTTATGGGGAGAAGGCAGGAGAATGAGGTTGAGAGAGAAAGATTGAATGGCGGAGTAGACTTAATGGGCCGAATGGCTTAATTCTGCTCCAACAACCTATGAACCTGAAATGGATTGAATTTAGACATGAGATTCTGTTCAACAACAATCTTAGAATTCAGTATCTGAGATTGATCTTTGAAACAGAAAGTATCCCCGAGAAGCTGTTTTTAAACAATGGACCACTCTTCTTATTAAGTTATGTTGAATTGAAAAATCTGCATGATGGACTCCAGCATTCATTTATTGCCCTATAACAGCTGGCACACTCTATCACTGCTGCTAAGATGTCTATGTTTTACATTGGAAGTGTCGAAAACAAGTTTTCCAAGGTTGTTTTAGTTGAACGATGAATCATCGGGCAGATATTTCTCTTGGTCATGTATCATATGATGCCACATGGAATCGCAGAAAGCACTCCAGTAGAGATCCAATATGTTGGAAGTCTCAGATGCACTTGAGTGTAGCATGGCTTCAGTATGAGGAAAGAGTGGAGAAACTGTAGGTAAAACAAAAGAAAACTTAACCAGTCTCAACCTGAAACATCATCCATTCCTCTTCTCCAGAGATGCTGCCTGTCCTGCTGAGTTACACCAGCTTTTTGTGTCTATCTTCAGTTTAAATCAGCCTCTGCAGTTTCTTCTTACCCAAAAGAAAAGTCATGATTTGCATTTCAAAAACTCTTTGGGGTGAGACAAAGAAAAGCAATTCAGACAGCATTAGGGATGGATAATTCTCAGGGTGAATAGGCAAAATAGTAAAGTAGGATACTGATGGGATGATGTAAGTTTCCAGTATTAGATTATATTCTGTGCAATTGAGCAGAAAATATATTAGTGTTCAGATTTACTATGTTTGCAGGAAGAAATCACCAGGTATTATCATGACATTTTATTTTCGCCTTCTAACACAGTGATGAATGTGGAGGAGTCACTGTGGTGGATGTTTATGTTAAAATGTATTTTGTGTGTTCTGTTGCTTTTTATTGGTATGACCGTATGGCAAATGAAATTCCTCGTATGTTGCAAAATATACTTGACTAATAAAATATGATTATGATTATTATGATTATTTAAGAGACAATTAGCAGATACATAGAAACATAGAAACATAGAAAATAGGGGCAGGAGTAGGCCATTTGGCCCTTCGAGCCTGCACCGCCATTCAATATGATCATGGCTGATCATCCAACTCAGTATCCTGTACCTGCCTTCTCTCCATACCCCCTGATCCCTTTAGCCACAAAGGCCACATCTAACTCCTTAAATATAGCATGGACAGGACTGGTTTATATTAATGATTTGGAAGAGGGAATTAGGAGCAACACTAGCAAGTTTGCGGATGACACAAAGCTGTGTGGCAGTGTGAACAGTGAAGAAGATGTTAGGAGGTTGCAGGGTGACCTGGACAGGTTGAGTGAGTGGGCAGATGCATGGAAGATGCAGTATAATATAGATAAATGTCAGGTTATCCACTTTGGCGGCAAAAACAAGGGGGCAGATTATTATCTCAATGGGGTTAGGTTAGGTAAGGGGGAGGTCCAGCCAGACCTGGGTGTCCTTGTACACTGGTCACTGAAAGTTGGCGTGCAGGTACAGCAGGCAGTGAAGATAGCTAATGGAATGTTGGCCTTCATAACAAGAGGATTTCAGTATAGGAGTAGAAAGGTTCTTCTGCAGTTGTATAGGGCTCTGGTAAGACCACATCTGGAGTATTGTGTACAGTTTTGGTCTCCTAATTTGAGGAAGGACATCCTTGTGATTGAAGCAGTGCAGCGTAGGTTCACGAGATTGATCCCTGGGTTGGCGGGACTGTCATATGAGGAAAGGTTGAAAAGACTAGGCTTGTATCCACTGGAGTTTAGAAGGATGAGGGGGTATCTTATAGAAACATATAAAATTATAAATGGACTGGACAAGCTAGATGCAGGAAAAATGTTCCCAATGTTGAGTGAGTCCAGAACCAGGGGCCACAGTCTTAGAATAAAGGGGAGGTCATTTAAGACTAAGGTGAGAACAAACCTTTTCACCCAGAGAGTTGTGAATTTATGGAATTCACTGCCACAGAGGGCAGTGGAGGCCAAGTCACTGGATGGATTTAAGAGAGAGTTAGATAGAGCTCTAGGGGCTAGTGGAGTCAGGAGATATGGGGAGAAGGCAGGCACGGGTTATTGATAGGGGATGATCAGCCATGATCAGAATGAATGGCGGTGCTAGCTCGAAGGGCTGAATGGCCTCCTCCTGCACCTATTTTCTATGTTTCTATAGGCTTATGGGCCAAGCGCGGGCACGTGTGACTAGTGTAGATGGGGCATGTTGGTTGACATGGGCAAGTTGGGCCGAAGAGCCTGTTCCCACGCTGCAGGACTCTATGACTTAATGACTCTTAACTGGATGCCGCGGACTTCTAAGCAGGGCTGTGGGCAAAGCCTGGCTGGTGGCCGGCATCTAGGTAGATCAGACCCAATGTAATATTAAATTGGATGCAAAGTAACAACAAATTATGACCAAACTTTCCATTCTGGAAAAAGGGCTTGCATATTCCGATAAACATCGCGGCTCTTTCCATAAATGTGTGTATTCTGGCCCAATTGATTTGTGATCTTGAAATTATATCAAGTCATGAAGCGTTACCTATCCCTGTTCTCCAGAGATGCTGCTTGACCCGCTGAGTTACTCCACCACTATGTGTCCTTTCACGTAAACCAGCATCTGCAGTTCCTTGTTTCTATATTTGTATGTATTTTCTAGTTGCCGCTTCAATTGACAAAGTTTTGGATGAAGGTATTATGAAACGTTCATATGCCAGTATATACAAGACAAAATTTTGGACACACAGTATTATTGTCATGTTAAAGGCATTGTGTCATACAGTACAGGCTCCACTTCTCATTTCATCCTTGCTGACTAGAATGCCCAATGTATGTTAATCCCATTTGCCTGCATTTGGCCCATGTCCCACAAAACCCTTCCTGTGCATGTGCCTGTCCAAGTGTCTTTACAATGCTTTTATAGTATCTGCCTCACCTACCTCCTCTGGAAACTCATTCATACACCCACCACTCTCCCTGTGAAAAAGTTGCTCCTCAAGTTCCTTTTAAATCTTTGCCCTCTCACTATGTTCTCTGGTTCTTGATTCACCTACGCTGTGCATTCACCCTATCTATTCTCCTCATGATTTTATACACCTCTGTAAGATTACTCCTCAGCCTCCTGAGCTCCAAGGATTAAAGTCCCATCCTGTCCAACCTATTCCTCTAGCTGTGATTCTTGGCAACATCATTGTAAATCCTTTATGCTCTTCTCAGCACAATTGTACAGCTAAATGTTCTAAATATATAATTTGATCATCGTATAAATTCTGATTTTTTTTAATATAACACATTCATTTCTGAGCTTCATGTTTTTTTAAGAATTGTAGCCAAATGACTTGACCAAACACATGACATTAATTTCTCTGGATTCAAATAAAGTTTTACTGTTTGATTAGTATACATAATTGACAAAAAGTTACTGCACATTGAATATGATTCATTGCTTTGGGAAATATATCTGATAATTCTTTGCAAGAAAAGCTAAAGCCAACTGGACAAATGACTGTCTCCGCCTCTTCATTTCTTCTTCTCGCCCCCCCCCCCCCCCCCCGGCACCCCCCCCCCCCCCCCCCCCCCATCAGTCTGAACAAGGGTCTCGACCCGAAACGTCACCTATTCCTTCACTCCATAGATGCTGCCTCACCCACTGAGCTTCTCCAGCATTTTTGTCTACCTTCTGATAATTATGACTAATAGTTAGCAGTAAAATAAAATGGATAATGCTAATTATAAATGTATTTAGTTAGTAGGGGAAATGAGAATCATAGAATGGCAATATAATCCAATCAATCCACTTGAAAAATACCCCCAGGTGTGCCCGAGAGTGGGGGAGAGGGAGGATGAGCACCACAATTTGACAGCCGAGGCCTGAAAGTTCACCAGACCCGGATGGGGTATTTGGAGGGAGGGGGAGTGGAATGTAAAATCTAAGCTAAGGATTTAGGACTAAACTTAATTATGTAGCACTTGATGTTTATACATGATATGGCTGGATAGGCTGGGTCTTTCTTCCTTGGAGCACAGGAGGCTGAGGGGTGACCTTATAGAGGTTCATAAAATCATGACAGTCATGGATAAGGTGAGCAGCCACATCCTTTTCCCCGGGATTGTGGATTCTAAAACTAGAGGGCGTGAAGGGGAAATATTTAAAAGTTAACTGAGTGGAATTGTTTTCATTCAGAGGGCGGCGCATATATGGAACAAGCTGCCAGAGGAAATGGTAGAGGCAGGTATCATTATAACATTTAAAATACACCAGCATAGGTAAAAGATAGGAAGTGGAAACAAATGACTGCAGATGCTGGTTTATATCAAAGATAGACATAAAGTGCTGGAGTAACTCAACGAGTCAGACAGCATCTTTGGAGAAAAGGGATGGGTGACTTTTTGGGTCGGGACCCTTCTTCAGTCTAATTGTATAATATTGTCATTGGTTGTTTGATGTTCCTTGCAATGAAGTACTGGTTTCACATTGTGTAGTTTCCTGGGGTGTTATATTATAACGTGTCCTTGAGCTACTTACACGCTTTCTTCATCTTGGTAACACTCCCTCAACTTTGACATGACACTTGCTATCGTACTATCATGAAATGGCAGGAGATGGTGTCACTTCTATTGCATTTCAGGAAACTGCATTGTCCTATAGCTTAGTCCTTGCCAGTGTGAATCAGGAGGACAAGGCCTGGGGACATCAGAGACTGTACAAAAATATAACAGGTTGCTGGAGGAACTCAGCAGGTCAGCAGGTAGCATCTATGGAGGCACAACCCTGTGGAGGCACACTCGCATTCCTCAATCAACAACTGTTAACCTCTCCTCTGTCAGTAACTATCGCAGAGCTCGCTTGACTGCAGTGACTAAATAAAATAGATGACAAATTAACCATTCCATGACAGATTTAGAAATCAAAACTTGCACGTTTATTTACAGAAATCAACTAATCACACTTGCGTATTCTCTCAATCTTTCCTACTCATTCCCCAGTATCCCTGTGCTGTTCTGCAACATGACTCGTGTTGGAAAACTCTTCCAAAAATAGTTTGATGCCAGAAAACTCTTGACTTTTGATGGAAAAGAGCACAAATACTAAGGGGTATGGGTAAAGTAGTTTAAGACAATGAATCTATCTTTGAATACTAATGAATGAAGCTCTACATTTCAGTCTGAAGAAGGGTTCTGACCCGAAATGTTGCCTATTCCTTTTCTCCAGAGATGTTGCCTGACCAACTGAGTTACTCCAGCATTTTGTGTCCAGCTTTCACCTGAACCTTCTTCGCATGTGTGCTAGTTTGACTATCTGTCAAAGGCCAGAGAACCAGACTGCAGCTATACCCTGCAATCCCCCAAAACTAGTGGTGAAACAGGAATCTTAATAATAGCTCAATCTTACACGTGTTGAACGGAACTTGGAACATCCATTGTAAAACTGAGACACTGAGTGACTGCTGTTTGTGATGCAATGGTGCAGAGACACAAGCCATCATATTCTGCATAATAGTTGGGTCCACATGTGTACTATTGTAGCTGCCGCCACACACCTGCTGATAACACTCCAAAGATGTGCAGGTTTGTAGGTTAATTGGCTTGGTAAATGTAAAAATTGTCCCTAGTGGGTGTGGGATAGTGTTAATGTACGGGGATCGCTGGTCAGTGTGGACTCGGTCGGCCGAAGGGCCTGTTTCCGCGCTGCATCTCTAAACTAAACTAAACAATCTCTTTACCAGATGGAGCTGGATTGCTCCATGCTCTTTGACATTGCGTGTCGGCTTTCTCCAAAGTCTGCTCATACACATCGTGTATCTCGATCAGACTTCTGCAGGTTGCCATATGTGAGTCCAGTCTGATCAAAAGAGTACATCAGTATATTTATTTTCTTAGGCTGTCTGAGAAGATTCAGCATGCCCACGAGAATTCTCTCGAACTTCTACAGATGTGCTGTAGAAAGTATTCGGTTGGGATAAATCTCAGCCTGGTATAGCAACCACTCTGCTCTTAACCGCCCGAACTACAGTGAGTGGTGAACACAACCCAGTCCATCACTGAGTTGGCACTTCATTCCATCCGGTCCATCATTATGTTGCGTTACATCTGAAAAGCTGAAAATCTTGTCAAGAATGCCTGTTATCTTGTTCATTCTCGTTTCTCTCTTCTAATTTGAGAGATAAGATGCAAGAGCTTGAAAGTTCTAACATCCAGATTGAAGAACAGCTTTTCCCTCCACTGCTATCCTCTTCAGTCTGAAGAAGGGACTCGACCCAAAACATCATCAATCCATGTTCTCCAGAAATGCTGCCTGATCTGCTGAGGTACTCCAGCACTTTGCATCCTTTTGCTGAAATAGTAAATAGTTTTATACTATCTGATCACATATAATATTGCAATTTTGTTTCTTTATAAGTTTGCTATTAAATTTTTAACGCAACACAAAGGTATCACTCAGAAAATAATTTGGTGTAGAACTTCCATTAATTTGCTGCTTCACACTGCACACATTAGCGACTGACCCATTTTTAATTTATAAACAATTAAATATTAGTATTTCAATGCCAGGGAAAAGAACGTTTTTAATACATTTTGAGGTATTGTAATTGGATGGAAATTATAGTTGAAAGTTCACAATCTGTTGCAAATATCTGACACAATCAGGATTCTGCAAATAATTAAAAGCACTCCAAATGTAATCATCACTGAAATATCCCAATGATTAACTGTTTCTTCATCCTATCATTTCAGTATGAATAATTAAGGGCTTCCTGTGCATGGTTTTGTTAAAGTTACAATTCTGAGAAATTTTATCTTGAGAGCTGTGATTTTTTTTGATAAGAGTCTTTGTGTTCACTTTTACTTTGTTAGGATTTGTACAACAGTATAAAGATTAATTTGGATAAAGGTGGACTAATCATCCACATTTGTCTTCCTTGGCATTGCTGAATGAGCATGAATGAATGAATGAGCATTGAACTCCATCTAAGCTTGTACCTATTTTGACGGCAAACTCTTTAACTCAGGAAACATGACTGAGGAAATGTCTCATTTACCACAACTTTCTGACTTGGACTTCATGGCAGGAGAAATCCCGTCAGAGATGCTGCCTGACCCACTGAGTTGATGTGTAGGAAAGAACTGCAGATGCTGGTATAAATCGAAGATAGACACAAAATGCTGGAGTAACTCAGCGGGACAGGCTGCATCTCTGGAGAGAAGGAATGGGTAACGTTTCAGGTCGAGACCCTTCTTCAGACTGTATGTCTCTTCGAGACACCTTCTTCAGACATTCCTTCTCTCCAGAGATGTTGCCTGTCCCGCTGAGTTACTCCAGCATTTTGTGTCTATCCGCTGAGTTGATGGAAAGATCAGCATGAAAACAGTCCCTTCAGCCCATCGAGTCCACGCCAACCTTCGATCACCCATTCCCATTAGTTCTATGTAATCCCATTTTCGCATCCACTTTCCAAACGTGAGGGCAAATTACAGAAGCCAATTAACCTACAAATCCACATGTCTTTGGGATATGGAAGGAAATCAGGTAGCATCTGTGAAAAGAAAACAAGAGTCAAAAGAATCAAGAGTGTTTAATTGTGTACCGACACCAGAACAATAAAACACACAGGTAATAGATAATAGTTTTTTTTTTAAGTAACTTAATAAATGTAATTTAACTTAGTTAATAACTTAGTGCAACCAAGGACAGTCCATTGGAAGTTCACAGTTGCCGAGGCTAGTGTTGTGTATTGTTAAAGAGACAGTTGGTTGTTGGGAAGAAGCTATTGTTAAAGCTTGTGTCCACAGTTTTCTGACTCCTGTACATTCTTCCAGATGGTTGGAGTGAAATGAGAGTGAGGCCGCCGTGGTGTGGGTCTTCAATGATATTGGCTGAATGGAACCACACAATTTTTAATTTGGTTTCCTCCAATTCAGAAGAACCCATCTTGTGAGTACTGAATGCAGAACATGGTATTGGAAAAGTACAAGCCGTCCACAGTGTACAGATACATGATAAAGGGGATGATGTTCAGTGCAAGATAAAGTCCAGTAAAGTTTGATTAAAGATAGTCTTAGGATCTCCAATGCGGTAGATAGTAGCTCAAGACCGTTCTCTAGTTGTTGATAGGATGATTCAGTGGCCTGCTAACAACTGGGGAGAAACTGCCCCTGAATCTGGAGGTGTACGTTTTCACACTTCTATACCTCTTATTTGATGGGAGAGGAGAGAATAGGGAGTGACCAGGGTGAGACTCATGCTTGATTATGCTGGTTGCCTTGACGAGGAGTCAATGGAAGGGAGGTTGGTTTGTGTGATGGTCTGGGATGCATCCAGAATTTTCCACAATTTCTTGCGGTCTTGGATGGAGCCGTTCATAAACCGTGCTGTGATGCATCCCGATAAAATGACTTCTGTAGAGGTTGGTGAGAGTTTTTGGGACATGCTGAACTTCCTAAATCTTCGATGGAAGTCATTTCAGCTGGGAATAATGTTTGTATCTCTGGATGAGGAGATGAGAAGGGGAAAGAACAGGAGTTGAAAGATGCCATTTGTATGGAACTGGCCAAATCTCCTTCATTTCAGATTTCCATAATCTGCAGTTTTCTCTATCTGACAGTTCCAGCATTGCTTCATTTTGCTTTCACTGTTCTATCCTCATTCATCTCCTTCTATTTACATTCCCTCCAGAGAGATCATGTGCAATTAAAAAGCCTTCACTGTGCCTCCTCAGCAGGCAGCACCACTATTTACATCGCTGTATCTGGTAGAATTCCCTTTGAATTCGCTGGCCTGAACAAACACCACTTCAGTTCTCTTTTCCTTTCCTGCCCAGTATTGCACAGATGATCGTTAAAATTATAACGGAATCACGTTTTAAGTGCAAAACTAAAAGCTTTTAAACCTCCCAACACCTGCTTTCTGCCATTTGTGAACAAACAGCCCTTGCATGTTAGTATTTCTAAAAAGCTTTCTAGGACAGAGTTTGCAGCCTGTGTTTTATAATGGTATTGTAAAGGCCAGTTCCTAGAAAGCACAAACACCCTAGGTGGCCAGTCTTGCTGTCTACCCACTGTCACACAGCTGTTGTGTTTTTCACACAGCCTATATTCAGAGCTTTCCAAAACCTTATTTTAGTTTTAGTTTAGCATGATTTAGAAATACAGCTGGGAAACAGTCACTGCGGCCCACTGTATCCGTGCCAACCAGCGATCCCCGTACACTAGCACTATCCTACACACTAGGGATAATTTACAGTCTGTACCCATGTCATTTAATCTACAAAGCTGGAATCTGGGAGGAAACCAGAGCAGCCGGGAAAAGTCCATGTTGTCACTGGGAGAACATGCAAACCCCGTACAGACAGCACCCATAGTCAGAATCGAACCCGGGTTGCTGGTGCTGTAAGGTAGCAACTCTACCGTTGTGCCACCGTGCCGCCTAATCTTTCTCTCCAGCACGATGGAAAAGGTGCACGATTTTTCAGCCAGATTCTGGAATATGTCACAAAGCCCATTACACCTGCTCTGTATTCCAGCCTCACTTGGCACTTCCTTTCATCACACCATCTAAGCATGCTTGGTTTCTCACTTTGCGAAATTGGTGGCAAGGACCTGAAACATTAAGTTATTCTCTTTCTTGACAGATACCATTTGACTTTCTCTGTATTTCCAGCATTTCAGTTTTTATTTTGGGATAGAAAGGGTCATGCCAATTGTCTGTTGCAATCCCCACGCCTGTTTTGCATTATTATCCAACTTAACACCCTCTTAGCAAAGAGCAGAGGGAATGCTATGCAAGAATACAGGTGGCACATTGGTGCAGCGGTAAAGTTGCTGCTTTTTACAGCACCAGAGACCGGAGTTTGATTCTGACTACTGGTGCAGTCTGTATGGAGTTTGTACGTTCTACCTGTGACCATGGGGATTTCCCCCGGGTGCTCCGGTTTCCTCACAATCTAAAGATGTATAGGTTTGTGAGTTAATTCGTTTTGGTAATTTGGTAATTTTTAAATTGTACATAATGTGTAGCATAGTGTTAGTGTACGGGGTGATCATTGGTTGGTGCAGACTCGATGTGCGGAAGGGCCTGTTTCTGCTTTGTATCTCTGAACTAAACTAAATATAGGTTACTATCACTCCGGTCCCATCCAAACCTTAATCAGACCTTCCTTTTCCAGACCTGCTTTCCTGGAAGGTAATGCAGCCATTGGGCCTTTGATCAAGGATGCTGAGCTATCAAATATTATATTTTCCTGATCCAATATAAATCTCACACTTTCACTAATCAACACCTCATATTCCACTTGGGTAACATACAACCTAGCAATGTGAACATTGATACTCCAATTTTAGGTGATTCCTCCTACCCCCCTTTCGTCCCTCTCTTCCCTGTGCCTTACCCAGGTGCGCACACTTTTCTCCCATTATTCCGCCTCCTTTCCCATTTCGCCTGTTCACTTCCACCTATATCCCTTCCTCTGGATTCACATTTCACTTCTCTTCTCTCCTAATCTTACATCCTATAGCCTCTGTTTTACCTTTAGTCTTTGTCCACCCATCAGCTAGTCAAAACCCCCCTCAGCTGTATAATTACTTGCCATGTTCTGTTCCCCCCCCCCCCCACCCCCCCCCCCCCCCCCCGCCCCACCCACCTCTTTCCAGCTTTCCTCCCATACTACAATCAGTCAGAAGAAGGGTTCCATTCCAAAATGTAGCCTATCCATGTCCTCTAGAGTTGCTGCCTGACCCGCTGAGTTACGCCAACACCTTTTGTAAACCGGCATCTGCAGATGTCAACATAATGAGCTGCTTTGCTTGCTTGTTTGGGCGTCACGGCGGCACAGCGGCGCAGCCGTAGAGTCGCTGCCTCACAGCACCAGAGACCCGGGTTCAATCCGGAATACGGGTGCTGTCTGTACGGAGTTTGTACATTCTCCCCATGTCAGACCATTTTCTCCGGGTGCTCTGGTTTCCTCCCTCATTCCAAAGACGTGCAGGTTTGTAGGTTGATTGGCTTCGATAAAATTGTAAATTGTCTGCAGCGTGTGGGATAGTGCGAGTGTACGGGGTGATTGTTGGTCGGTGTGGACTCAGTGCATAGAAGGGCCTGTTCCCATGTTGTATCTCTAAATGAAGCTAAGCTTCAGAACTTGCACTCCAGATCTTTCAGTTCTGGATCATTTTAAGAACCTTCTTGTTATACTGTCAATGTCTAAAAGGTTAGTTATGATTTAGTTACAGAACAATTGTATTTGACCTAATTATGGGTCTATTTTTTACTCCAGAGACTTGAGCACAGCACCCAGATGGACCCTTCAATACACTATTCTATTAGATAACATATATTATTTGATAATAGTAGATATACACAAAATGCTGAAGTAACTCAGCGGAACAGACAACATCTATGGAGAGAAGGAATGGGTGAAATTTCAGGTTGAGACCTTTCTTCAGAATGACATGTTTCTTGTCCCTTTAACTGAATGTAAAATATCACAAAGCATTTTTTTTTTAAGTTAAGGATAGTCCAGTGACTTCGCTAATGTTTGTAACTCAACACGACTTACAAAAGAAATCAATGAATACAAATATTTAAAATATTGTCTCTCACCAAACTTGCTAAAGTGTTCCTAAATGGTGAATATGTTCTGTTCAAATTATATATTTTAAATGTTTTGGGACATCTTATGGTTGCCTCATCACAGGAAGGGTGTGAAAGCTTTGGAGAGGATGCTGAAGAGGTTCACCAGAATGCTCTCTGGATTTTGAAGTATTAGCTAAGACGAGAGTTAAGAAAAAATTGGATTGTCTTTTCTGGAGGCGAAGGGAAAATCTGATAGAATATCAGAAAATCTGATAGAATATCGGATTATAAGAGGCATAGATAGGGTAGACAGTCAAAATCATTTTTCCAGAGTGGAAATATCAAAGACTATAGGGTATAACTTTAAAGTGCGAGGGGCAAATTAAAAAAAAGATGTGTGTGGCAAGTCTTAAATGTGACATGCAGTGCAATTTAAGTGTCTGAATTTAATATAAAACTAGGGGCACATAAAGAAATAAAGGTTAAATTAAAGACAAGAAAAAGGAAAAGTTTAATAAAAACTCTTAACATCAAATTTGGAGATTTAAAAAAAAATTGGGTAATAATTCACTACTCGAAGAAATAAATGTTTACATTTTGACCTCATTTCTTGGGCTGGACAGAACATCATTAACACAAATCACGTTATGAAAGGGATATCTGTGCTGTTAATGGACTTAACTTTAAGAAGCAATTAAGGTCTAATGTTAATATTATTTAATGCAGATGCTTCAGGAAAATTCAGGTCGAGTTTGCAAATGTAAGAGCTAAGTGGGGATTCAATATTTTAAGGGTTGTGAGGTCATCATCACAAGTTCTTGTACCCCCCCCCCCCCCCCCCCAGCGGCCTACCTACTGGATTGGCACGACCATTCCTGCCGGGATCGACCAGAGCATCAGCAGCGGCGGGACAGCGCTGATACATCGCGGGGCTGGCAATGCCTTACCGGGGATCGCCTTCTGGAGCCCGGAGTGCTGGACCTGCTGCACCGACATCATGGAGCTGCGGTTTGCGGGCTCCCAACGCGGGCGGCGCTGATGGACAGCGCGGGGTCCTGTGACTCTGCCCGGCTCGGCCTGCGGACTCGGGAGCTGCGGACTCCGGCTGCGGGAGGCGGCTGATCGGGAGGTCCGGGCCGCTGAGGAGGATGTTCACCGTCGGGGTTCGGCGTCGGCGGTCCACCAGCCCGGCATGAGGGCCTGAACATCGGGCCACCCGGGGCGGCGACTGCGGGTGCTAGGAAGGCCTCGACCACGAGTGAACATCTGGGAAGAACGGAGGGGAGGCTGGCTGGACTATGGTGCCTTCCTCACCTTGGTGCCACTGTGTTATGTTGTGTCGTGGACTTTCAGTGTTTGTGCTTTTTTTTAAATTCTATTTTATTTTTAATATGTTTTATTATTTATTATTATTTATTTATTTTTATTTTTATTTTTATGATACTGCCTGTAAGGGAAATTCATTTTGTTGTCTCTAACTGAGACAATGACAATAAATTTGAATACAATACAAAAGAATACAATTCTTGGAGCATTAACAAGGGTATGTGTATGCATTTATAACAAACTCTGGACCATTCCCCATTTTTAGTCATGATCAGACCCTCCTTATTTCTCGTTCTCAGTGTAGTGCTTAAGTCGTAATCCAGTGAATCTCTCCTCAGATCAAGAGCCCTAAACTTGAAAATTCTTGAAAATCACATTCAGCTTGTAAAGAGAACCACAGATCATAGAATCATACCGTGTGGGAACAGGTCCTTCAGCCCAACTTGCCCACACTGACCAACATGCTCCACCTACACTAGTTCCATCTGCCTGTGTTTGGCCCACATCCCTCCCAACCTGTCCTTTCCATGTACCTGTCTAAATGGTTCTGAAACATTCCGATGGTACCTGCCTCAACTACCTCCAAAATCTAATTCCATACACCCGCCACCATTTATGAGAGAAAGTTACCCCTCAGGTTCCGATTAAATCTTTTCCCCCCTCACCCTAAACCTATGTCCTCTGGTTCTTCATTCCCCTAATTTGGGCAATCTATCCTATTCCGATCTATTCCTCTCATGATTTTGTACACCTCTATAAGATCACCCTCACCCTCCTGTGCTCCAAGGAATAGAGTCTTAGCCTGCGAAACCTCTTCCAATAACTCAGGCCCATTGGGGCCATTATAATGATATATATTTTTTATATGTGTAGGAAGGAACTGTAGATGCTGGTTTAAACCGAAGATAGACACAAAAGGCAGGAGTAACTCAGTGGTTCGGGCAGCATCTCTGGAGAAAAGGAATAGGTGACGTTTTGGGTCGCATCTGATGAAGAGTCTTGACCCGAAATATCATCTATTCCTTTTCTCCAGAGATGCTGGAGTTAATCCAGCTTTTTGTGTCTATCTTATATTTTTTATATCACAGATAAATTATACCTACTTTGGGAAAGAAATGCTTAACACAGTAAATCTTTAATAACCCCATTATGATCTCTGTCCACACTAAAATAATCCTCATATCAAACTAGTAGAGTGTCATTAATGGCCTATGCAAGGTTTGAATAATCACCTTCACACTAAGCCTGCTTATTCCTATTTGTCTCACTTGCATGTATCTGTACTGCAACATCAACCTCCCTAACATTGGTGATGAAATTCAAGTTTCTACATTAATGTGCTTCCTCCCTTCCATCTGTTATTCATATAGGGTTGTGGTGTCAAATAATTCTCGTATAAGTATGGCATTAGTCATTATTATAAATCGATTAAAACACAATCCTATTTTATAAATGAGAGCTTGACACTTATTCATCATTGTCTGGTAACCTGAATTGTTGCATCAAGCTCCAACACACAACAAAGTCAGTGAAGATTTTGGAAAAAGCTACTGACTTGGAATTCCTTAATAATTAATCTACATACTTAAACGTTATCTAAGGTATGAAATCAAAGGAACGGTTTCCATTTGGTCTTCTGGAGAACAAATGTCAATATTTGGATGCAGATATTTAACTTCTCATTAAAATAATTGCATCCAATATTAGGATTTGTATTTAGTTCAAACTTCTGGGCTTAATTATACTTGGAGGCTTGTAGCATTTCAACCACATTTCAGTCACAGGCAAGGTGAATATTTAGCTTTAGCCAAGCTGGATGTACACATAATTTTAGCCATCGTGTAATTTCAATACAATTAAATTTCTTGAATGAGTAAAGAGTAAAATATCTACTTTGGCAGATTATTGGCTAGGCAAGGAAGACAGAAATGTAAGGAATTTTAACTCTTAGACACCAGATTCCAGGCGGACATTTTCACAGGTTATTGTATTTTTTATGACCCTGCAAGAAACCTAATATTACTGAATTCAAACCATTCAATAAGATCATCATATCTATTTATTGTTAACAATGCACCATCAGTGACAATGTAGGTGGCAGAGTCATTGAGGGTGATTTCATTTTTTTTTCAGAATATAGTGGAATGAAAAATTATGGTACACAAATGTCCCCATATCTGTTGTTGAAAGCAAAATACAATAGTCTTTGGTTGTTGTACACTGCTTCTGAAATTAGATATCATTGACTTTCATATTAAACAGAAATGCAAGTGAGAGGCAGTATTGATTCAGTTTCCTACTGCAAACCAAGGAAACTAATATCAGGCAGCTTATTAATATTGGCTAACTTCACTATCACACAAGCTTAAACAAAGTTCAACATGTCCCTGAAATGTTCAGTTATTCACAGTGCAAATAACTTGGAATCCTGGATATTTGTCAATATGAGCCATGATGAGTTTGTCAGGCACGCTGCAATTTTCCAGTCAATCACTGCTTACCAAAAGCATATCACACAATTCCCAGGTTGAAGATTTTGTCTTTCAGATTTAACATTTGCTTAGGTTTGTTGGTAAAATATTTGATTTGGCATAACGCGACTGAGATTGATCATTTTATTCCCCACATTTAATAAATACTTATGGCCCTGTCCCACGGTACGAGTTCATTCCAAGAGCTCTCCCGAGTTTAAAAAAAAATCAAACTCGTGGTAAGCACGGAGAATGAACGTAGCGTGTACGTCGGAGCTCGGGACGTCTCTTAGCGGCTCGTAACGCTAACGGCAGGTACTCGGGAAGACTCGCTAACGGCAGGTAAGCTCGGGTAGACTCGTGAAGATTTTTCAACATGTTGAAAACATGTCAACATGTTGAAAAATGTCCACGAGAGCCCCGAGTACCGACGAGCGGCCATTACCGTAAATCTCCAAGTTCGAATCAGGGCAAACTCAGGAGAGCTCTTGGAATGAACTCGTACCGTGGGACAGGGCCATAACTCAAAAAAAAAAAACGCAGCAACTGTTTTTTATTTGAAGCCTGTATTTTGTGTACCTACCAGTAATAAAACAACAAAACAGAAGAGTGTTTTTATCCACATGGTTTATTTTGGTCATTGGATTTTGGAAGCAGGCAACATTGTTTGGTGGATACTCTTTTGAGACACAAATCTATTTAGTCTGTGTAATCCTTCTGTGACAATATAATCCAATGTCTATTGAATCTGTGTAATCCTTATGTGATAATGTTAGTGTTGGCTATTAATAACTCTTGCCACATTAAAATACAGAGATGTCATTTTACTAGCGCACAACAACCATGACCTATTGCATACCCCAAATATAAACACTCTTGTATACTCCTAAATAAACCAACAAAGGTTGGTCTTGTTCAAACAAAAAAAACTATTGACAGAATGGATTTAGAGAGAGTGATGCAGACATTATGATATATGGCAGATGGATTAGATAAGAGGGGAGCATTTTGCTCAGCATGGATAAGTTGGACCAAAGGGCCTGTTTCCATGCTGTATGACACTATGACTCTATGGGTGGAAATGTCAAAGACTAAAGGGCATAGCTTTAAGGTAAAAGGGTCAAAGTTAAAAAGATACTGTATGTGCAAGGCAAGTTTTTTACTCGGGTGCCTGGAATGTGCTGTCAGGGATGGTGGTGTAGGCTGCTACGATAGGGGTACTTAAGTGGCTTTTGGATAGGCACATGGACATTAAGTGAATTGAGAGTTTTGGATCATGTGCAGGCATTGGAGATGAGTTTAACTTGACATCATGTTCGGCATGGACATTTTTGGCTGAAGGGCCTGTTCCTGCGCTGTGCCATTCCAAAATATAAGATCATCCACTTTGGTAGGAAAAATAAAAAGCAGAGTATTTTTTGAAAAAGCAAAGGATTGAAAAACATTGATGATCAGAGGGATTACAGTGGCCTTCCATGTGAATCATTGAAAATTAGTAGGTAGGTTCAACAAATGGTATGTTTCTGGAAGTTAAATTCTGGTATGACATAAAGCAAATAGTTCAATTGTTTAATCTTTCGATGGTGTGTTTATTGTCACATGTGCAAATGCTTAGTGAAAAATATTTCTTACATACAATTCAGTACAGTATTCCAATATCCAAGCACATCACCGATTAGCAAGTGTACAGAAATAGTCTACTCAGCCTGCATGCAAGATATGTCATGTGTTGGCACCATTTTCAAAGTCCAGTCTGCTCTCCAGTTCTTATGAGCGGTGCCCAAAATTGAGCGGTGAATATTTGGAATAGGCTGAAGAGGAGGTAGTTGAGGTAAATATCATTGCAATGTTTAAAAAGCATTTTAGAGGTACTTGGTTGGGAAGAGAACAGAGGGATACAGGCCTGATGCAGGCTCACAAGAGTAGTACAGATAGCC